>NC_000077.6:70779120-71079120 GCF_000001635.26 Mus musculus
GTTCTTTTCCTTTTCCTTCCTTCCTTCCTTCCTTCCTTCCTTCCTTCCTTCCTTCCTCTCTCTCTCTCTCTCTCTCTCTCTCTCTCTTTCTTTCTTTTTTTTTCTTTCTTATTTTTGAGACAGAGTTTCTCTGTGTAGCCCTGGCTGTCCTGGAACTCAGAAATCTGCCTGCCTCTGCCTCCCAAGTGCTGGGATTAAAGGTGTGTGCCACCACGCCTGGCTGAGGACATTGGTTCTTAAAGTGTGCGCTGGGTCACAAGACCAAAAACTATTTTTTGTAACAGTAATGGGTTATTTCCACTGTTTACATGGTCTCGTATGAACACACAGTGGAACTTGCAGAGAGACCATGGCAGGATATAGTGACAGACTGACTGACTGTGGAAACAGACAGCAAACTGAATGTTCTCTGTTTAGCTATAGTGAAAGAGATCCAGAAAAAAAATATAGCACACACAGTGAGACTCTTTATTTTTTATTTTTTTGTTTTGGAAAATAGATGTGTTTTTATTACAATTTATTTGTGTGTACGTGTGAATGTGTGTGCATGTATGTGTATAGATGACAGAGGGCAGTTTTCATGGAGTCAGTTTTCTCCCTCCACCATGTGAGTCCCACAGAGCAAACTCAGATTGTCAGGCTTGTCAGTAAATGTTCTTTACTTGGCGAGCCATCTTGCCAGACCAGATTTATTTTAAACAGACAGACAGACAGACAGACAAAACAAACAAACAGCAACAACAACAACAACAGGGGTTCTCTGTAGCCCTGGCTGTCTTGGAACTCACTCTGTTGACTAGGCTAGCCTCAAAGTCAGAGATCTGTCAGCATTTGCCTCCAGAGTACTGGGATTGAAGGCACGAATACCACCATTGCTCCCAGCTCAAGCTCAATTTTCCTTTCTCCCTTTTTTCCTTTCTTCCTTTCTTCCTTCCTCTCTTCCTTCCTTCCTTCCTTCCTTCCTTCCTTCCTTCCTTCCTTCCTTCCCCCTCCCTCCCTCCTTTTCTTCCTTCCCCCTCCCTCCCTCCTTTTCTTCCTTCCTTCCTCCTTTCTTCCTCTTCTTTTTCATATTTTTGTTTGTTTATTTTAAGATTTATTTATTTATTTTATTTATGTGAGCAGACTGTAGCTGTCTTCAGACACACCAGAAGAGGGCGTCAGACTTTATTACAGATGGTTGTGAGCCACCTTGTGGTTGCTGGGATTTGAACTCAGGACCTCTGGAAGAGCAGTCAGCTCTGGAAGAGCTGAGCCATCTCTCCAGTCCCTTGTTTGTTTATTTTGAGACAGGGTTTTTCTGCATACCCTGGCTGTCATGGAACTCACTCTGTAGACCAGTTTGGCCTTGATCTCAGGGATCCACCTGCCTCTGCCCCTTTGGGGAGTAAAAGCATGCACTACCACACACAGCTCAATTTTCATCGCTGATGAGGGAAATACCAACAGAATTTTTTTTCTCCATGTCAGCTGGCAACAACTTTTGAGGAAAGCAGACCTCAGAGTATAACCTGGAAATCCAGTAATTATGTTTAGGAACAAAAATAAACAGGACATAGTAGGGGGGTTTTGTTTGTTTGTTTGTTGTTTTTTTTTGGGGGGGGGTTTTTTGAGGATGATGGAGACGCTGGAGAGATGGCTCAGTGGCTGCTCTTCCAGTGGAGCTGGGTATGGTACCCAGCATCCTTAAGGTGGATCACAACCATCCACAGCTCCTGTCCCAGAGGATTCCTTGCCTTCTTCTGGCCTCTATGGGCACTGCAAGCATGTGGTGCACATACCCATACACATACAATAAAAATAAAGGTTTAAAAAATGACCTAAATTGTTTTATGTTCAGGTGACATAAGCTTTTAATGGCATTACATTTTGTTAATGAAGAGATGGTGAGATGGCTCAGTGGTTAAGAACACAGCTGCTCTTCCAGAGGTCCTGAGTTCAATTTCTGGTAGCCACATGGTGGCTCACAACCATCCATAAAGGAACCAATGTCTTCTTCTGGCATGAAGGTGTATATGCAGACAGAGCACTCTACATGAAACAAACAAAAACATAAATAATTTTAAAAATTACCATTGAGATAAATGGATAAATCTACACAAATGACTGAATTTTGCAGTAGTTGGGCCAAGGGTTGTTTTTTTTTTTTTTTTTACAGTAGTTTTGCACATGGGGACTTCTCTATTCTTGCTTTAGTAAAATAAAATGAGGCCACAGTCAGTCAACATTACCTGACTGTATCTAGTGGGAAGCCTTCTACAACCAAATGTGAGTTAAGTGAGATTTCACTCGGCCACTGTGATGGTTTGTATATTCTTGAACCAGGGAGTGGCACCATTTGGAAGTATGGCCTTGTTGGAATAAGTGTGACCTGGTTGGAATAGGTGTGTCGCTGTGGGTGTGAGCTTAGGACCCTCACCCTAGTTGCCTGGAATTCAGTCTTCCACTAGCAGCCTTTGGATGAAGATGTAGAACTCTCAGCTCTGCCTGCACCATGCCTGCCAGGATGCTGCCATGCTCCCACCTTGATGATAATGGACTGAACCTCTGACCCTGTAAGCCAGCCCCAGTGAAATGTTGTTTTTATAAGACTTGCCTTGGTCATGGTGTCTGTTCACCACAGCAGTAAAACCCTAACTAAGACAGTCATTTAACCAAGGCAGAGCACACGCGTATGTACTAAGGGAAAGCAGGCAGGATAGGTTATCATGGAAGCACACCCCAGGTCAGGAGACATGCCTGGAGCAGTCGTCATACTCCTGAAGCAGCAGGTACCTCAGGAACAGAAAGAAGCTGGCTTTCATCTGTCCTTAGCAGATTATCCACACTACCAGTGGGACTGTGTGAGGGCGAGGCATCCTCAAGAAGAAGAGATTTAGTGTGCGCATGTGTGTCTGTACACATGCATGTGTGTGTGTGTATGTATGTATGTATGTATGTATTGTTTTAGTGAAAGATCCTGACAGAATGTAAAAGGTCACAGAAGCCCTGAAATTGGCAAAATAGATTTCATTGTTAGTAAAAGTAGCTTCACTGATTTAGAAAAATAGAGGTGCACAATGCTCTGGCCACTCCTTGAACCCATGTGTCTGCCAATGTTCTGACTGTTCCTTGAACCCAGGTATGTGCCCACTGCTGCACCTCACTGCCAGGTGTTTGTGATATTGGTTGCTAAGATAGAGTCGGAAAATCTCCCCAGCAACCACAGCCCGGCCAATCCTGAGTTGCTACACCTGCACCAGACTCTTTCCTTGTACCCCTCCCATACCCATTTCTTAAGAATAGACATTGTTTAGATCTGGAAATCCCCTACTACCCCCTTCTCCTTTCCCCCCTGAGGGCCTATTAAAAACTGGGACCCCCTTTCCCCTTGAGGTCGACTCCTCTACCCCTGCGTGGGATATGAGTTGTCCCCAGAGCTCTGGCTTTCCTCGAATAAAGCCTCATGTGGTTTGCATCAAGCTTGGTCTCTTGTGAGTTCTTGGGGGGTCATCTATTATCCCGAGGCCTGAGCGAGGGGCTCTTTTCGGGGTCTTTCAGAAGCAATCTAGAACGCCTCCATTTGGAGGATGTGTACTCCACGCAGGGTTCTGAAGTGTCCATTCCCTCGCCTATATAAGCAAGCACCTGACACTGGAGACAGGCACTTCCACCCTCGCATTCTTTTTTTTTTTTTTTTTTTTTTTTTCTTCAGGATAAGGTTTCTCTGTATTGCCCGGGCTGTCCTGGAACTCACTCTGTAGACCAGGCTGGCCTCAGACTACAGAAATCCACCTGCCTCTGCCTCACAAGTGCTGATATTAAAGGCGTGAGCCACCACTGCCCGTCTCTACCCTCACATTCTTGAAATACTCATGTCCAAGAATGCAATTTTAAACATGCCTGTTTCTTTGATTTATATAACGCTGTGTCTCTCTGATAGTCTTCCACTAGCAGCCTTTGGATGAAGATGTAGAACTCTCAGCTCTGCCTGCGCCATGCCTGCCTGGATACTGCCATGCTCCCACCTTGATGATAATGAACTGAACCTCTGAACCTGTAAGCCAACCCCAATTAAAGGTTGTTTTTGTAAGACTTGCCTTGGTCATGGTGTCTGTTCACAGCAGTAAAACCCTAACTAAGATATAGTCCCCAGCTGCAGTCCATCCCACTTTGAAATGGCAGCACAGACCACAGACATCTGCACGGCCTTTGGTGGTAGCATGAGCCACAGATATCAACACAGTCCTGGTTACAATAGGACCATGGACCCAGACATGGCTTTTGCCAGCAACACAGACCTTGGCCATTAACATGGTCTCACGAGGCTGCACAGGCCCCACACATCACATGTCTAGAGGGGCCTTTTAAGAGGCAACAATTCAGATTAGACCTTAAATTGTCTAATCTAAGAATTGTCTAATAGACTGCATGTTGAAAATATCTTTTATTTAGATTGTTTAGGAGTAAACATAACTCAGATATCAGGATTTTTTTCATTCTTTGAAATATTTTTAATACTTAATGTCTAATGTAGGGTTATGTTTGCTGTGATGAAACTCTGTGACCAAAAGCAAGCTGGGGAGGAAAGGGATTATTTGGCTTACACTTCCACATTGTAGCCCATCACATGCAGGAAGCCAGGACAGCAATTCAAGCAGGGAAGGAACCTGGAGGCAGGAGCTGATGCAGAGGCCATGGAGGGGTGCTGCTTACTGGCTTGCTCCCCATTGTTTGCTCAGCTTGCTGCCTTATAGAACCCAGGACCACCCAGCCCAGAGATACCACCTAAAATAGGCTGGACCTTCCCCCATCAATCACTTACTAATTCTCTACAGGCTGCCTACAGCCCCTTCTTATGGAGGCATTTCCTCAGTTGAGGCTCCCTCTTCTCAGACGCCTCTAGCTTGTATCAAGTTGATATAAAACTAGACAGTATACATAAGAAGATATCTTATAATGGAAACCAAGTCTAAACATGAAACTAACTTATGTTCCATTTACATATTTTTCTACAAAAGATTTTTTATTTTTGAGACAGGGTCTCACTATGTTCTTCTAGCTGACCTGAAACTCAGTAGGTAGATAAGGCTGGCCTTGAACTCATAGAGGTCCCTGTGTCTGCATCTTAAGGTACTGAGATCAAATGTGTGCAGTGCAACTACCCCTGGCTAAAGTCTTATTTTTTTTTATTTATGTGTATATCTTAGCTTGCTTATCTAGACAAGCACTACAGGAATTCTGTGTCAGAACTCCAGAGGCCAGAGGAGGGAATTAGATCCCCAGGAACTGGAGTTACAGATGGTTGTGAGCTGCCATCTGGGTCTTCTGCAAGAGCAGCCTGTGTTCTAACCACTGGGTCATCTCTCCAGACCTACAAAAGGTACTTTTAGAAAGTGAATATGCATGGCAAACTTCACAGAGATGGACAAGTCGCTTTGAACTGTTTCATCCAGGAGATCATCCACTTCAGTGGCTCAAGTAGCAAAAAATCTGAGGCAGTCCAGCCAACACCAGAGTCCATAAGCACGTGCCTCATACACACAGCCTGACAGACGGACAGGTCAGCTTCCATGTGCTCGCATCTCCACTGCGACCTGTATATAAACTCAAGTATGAAATTTTCTGTTTGTGGCTTCTGTCATGATGCCCACTTTTGGATTCTGAAACGTTTTGTGTTCAAAATTTTCAAACGAGGAGTGTTGGGCCTGTATTTGTTTAGTGGATTAAAAGAAGATCTAGGTAGGACTGTTCATTCATGCCTTTATTTGACAACAATTTTTAAAAATTTGTTTTATGTATGCGGGGACACTATTGCTGTCTTCAGACACACCAGAAGAGGGCACCAGATCCCATTATTGATGGTTGTGAGCCACCATGTGGTTGCTGGGAATTGAACGCTGGGACCTCTGGAAGAGCAGTCAGTGCTCTTAACCACTGAGCCATCTCTCCAGCCCTTGACAATTTTTAAATACTTGTTCCACACAGACACGGACATAATTGCAAACAGTGGGATGAACACACAACTCATCGCCCAAAACAGGACACCTTTGACAGTGAAAAGAGGCACCATTGAGAACACCAGGCTACCAAGCAAAAACCATACTCCCCAGAGCAGAGCTGACTGGACAGTTACCCTAAAACTCTGAAGGAGCCTGAAGCCTAATGGGAAAGAGAGGTGTGACCACAGGATGACGATTGTTATGCTCCACAGCTGCAAGGGGAATGCCAAGGAAGGGCACAGTGAGCCACAGGGAGGAGACCTCGGGGTAGATGACGTTCCCTCTGGGCTCTGAGGGAAACTGTGTTCCCAGCAACAGTGAACCTGTAAGCCCCACCCACCCAAGGACCAGGTAACTTTCTGTGATGCTGGTAGCTGTAGCTCTTGGAAAATAGCAGGCAAGCCACATGGGAAAATACAGTGGCTGAACGTGTTTGTCCTTAAACAGCGCCTACACCATGAACGAGTCTGTTGCCAGCCATTTAGCTAGGAATTCCAGAGAGTGATCCTGTCCAAAACGCATCCTAGTCACTATTTAATTAAAACTTGCTTCAAATTTGGCTCAAAATTATGGAACTGGTTTTTCTTTTTTGTCTTCTAAATCTCAGGATTATCAAGAGCCCTGTAAGAGAAAGGCTATTTGCAGCATTCGGGCACTGTGCCTAAACCCAGCGCTCTAACACCTCTGGAACTGTGGCTGAAACAGAGCAAATGGCAAAGAGCAGGCTTGTGGCACAGTGACACAGCCGCTTACCTGTCTGCAGCTGTAACCTCTGGTTCCTTTGGTGACAAAGCCCACCTCCAGCCAGAAAGGGTGGAAATGGCACTTTCACCCCATCTCTCCTATAGCACATTGTGACATATGTGATGTATGTGACATTGTCTGAATATTTGTGTTAGGTCCAAAGCAGGGTTCCCCCCAAATGGCAGTGCTGGTGACAGTGTTCTTAACAGAAGTGCTCTGAGTGGGTGAACCCGAGGGTTGTTGCTGGGAAAACAGAAACCAAAACTTTACTAGGAAAGCCATTACTCACTTCTCTTTTCCAACCCAAGGTCAATTACCTCAGGCAAGGCCATCTCATTCTGGGACAGCCTCTATACATAAAGCCCCCATGTTAGATTCCAAGCTCTTCTGAAGCCTGCAACTCTCCTCCCGGGGTCCCTGTCCCCTTAAGACTGACAAGGCTTTTCTCACTGGAGGATGTTCTCTAACCTTGCAGTTTGGTTTCCAAAATAAACTTTCCTATTCATGGGGTGGTCTAGTTCAGTGGTTCTACTAACTCACAGTTTGTATGCCCAAGATTACATGTGTTGAAATATCATCCCCCAAATGGCAATGTTAAGGCATAGAACCTATGCTCTTACGAATGGGATTAATGCCCTTATAATAGAAGCCCTGGAAAGCTGCCTTCCACACCCAGCATGTGAGGGCAAGGCAGACAGGCAGCATCTTTGAAGCAGAGTGAGTACTCTCACCAGACACTGAGTCTGACACACCTTGCTCTTGGATTCCCTGACTTCTGTGATGTTGAACAATAGATTTCTGTTGTTCCTAAAGTAACTGGGGCTATATTTTGAGTGTACCCCAAAGGTCTACGTATGTATTACAGGCTTGCTCCCCAGGATGGTGCTTTTGGGAGGGGATGTAGTCTTTAAGTGGTGCAGCCAAGTGAGAACTCCTTAGGTTATTCTGGGGAGGGTGTCATCAAATGGATTAGGGAGCCTCTGACTCCTTTGTTTTTTTCTTCACCTCTTGGCCATTTAGTGCATGACTTTGCTTCAGCCTTCCCCCCTCCCGCTATGATGTACGCTCACTTTCCTTCAGGTCTAAAGCAACTGGGTCAAACCAGTCATGAACCGGAACCTCCAATGACCGAGAACCAAAATAAACTTTTTATCTTGACAAGTGTTTAGCTCAGGTATTTTGTTACAGTGATAGAAACCTGAGTAACACACACATAAGTCACCTTCTTACGGCTGCCCAGAGACTCAGACAAAATATGGTGCCGAGAAATGATGAGCTGTGCTTACCAAAGAATGTGGAAGTGTTTTGAAATACATGTTGGACAAAAACTGAATTACTGTTCACAGACCCTAAAGGGAAGTTCCCTGTATGGGCTCAGAAGAGACGAGTTACGGAGAAATCTCACACACCACGTGAGAGGCAATGGACAGGACAGCAGCGGAAAGAGGAACATCAAAGGGTATTCTGGTGGCTTCTCAGCTGGAAATGGGAAACAAGGAGCCTGGAAAGCAGAGGAAGGGCGAGCCCGTTATAAAGCCCATTCGTGTCTTGGCATTTTCGGAGGTTCTGAGCATTGATGAGGCCAGTTGGCGGATGGAGAGGAAAGTCCTGTGTGTTTGGCACTCTATCTTGACTGCTTGTAGAAAATGTAAAACAAACAAACAAACAAACAAAAACAGAAAAACAGAAGCAGAATTTAAAAGCCCGGAACATTCTCAGTCTATCCATATTGTAAAGAAAGAAAAAGCAAGTTCAGAAAACATCGAAGAGCCAGCCAGGGGACTGCTGATAGGAGGTTCACTCGGCTACTTGCTTAGGACACGGGGATACAACACAGAAGAAATCTTGAAGATCTTGGGACCCTTCCCAGACCAGAGTGGTTAAGCCCTGGGGGGTTAAATGGTTTCTGAGCTCTGTTTCCTGTATTATGATTCAGGGCTCTGTAGCCACCCAAGCAGAGGTTTAAGCTGTGGTCCAAGGCACAGCTCTGGCCACCAAATGGTACACCACGGATGCCTGCAAAGTGTCATTCCCCATGAATGGGAAGTGTAGTGTCTGTGGGCAAGAGTCCTTCCACCTCAGTTTCCAATGATGCCCCAGAGATATCCTCAAGGCCAGGCAGAGGAGCTGCATCAGGGAATGGATATCAGAGTGTCCTGTCTAAGGTACAGCCCAACACAGCCATGTAGAGAGAGAGGCCTTCCCAAGACTCCAGAATTGTACAGACACCAGTAGCTGCCTGAAAGACCAGTATATCCTACAAAGCCAAAGAGCTATAGAAGAATAGGAAGAACTCTTAACCATGGAGCCATCTCCCCAGTCCCTTAATTTTGTTTGTTTCATAAAGAAGACCAGACTGCAACTATTACCAAGGGCGCACCATGGAGGTACTGGAGAGATGACTCAGCAGTTATGAGCACTGACTTCCAGAGGTTCCGAGTTCAATCCCCACCAGCCACATGGAGGTCCACAGCTGTCTGTAGCTCCAGTCCCAGGGGACCTAACGCTGTCTTCTGAAGACACTGCACACATATGGTATGCATGCAGGCAAAACATCCATACATACAAAATAGATATAATTTTTAAAAAGGAGAAAACTATGGTTCTGTGATTTGAGGCATGAGTTTTCAAAACTGTTGAGGCAGCCATCCATGATCTGTTTCAAAATGATATGTCAGCACTATTGTGGTTACCATAGTTATCCAGGGAGTGAGCTCAGGATGGGCCCTACCTTCTTATTTCTGGACTCTTTTAAATCAGTGACTATGTAGCTGGTCACTTGGCTTGGGCTCTGCTGTGTGACTAGAATATACACTAAGGTCCTATGACGTCTTGATATGGTTAATGTTGTCACACAGATTGGCAGTAGAAAGCACAGTCTTAGTACATGAGCCTAGCTCAACTCACAACAAATTTATAAATGTCCAAAAACTTTTATTCTACTTTTTTGCTGGCAAATAAACTGGTTGTTATATTTCCCTGTGTGTTTGGCATTCAAAAATATATTTATTAAGTGCCTTCTGTGTGCGGGGGCTTATTATGGACACTGGGAAAATAGAAGCTCTCCCTTAAGGAGCCTCATATTCACATGGCTGCAACCCGGACTCATTTGAGAGAACAGCTTGAGAAAGGGTCTATCTCAGCTTGTGGTTCCAGTGAGTTCAGTTCATGGCTACCTGGCTTGTGTTTCTGGGCCCGTTGTGAGGCAGAACACGGAGGCCGTCTGAGTGCATAGGAGAAGTTTCTTCAGCACAGGGTAGCTAGGAAGCAGAAGGAAAGAGAGAAACAGACAAGAGAACCCCCAGGGCAGGACACAGCCCTTGACACACCCTGGCTACCGACTTCCTCCTGTTAGACCTCACCTTTTAATGTTTCTAGGCCCTCCCAAAATAGAACCACTAGCTGGACAACACATATCAACACATGGGCCTCCCAGTATAGGGAGAACAGAAAGTTTAGGGCCTGGAATTCATTCATTCATTCATCCATTCATTCATTCGATCATTGAGCATACTTACTGACCATCCTCAGCATGCTAGGAACAGGGAAAACAAGGAAGAAGAGAAGGCCTGTCTCTGCACTGGTGTTGCCTTTGTTCAACTGGAAATGAAAGTCACATGAGCAGATCGTTCCGGATATAAGAGTTATGAAGGGGAAGCACCTACAAAGGCCACCACCACATCGGGCCGGTGAGGAAAGCACAGTGCCTAAGATGCAAAGGAGGGGAGGAATATTGCGTATAGCAGGGACAAGAGAGACCACAGCAAAGGTACTTACAAGTAGAGGAAAAACACTGGGGAACATGGAGGTTGCCAGGAGGAGGTAGTGTGTGAAAAGTTAGCCAGTAATAAAATCCTGACAAATCTTGTAAGCCATATTTAAGAGTTTGGCCTCTGTCTGAGGCTAATAGGTAAAGATGAGCTTTTAGCAATGGGAAGAAGTATTCGGTTGCTCACTTTCAAAAATCACCAGCTGCCAATCAGTGTTTTGGAGTCTGAAATACCAGAGGCAGGACACTGGTTAGAGGTTCTTAAAGTTCTCTTTGGGAAGTGCTGGCCATGGGCTGACTGACCTCAGAGTGATGGAGACAGAGCTGATCTGACTGAGGCACAGTCAACAGGAGGTGGGGACACTGGCAATAAAGGATGCAAGAAAGGACCTAACTTCTGCCCTTAGCAAGGGAGGAAGTAATCTAGCACGAGAAGTCAGGGGTGGGGATGTGTCATCAGTTATCCATGGAATATGTTGAATTTGAGGATCCCGTGGGATAATCAGATGGAGGTGTCCTGCGGGCTCTGCAACCTGGAACTGGAAAAGAGGGGTTGAACTGGAGCCTGTGGTTGGGAAGTTGCTAGGGTAAAGGGGATGCTGAGCCCTGTGGTATTGGCAACATCACTCAGCAATGCTGAGAGGGAAAGAGGAAACAACAGCACCCCAGGAAAGATAGGATGGAAAAGTAAGGAATGACCACTAAAGATGTGATAGTGAAAGCTACAGAAGGGGCATTAAGCTCTGAACTCTCGTCTTGAGTACCCTGCTGGAGGGTGCTGGCTGGACACTTCCTGGGGCAATCTACTCTTCCTGGCACAGCCAACATACCCACTGCCAAAGAAAAGCTAGCTGGGGGCAGAAGTCAGAAGGCCACTTGAGTCCTCTGTTGATCATTAGAAATGGTGTCTGAAAACACAGGAAATAAACTTGTGTCAGAACTTGACTCTTTGATGGGTTTGGTCCACATTCTATAAATATCCTGGGGGTTGAGGTGTGAGTGGGTGGGGCAGCGTCACTTTCTCACCTTACAGACTCAAAGTGTCTGCGCATCACAAGAGCCCTCAGCTATAAAGACAAGTCATGGCTTCTAGGAGGTTCAGGGGTGGGTGGGGCCTGAGAGAAGGGAGACAGGCATCCTTAAGGTGTGGCCTACATAGGGATTGAGAGCTGGGAGGCTCCACACAATCAAACACCAAGACTATGATCCCTAGCAGTCTCTCAGCTTAGGGGTCTCAACCCCCTTAGGGGTCAAATATCAGATACCCTGAATATCAGATATTTACATTACAATTCGTAACAGTAGCAAAATTACAAGTATGAAGTAGCAACAAAATAATTTTATGGTTGAGGATCACCACAAATAAGGAATTGTATTGAAGGATCCCTGCATTAGGAAGGTTGAGAGTCACTGCCTTACAGCTACATTCACCCAGGGAACGAAAGAAAATGTTGAGAAATGAGTCAGTTCTCACAGGCCCAGTGGTCTGCACTAAGGAAACTTCCTCCACAAAGGTGCCAAGGCCACATCCTCAGAATCTTGGGGTAGAGCTTCTGCAGTGTCAGAAACATCAGGAGCATCTGGAGCAACAGGAGCATCTGGAGCAACAGAAACATCTGGAGCAACAGAAACATCTGGAGCAGCAGAAATATTTGGAGCAACAGAAACATCTGGAGCAGCAGAAACATCTGGAGCAACAGAAACATCTGGAGCCTCGGGAACATCAAGCTGTCCTGTCTTCTGCTGTAGCTTTCACATGGCTGAGGTGGCTTCCTCTGGGGATTAGGAAGTGCTTGTGTTATAATCCGGCTATTCTAGAGTATTCTAAAACGAGCTGTGTAAACCCACTTCAGCTTGCCAAAAAGGTGTGGTTTTAGAGTGCTGGGTTTCGGTGGTTGCTGGAATCTCAACATCATCATAATCATTTTCTGGCTCGGTGGAGCCCGAGATAGCAAAGACCTTCTTGTTCCTAACTTTCTTCACTGATGAGTACCAAGCTGAGGGTTGTCTTGGAGCTTCCTGTGGGGCTAAAGCACAGAAAAAGGTCGCTATACACAAGGCTACTCGGTACTGATGTATTTTTGACTGAGCTTTGAGCATATTACAGATCTTCCCACTTCCTGGGTGGCCAGTTCCCCATTTCACAGAGGAAAACCAGTCACAGACATGACACATGTCTCAGGATCACCCAAGTGCATGGATGAGAAATGTTGGGCAGATCTCTTGACTCTCACATCTCTGTTCTAAGACCCCACTTCAAGGGAACCATGATGCAGACACTCAGGAAGCAGACCACAGCCAGTTGCTAGGTGACCACACTTATGCCCACAGATGCCTGATCACAAGGATCTGAAGGGCTTGTTGGTGCATCCCTACCTCTGCTGTACCGAACCGAACCGTAGGCTGCTTCCAGGACTGTTTGGCATTGCTTACACGCAAATCTGCCTGCTAAGAAGGAAGGAAACCTCTCTCTCTCTCTCTCTCTCTCTCTCTCTCTCTCTCTCTCTCTCTCTGTGTGTGTGTGTGTGTGTGTGTGTGTGTGTGTGTGTGTGTGTGTGTAATGTGTGTGTAGTGTTCAAAGATAGACTCAGTGCAGAATGGTCTATAGCAGGAACTAGAGTGGTTGCTGCTTTTTGTCTGTGACTTAAGAGCGATTCTCCTGAGGTTCATGGTCACATTATGTGTGGAAAGGGGGCGATGGTTAAGAGCTCCTACTGCTCTGCAGAGGACCTGAGTTCAATTCCCAGCAACCATGTCAGGCAGTTCGTAATCACCTCTAACTCCAGTTCCAGGGGATCTAGCTCTCTCTTCTGGACTCGGGACATGTGTGTACTCATGCTACAAATGCAGGCAGACACTCAAACACATACAAACACAAGACTAAAAGATGGGTAAAATGTGGAGGGACCTTTAAGAGATGGAGCCTGGTTAGAAGCAGTTTAGGTCCTCCCTTTGATCTGCCACCCAGCCCTAAGATGTGATTTCCTGCTGTCTCATGGGCTCTACCATGATGTCATAGTTATCACATGATGTAGCTTTCCAGTGCCATGCTGTTTGGATACTCAGCCACCAAAACTGCAAGCTAAGTAAGACTCTTTAAAAAAAAATAAACTACCCAGCCTCAAGTATTTTGTCATGGTAACAGAAAATGGACTAATACAGTGATGTGTAGCTTAGCTATTCCTATAATGAGAATCAGATTTGCCTCCACAGTGATCTTATATTTCTCTAAGAAAATTGGAAAGCCCCTGCCATTTCATTTTCTGTAAAAATGAGCTCATGTTTGGATTCCAGTAGTTAGTTAACGAATTAACTTGGTAACTTGGATCATGGGTAAATCATTTAATGTCCCTGGGCCTCGGTGTTGTCAGCTGTCAGAGGAGCGAGCAAGGGCAATCATCGGTTTCACAGAGCTCTGAGGGTTTACATGAGATCGTGCCTAACAGGGGCCAGTCACAGGAACCAAGGACCATTCAGGCCTGGGGGTCCTCACCTCCAATCACAGCACTTGGGAAATGAAGGGAGGAGGATGAAGGAGTTCAAGATAACCCTTGGCTGCTAAGGGAGCTTAAGGCCAACCTGGGCTACATGAAACTCTATCTCAAGAAGGGGGGAGGGGAGACAAAGTCTGCAAAGTACTTACCTCACAAGTATGAGGACCCAAGTTTGATTCCCAGAACCCATAGCTATCTATCTATCTATCTATCTATCTATCTATCTATCTATCTATCTATCTATCATCTATCTCTATCTATCTATCTATCTATCTATCCATCTATCTGTAGGTTAATTATCTATCTATCAATCTGTCAAACATCTATCTATCTACTATGTTCATATGTGTTGTTATGGGGTGCACACGCACGCGTGTGTGCATGCGCACGCACAAACACACACACAAAGTTTTTGTTGTTGTTGTTGTTTTTTTGTTTTGTTTTGTTTTAAGACAGCCACCATCTGCAAGTCAGGAGGAGCCCTCTCCATATACCCAACCAGCCAACACCTTTATCTCAGACTCCCAGCCTCAGCAACTGTGGGGGAAGTCATTTTCGAAATGCTTAAGCCATCTAGCCTATAGAATTGTGTTAGTAAGCTAAAAGGGATACATCCATACATTCTTTATCCCACCCAGAATGATACTGTTATCAGTCAACTGTACTTACCTAGGTCTCCTGGAAAAGGTGAACCCCTGGGTGGCAGAGCAGGTAACTGGCCTGGTGAAGAATTAAGAACATTCCTAGGGAGGGAGAGAATGAGATGAGAGAGGGACACACACACAGATAGAGAGACAGAGAGGCAGACACAGATGCAGAGACACAGAAGAAGAGACAGAGGGGGGAGGGAGACAGAGACAGACAGACACCCAGACACGAGAAAGAGAGAGAGTCAGTGGTTGGTCTGGATCAAGCCCACTGCTGGCTGCTTTATAAGAGAGCAAGGCAAGTAAACCGGTTGAAGGTTCAAATCTAGATTCCTCACGTTGGAAGCATTTTTATACCTTTCTAGATTCTGCATTTCATTTCTGTCACCCTAAAGAAACCATTTCCTCCAGCCCACGTGCACAACGGGCAGGGATTGTCATTAGAGCACAGAGCACAGCCTCATGTGGGAACGCGTGCTGGATCAGGTGGATTTCAATTAGCACCCCCTGGATGCTAAGTATCAACACGGTGACCAGCAACACCACTGTGGATTCACCACAGATGTGTCCAGCTATTTGAAGCAGGGCTGTTCACAACATGTTACAGATGCTAAATGGCCCCCAAACGCCAGCTTAGCATTGTCGGAAAGTGGTGAAAATTTCAAGAGTTGGAACCTAGTGGGAAGTTCTTTTTTTTTCTTTTTAAAGATTTATTTATTATTATATCTAAGTACATTGTAGCTGTCTTCAGATGCACCAGAAGAGAGCGTCAGATCTCATTATGGATGGTTGTGAGCCACCATGTGGTTGCTGGGATTTGAACTCAGGACCTTCAGAAGAGCAGTCGGTGCTCATAACCACTGAGCCATCTCTCCAGCCCTAGTCGGAAATTCTTAAGTGACTGAAAGCATGTGCTCAAAGGGGACTGTGGGCCCTGAGTCCCTTCTGCCTCTCTTCACCTTTCCTCTTGTGCCTGGCTTTGTACTATGCCACTTCCACCACAATGCCTCACAACAGGCCCAAAGCATCAGGACCAACCAGTCATGGATTAGAAGCTCACAAACTGTGAGCCAAAAGAAACCTCTTCTCTTTATAAACTGATTGTCCCAGGCGTTTGTTATAGTAACAGCAGCTCCCATACAAGTCACCATCACACTGGCCAAAGGTCCATTCACAGTAGAAGGGACAAATTTACCATGACCCACTCCCACAGTGGAATGCTCTACAGCAAGAGGAATGAACAGTCTACAACTACACTCAATGAATCTCACAAAAATCATACTGACTCGGGCTGGTAGCCCAATAGTGGAGCCTGGCATGTTGTATGTGAGGCCCTGGGATTGTACTGAAAAAAAAAAAATGGGTAAAAAAAAAAAAAGCAAACTACCATGTGCTATTCCACTCTTGTGAAGCACAAAACAATAAAATGCCTGGCTGGTTCCTTCTGGCTAGAAGGGATTTGTAGGTGCCATGGCTGAAGGCCTTAGAAGTAAATGTCTATGATGTTAGCAATAGCTTCTCTTGAACTGGGGATCTGTTACCTATGTCTGCTTCATTCATAGCAACTTGTTGAGCTGTGTGCTTCCTGAAAAAAAAAATCTGTAGTGTACTGGCTGGTTTTGTGTGTCAACTTGACACAAGCTGGAGTTATCACAGAGAAAGGAGCCTCCCTTGAGAAAATGCCTCCGTGAGATCCAGCTGTAAGGCATTTTCTCAATTAGTGATCAAAAGTGGGAGGACCCATTGTGGGGTGGTGCCACCCCTGGGCTGGTAGTCCTGGGTTCTATAAGAAAGCAAGCTGAGCAAGCCAGGGGAAGCAAGCCAGTAAGTAACATCCCTCCATGGCCTCTGCATCAGCTCCTGCTTCCTGCCCTGCTTGAGTTCCAGTTCTGACTTCTTTTAGCGATGTGGAACTGAATAAACCATTTCCTCACCAACTTGTTTCTTGGTCATGATGTTTTGTACAGGAATAGAAACCCTGACTAAGGCATGTCCTAATAGCACATTTCTGTGGGAAGTTTTCACATTGTAGCAAGGCCTTGGCCACCTGGCTCTGTGATGCTTGATTGACTTACTCAACAAGGGGATCAGATTGGACGAGGAAAGGTTATATTTGCTGGTCTCTTTGAACACCAATACAACCCATTTTAGAAAAGTGTAGATTTTCTTGTAGATAGGCAAAGGCTGGCCCTTAGCTGGGTCCTGGGTGGTCACCTCTCAGTTTTTAGCATCACAGTTTTTTTTTTTTTTTTTTTTTTTTTACTACTTGGAGCTCAATTTATTTATTTTTCTGATGTGTAGCAATTTTGTTACCAAAATAGAAAATAGATGGAAAAGGATTAACATTATGCCTACTGGGAGTCATCAAAACATATCTTAAAACAAAAATGAAACATGCACTAATAACAGAAATTTATTGGAAAGAATTGGAGCTAAGAGTAAATTTATAATCAAGAAAAACAAGGTAAATCAAGAAAGTTTTCTGGCAGAACATAGGTGGCAAGTTTGATATAGTATTCTCCCCCCCCCACCCCTTTCAAGATAGAGTTTCACCATGGAACTCTGGTTGTCCTGGAACTTGCTTTGTACACCAGGGTGGATCCAAACTCAAAAGAGTCACCTGCATTTGCTTCTGGATTGCTGAGATTAAAGTTGTGTGCCACCACCTCCTGGCAACATCCTATTCTTTTTTTTTTTTTTTTTTTCCATTTTTTATTAGGTATTTAACTCATTTACATTTCCAATGCTATACCAAAAGTCCCCCATATCCACCCACCCCCACTCCCCTGCCCACCCACTCCCCCTTTTTGGCCCTGGTATTCCCCTGTACTGGGGCATATAAAGTTTGCAAGTCCAATGGGCCTCTCTTTCCAGTGATGGCCGACTAGGCCATCTTTTGATATATATGCAGCTAGAGTCAAGAGCTCCGGGGTACTGGTTAGCTCATAATGTTGTTCCACCTATAGGGTTGCAGATCCCTTTAGCTCCTTGGCTACTTTCTCTAGCTCCTCCATTGGGAGCCCTATGATCCATCCATTAGCTGACTGTGAGCATCCACTTCTGTGTTTGCTGGGCCCCGGCATAGTCTCACAAGAGACAGCTACATCTGCGTCCTTTCAATAAAATCTTGCTAGTGTATGCAATGAGCATCACAGTTTTAACTCTTATGTATATACCACTCCTGCTGGCTATGCTCATGATCTCATTTATGGGGCATGCCTGTTTCTGTTCATCTGAACCCCTGAGTCATGTTTTATCAATTTGACTCTTGGAGGGGCTGGGGACTGAGTAATTGAGTAATTCAGTGATGGTTTCTCTATCACTATCTCTGGGTACCAAGGCTCCGCTGAGCTGCTTGGGTCTGTGATGAGCTCCATGCTTGGGTCTGTGATGTTTCATGTGAGTTGACATACATGGTTGCTGGGATCTGTCCTCAGAATTACCAGGGAAGGACGGCTGGAGGTGTGTGGCTGGTTTCTCCTAGATTCCACCTTATGTGCCTTTTTTTTTCTTTGCTGATTTTATCTAATTTTGGCTGTATTAAACTATAACTGTGCTGGGCATGGTGGTGCACACCCCTGGTCCCAGCACTCAGAAGGCTGAGGCAGATGGACCTCTGTGCGTTTGAGGCCAGCCTGGTCTACATAGCAAGTTCCAAGCCAGCCAGAGATGCGTAGTAGAATCCTGTCTCGAACAAATAAACAAAACATATCACAAAAAAAAAAAAAAAACCAAAATGTAAAGCCGGTGCTCAGGTCTAGAGGACCCAGGTTTGGTTCCCAGCATCCACACAGTGGGTTATGGCTGCCTGTAAGTCCAGTTTCAGGAGATCCAGATGCCCTTCTTCTTAGGTATCAGGCACAAACCCGGTGCACAGACATGCTCAAAGGCAAAGCTCACATACACATAAAATAAAAATAAATCTTTAAAGGGGGAAGCAAATGCTATACTTTCATGCCACGTTTTCAGATGTGTAATCTGCTTAAAGAAAAGAAGTATGACTGAGCCAGGACACAGAACCTACACAGTAACCCCTGTCAGACCAGGGAGCCCATAACAGGGTGCCAGAGGTGCCCTGCACCCACAATGCCTTGGACCTTCTGCCTTGGATAGATGGAGAATGTTGGCAGATCCACTCCACCAACTCCATAGGGAAGGAGGCATTGCAGCCACACCAGAACAGTATTGGAAGGGCCCTGGTGGCAGTGAACAGTTGATTCTCAGGGTTGAACTGCAGGGGTCTCCCCTCCCTCCACTTACTCATACATCTTTTCTTCATCTCTTCCATCCTGTTTTGAGGGCTTAGCAATTTCCCAGTTCCTGCCTAAGGGAGGGAAACCATATTCATTAGGGCACATTAATGAAAGTTGTGACTTCAGAATTTTAGAAGTCCTTGGAAAATAATCAGATCCAGGGCACTAGGAAGGGAACTGCCAAGAGATAAGAGACTTAGGAACACCGAGCTTGCAAAGTGACAGAGCTAGCATTTGGACACTGGCCACCAACAGTGGCCACCCTTGGCCAACAGCAGCAATAAACAAAGAAACAAATAAATAAATGGGAAAAAACTTAAAAGATAGCCAATAATAGAGAAGTATATGAGCCCAGAACATACTTTCTAAAAATCATAGATTAAAAAAAAAAAAGATGCCAGGCATGGTGGTACACACCTTTAATCTCAGCACGTAGGAGGAAGAGGCAGGCAGATCTCCAAACTCAAGGCTAGACTTGTCTACATGGTGAGTTTCAGGATAGCCTAGGCTACATGGAGAAACCCTTTCTCAAAAAAACAAAAAATATAAAAAATAAAAAATACATAAATACATATGTATGTATATATACATTTTATTTATTTATTTGGGTTTTTCGAGACAGGGTTTCTCTGTTTAGTCCTGGCTGTCCTGGAACTCACTTTGTAGACCAGGCTGGCCTCAAACTCAGAAATCCGCCTGCCTCTGCCTCCCGAGTGCTGGGATTAAAGGCATGCACCACCACGCCTGGCATTCTCTCTCTCTCTCTCTCTCTCTCTCTCTATATATATATATATATATATATATATATACATATATATATACATATATATTAAAGTAATGGAGTTCTGAATAAATCCTCTCCTTTTATTTTTTATTTTTATTTTTAAATATTATTTATTTAATATATACTAGTACACTGTATCTGTCTTCAGACACTCCAGGAGAGGGCATCAGATCCTATTACAGATGGTTGTGAGCCCTCATGTGGTTGCTGGGATTTGAACTCAGGACCTCTGGAAGAGCAGTCAGTGCTCTTAACCACTGAGCCATCTCTCTAGCCCCTCTCCTTTTAGTAAAAATTAATTGCTTAAGGGATAGTGGGAAAAGAAGATAAAATTGGGAATGCAGCACACCTGAGATCTGATCCCAAATCGCCACTAATCCCTGAGCACCTCTACTGAGGTTCTGTCTCCCTGTGGGCTGGGGACCAGGCTTAAAGGACTTGCCCTCAGTGAGGCTGTGCACTTCAGCTCTCACTGAGCAGATGCCTGTGGGACAGTGTGCTGAGTGCTCAGGGAGGCTCACCCAGGGCACCCTGTGTACTTCCCGGTGTGTTACCTGGGCATGCTCCTGTCTTGGACCACTTTGAATTTTCTTATAAAGGGCTAGGACCTCAAAGGACTATGCTACTGCTTGGGGAGTTCCTCTTTCTGGAGATAAACAGCAAAATGGAAAACCCAGTTGTAGATAACCTAAAATTAGTGTTCACCTCCAAATCGTCACCTTGTCTGAGAAGGCCAAAAACTTCTGGTCAAGATGGAGATAATAGCAGAAAGCAGGTCTTAGAGAGAGAAGGCCGTCATGCTACTGAAGCACGTTCATCATGGGTGGTATCTATGTTTGTTTGTTTCTAAATTCTCACATATATTACATCCTAACTGCAGTTTCCCATCCTGCCCCTCCCCCAGCCTCTTTCCCATCCCCTACCCCTTCTCCAGATCCACCCCTGCTCTGTCTTCCATCAGAAAACAGCAGGCCTTCTGGGGACATCAACCAAACACAAGCTACAACCAAACCAGCACCTACTATCACTTCAAGGCTGGATGAGGCAACCCAGTGGAGGAGAAGGGTCCCACAAGCAAGCAAAAGAGTTGGGGACAGTCCATGCTCCTACTGTTAAGATTCCCACAAGACCACCAAGCTTCCCAGCCATAACACAAGTGCAGAGGACCTAGGTGGGACCCCTATAGGTTCCCTAATTTATGTGAGTTCCCATGAGTCCCAGTCACTTGATTCTGTGTTATGCTCTCATGTTCTTGTGGTGTGTCCCTGACCCCTCTGGTTCCTCTGATCCTTCCTTCCTCCCCTCTTCAGGACTCCCTGAGCTCTGCCTAATGTTTGGCTGTGGTACTTAAACTCCATGAAATCTCAAGAGTAACCCTAGCAAAGACTCCTAGTGATGGAGGACAGGGAGCCTCCACTGGTCATCTTCTGTAATCAGGCAAAGCCTCAAGTGGAGGAACTGGGATATCAACCCATCCATAAAACCTTTGACCTACAGTTTGTCCTGCCTGTAGCATGTTCTGGGACTGGAGCCTCATAGAATCATCATCAAAGAGACCAGAGAGACTTCACTTAGCAACTGATCGAATCTGTATTTTAATGCTCAAGACAGTTGACTTTCTACAGACTTCTGTCTGCTCCCTTTTGAGAGCCACAGAAAAGATGATGTCAGTGCCCAGAGAACATGGGGTTCCAGTGACCCTGCATCTGTTTTTACCCAAATCCTCTGACCTTGGAACGAATCTCCTCCCCTTTGCTATGCGCATGACAAACTGAGGCCCAGGGGTTTGTGGCAAGGCACAGGACGCTCCTCCTAAGCCCACACGGGCCAGGCTTATCCTTGGTTTTGCTGCACTGACATCACCTGCCCCGCCCCTGTCAGGTAAGGTGGCCATCATTACCTTGTCTAAGCTGCCACCTGCAGACACAGTACAGGATGAGACCCAGGACCAGGGAGATGAAGATGATGGACATAGCTAAGATGATCCAGAAGTTGTCCCTCCACCAACTCATTGCTGTGGGAGCCTAGGAAGAACAAAGACTGAGGCATGAGTGGAAAGCTTGCAGGCTGGGGCTATCATCTATCATGCTTCCTGACCCATATGCTTAGGAACCAGACAGATCTCACAGACAATGCCTCAGCGGACCACAGGCAAGTCACTTACCGTCTTCTGAGACTGTGTCCCATCTGTAACATGGGACCGATGCTGCCAAGTACTTCATAAGGGTCTGGTGAGGTTTAGCTATGAGCTGTGTCACCACCACACCCTCCAGAAATAGGCCACAACCATGGTTTGCTGCCATTGCCAAGACACAGCAGAGGGGAGGCGTGCCACTGAAGGCAATCCCCAGCGGCAGGTCTTTATATCACAAAGATAAGATACACTTTTTATGACTGTGGAGAGAGAATTTTGAGAGTTTTTGTTGTTGTTTGTTTTGAGGATGGGGCTCGGCAAAGTACCTTGCTAGGTGCTGTGATTTGAATATGGCATGTTTCCCTGGAACCCAAGCTGAGGCTTGGCCATCATGACACAGTATTGAAAAGTGATGGGATTCTTTTTAATAAAAACATTATTCTAGGGCTGGAGAGATGGCTCAGTGATTAAGAGCACCCACTGCTCTTCTGAAGGTCCTGAGTTCAAATCCCAGCAACCACATGGTGGCTCACAATCATCCGTAATGAGATCTGACACCCTCTTCTGGTGCATCTGAAGACAGCTACAGTGTACTTAGATATAATAATAAATAAATGTTAAAAACAAAACAAAACAAAACAAAACAAAACAAAACAAAACAGCCGGGCATGATGGCGCACGCCTTTAATCCCAGCACTCCGGAGGCAGAGGCAGGTGGATTTCTGACTTCGAGGCCAGCCTTGTCTACAAAGTGAGTTCCAGGACAGTCAGGACAGCCAGGGCTATACAGAGAAACCCTGTCTAGAAAAACCAAAACCAAACAAACAAAAAAACCAAAACAACACAAAAAAAACCATTATTCTATATGTATGTTTTGGTTGTGTGTGTGTCTGTGTACCATATGCGCTCCTGGTGTCCATGGAGCCAGAAGAGAGTGACAGATCCCTTAGAACTGGAGTTTTGGACAGTTGTGTGCAACTGTGTGGATGCTGGGAACCAAGCCCTGAGCCTCTGGAAGAGCAGCTGGTGTTTTAAAAGCTGAGCCATTTCTATAGCAATTCCCCAAATGGAATGTTCAGTGCCCAGCATGAAGAATGCCCTGAAGTCACACCCTTCTCCATGGACTACTGAGAGATGCTCTTTCAACAGAACAGGCTAACTTGTCTTTCTGAGAGTGAAGCCAAGAGAGGGGGCCCAAGAGAATCACATTCCATTTGCAGTATGATGTCACCTGAGACCACCAAGCTGGTTCAATGGTTAAGGTGCTTCCCAATGGGATAGGCATTCAGGACAGAGGTGTGGGGATACATGCCAGGGGAATGCATGATCAACTACAGGCCCTGGAAAGTTACAGAAACTGAATCTTACTCTGCCCCAGGCCTGTGGCCAAGCTGGTAGGTAAGACTGTAGGTTGCAGGATTGCAGGAAGCCACCAGAGCATGGCACAAGCAAATGCCTGCCTGACAGGATGCTGACAATCTGTTCAAGGCTGTAGCCACAACTCTCAGAGGGCTACAGAGGACAACAGACTTCTCAAGAGAGGGTTGTTTGAAAAGCTGGGTTAAGAACCCAGGAGTCTGCGGCCAGGTTGGGCAACATAATGAAACTATGTATCTTTAAAAGATGCTATATTAGGACTAGAGAAATTACTCAGTGGTTAAGAGCATTGGCTGTTCTTCCAGAGGACCTGGGTTCTGCTTCTAGCACCCACATAGCCAGCTCCAGTTTCAGGGAATGCAGTGCCCTCCCCTGGTCTCTGTAGGTACTGCACACACGTGATGCACATATATAAATGTGGGCAAACCATCACACACATAAAATAAAAATTTAAAAAGTCATCTTACAATTCTGGAGGTCAGAAGTTCATGAATATCCCACTTGTAAGTCTAAAACCAAAGGACTGTGGGCCTTAAGGCAATACCCTTTTAGATACTGTAGGGGAGAATCCATTTTCTTGTTTCTTTGGCTTCAAGAAGTCATTCAACAGTCCTTGGCTCAAGACCATTTCCTGTCTTCAAAGCCAGTCCTGTTACACGGCTCTGACCATTCTTCTGTTGTCATATCTGCCTCTGACTGTCCTCTTCCGGCTTTCTTCCCAGTGTTTAAGGACTCTCAGGGTTACACTGGGTCCTGCCACTGAGTCAGGACAGCTTCCTCACTCAGTCAGCTGATTCAAAGCCTTGACTCCCATTTTCTATGAACTCTGACATAATCCAAGCTCTGGGGATTTGATGTGGAAGTTCTGAGGAAGGAAAGGGCTCTGATACAAATGACTCCACAATGAAAAGACACTCTGATTAAATCAGACTCATGGGCTTATGTTGTTATATTTAAAAAAATACTTTGCCTCTTTCTGTGATGGTTCAAGGAAAGGAAAACAGTGTGGTGATTCTGCCACCTTTGATCTGAAGTCAGTCACATGGTGTCCAGTATTGTCACCTGGGTCATGCAGCAGCAGGGGCTTGCTGTCTTGCTGCAAGGCAGACTTGGGATGCCACACAGAAATAATCAGGAGGGATTCTCAAGGCATAACTTGTGCTTGGAATAAGGCAGGGCTCTCAGAGCCAAAGTGGGTCCAAGAATGACCTTAGGTTAGAACAGCAGGACTGTCCAACCCTGTCATCTAATTTTGACCCAAATGTACAGGTGTGTGAGTCACTTATGTAAAACAGTGCATGAGCAAATATGTCTTTGTATCAGCCTATGTACACACTTGAGACCACCTGTTGCTTACACTAATGTGGTAAGTGCTATAAAGGTAGTTGCAACAGTGTGTCACTGAGGGAACAATGACAAAGGGGGGGGGGGAAAGAGTGCACATGGCCAGTGGAGAGGCACTTGGTGCTTTGGAGTCTTTTCCATCCTCTATTGTCTGAATTCACAGATGTAGAACCCGACTGTGGAGGGATGACCGCATTTCCGTTTCTCAGAAGAGGAAGCAGAACTTGGATAGGTTAAGAGCTGAGGTAACTGGCAATCTGAGATTCCAGCTCAGACATCGGAGTCTGTTTATTCTGCCACCTTGACATGAAACCCACAAATCTTCTCTTCTAAAACCGAAAGCAGAACCATGCTCAAAACTTTCCAGTCCTCGCAAGATTTCAGGGTCTCTGTGCAGCTAGTTGCTCATAAAGGGAGCCTCAGTGTGAAAACCACTGAGAATGCCCATCTGTAGGCAGGCCTGGGGCACTTGCCTTTCCTCCTAGCTCTCAGGGGACAGAGGTAGGTGTGCTCCTTGACCACCTGCTTTGCATATCAAGTTCTGGGACTACATAGTGAGACTTGTCTCAAACAAACAAACAAACATCAAGAACAACAAAACAGCAATATGTACTGTGTGCTGACATTCTATGAGTTAATTATTCTATATACCCAGATCCTTTCATCCCCACAATAGCTCCATAAGCTAAATAGTCATCATTATCATCCCACTTTACAGGTTAGAAAATAGAGGCCTGGGAGAGCTTAACAAGATTGTAGAACAAATAATTGGGAAAAAAAAATCAGAAACCAAAACTTGCCTGACTCTAGGGCCTTAACTTTTGACCAGTATGTCTGAGCATCCCAAAAACCCGTTCAATTTTCCTGGATACCAAGATGCACTTAAATACAAGGTCTTTACAAGCACCTACTCTGCTTCAAAGTGCAACTCCCAACTCTTGTGGATCTGGTATGAGAATCTGAATCAGCATTTTTCACAAGCCATCTAGAAGGTTCTCTGGTCTGAGTGAAGAGCCCCACTTTTGACAGGTCTGTAGGACTCCTAATTGGTGCTGGAGACCGTGTGCCTGTTCCTTGGAGCAGCCATAGATGGTGGCAGCAGGAACCGGGTGGGATAAAAGGCACTGAAAATATTCCTTGAACCCAAATACCTTCCTGCGTGCTTGCCATGGCCCCTGGAAGGTTACACCAACGACCAAGTTCCCTCTCACCAGCAAGGCTCCAGGCTGACCTTTTTTGTACTTCTTCATTTAAACTCACTTGCCTGCACATTTAGGAAGAAAAACTAACTCCCTAGTGCCTCAGGTTTTCTTTCCAGGACTTGGCTCTCTGAGGTCCTTGGAGGACAGTTAGAGCCGATGTGGAGAGGGTGCAGAAACGCAGTTCCTGGAACATGAAGTGGTCCCCTGTGTCCTCCCGGCTTGGTGTCCTCTCCCTAACTCATAACACTTCTGCTCAAGTGTTCAGAACTCTCGGAACTCTCTGCCCTTTCTCCCCAGTCGTCCTTGGGAATCTCAGAGATTTACAGATTCCGTACATCTGTAGCTCTGGGGAGGTGTATGGGGGCTGGAAGCCACAGATGGAAAGGAAGAGGAAGAAGAACTTGGGAGGGGGGTTTGCCACAGGAATAAGGAAGGGGGAGGGTGTCTTCACGGAAAGAGAAACTCTGAATTTCAAGAAGAGAAGGATCCAAGGCCCAGAGTTTGTTTATGATGTGAGGAACTTCAGCCTGCTGCAGACTGTGAAGATTCCAGGAGGGAGGAGAAAAATGAAACGCAGGGTTGGAGGAGAGAGAGGGAAGAAGAGGCAGAGCGGAGCCGGGAGATGCTGTCTCCTCTGGTCGCAGATTGAGCTTTCAAAATCGAACGGTGACAAGGAGAGAAGAGAGATGCTGAATGGAACCGGAGGAAAGAAGGACGTAGGGACAGGAAGTGGGCAGATCACACTACAAATGTCCATTTCTCCAAAGTAGGAAGCAAAGTCAATAACCAGGGTGACGCGGGTGGGGGGTGGGGGGTGGGGGTGGAAGGTGGGGGCAGGGTAGGCCAAGGCAGGAAGCAGGCAGGCTCCCAAGTGAGGACAGTGCTCCCAAGTGAGCCACAAAGTCTTCCACCTCTTTCCAGCCCATCTTTCCCACTCTACATCTCCCTGTGGCACTTCTGGGGCCTTCCTTCCCTCCTCCCCGAGCCCCATGACGGCCCCTCAGCTACAGGAAGGGGCACCTCAGATCTGGGTTATTCTGTGAAGTATGGATGACACACATCTTTCCCCACCCATACAATGCTGGCATCTCTTTCCTGTCTGCCGTGTGTCCCTTTGGTCATCGTCCTCCCCCACCCCCCTTGCTGGTGTGTAAGTACCATACTGGCAGGGCCCTGGCTCCTCTCTTACTACCACGCTCCTGGTGTCTAAGTCACAGGGCCACAGCAGATACTGCATGTGTGTCTGTGAATGAATAGATGAGTAAAAGATTTGACAGCCCTTCTTTCCACTGTGGGTGGACATCCCTTGTGGCCATGCAGCCCGGGTGTGTAACAGTGGCCATGCCTTCGTGAAATGTCCTTTGTAGTTTCTCCTCCTTTCTTCTTTTGCAAGGTTAGTTCTCTTCCCTTAGCCTGACACTCTAAATTCTAAACATAAACTAACCCTGAATGAGTAAGATAATAACTGGGGCTGAGGATGTGGCTTCATGGTAAGATTGCTACAACTTGGGCTGGTGAGATGGCTCAGTGGTTAAGAGCACAGACTGCTCTTCCGAAGGTCCCTAGTTCAAATCCCAGCAACCACATGGTGGCTGATAACCATCCGTAACGAAATCTGATGCCCTCTTCTATTTGAGGACAGCTACAGTGTACTTACATATAATAAATAAATAAATCTTAAAAAAAAAAAAGATTGCTACAACTTCAAGATGCAAACGCTCAGAGATCGATTCCCAGCACCGCACATAAAAAAAAAGATGATAATCACGGGTAATCTTTATTTAGATTTACAGAACCCAGAACATGTACTGATCTTGGGTTACACCAGAATATGTAATAATTCTTATTTTTTCCCTTCTGCCCAACAGCTAACAGAAAGTGAGTCAAGTACTACAAGGCTTGACTTGTAGAAAACAGATAGAGCCCTCTACAGACAAAAACCAGCCCTAGGAGGCTGCTACATTGTAGCCAGAGAAAAATAAGAAAGGAAGCAGGTGCTCTGAGTGATGAAGACCCACCCAGCGGTAGTCTTCCTGCCCGTGGCTCCGGACACTTCCTCCTTTTCATGTACC
Organism: Mus musculus; assembly: GCF_000001635.26. Classification (NCBI taxonomy): domain Eukaryota; kingdom Metazoa; phylum Chordata; class Mammalia; order Rodentia; family Muridae; genus Mus; species Mus musculus. The sequence continues at coordinate 70,806,919 of NC_000077.6, forward strand.
TAACTTCTCTGGGAGGAAGCATTGGGGACATCAGCGTGCACCTTCTCAGGCACTACTCCTTGGATGAGGCTGATCTCTTTCCTGCCAACATCCTGTTTTGGCTTTTATGCAGTGAGCAGTCAGATTCACATACTGTTCATATTGTACAGAGTCTTGAGTGAGGGTCTCAAATTCCTGTCCTGTGTAGTATTATTCCCAAGCCACATCTTTAGGACATATGTCGGCAGGTGAGACCCCTGCCATCCATCTGCTAGCCACCACTGGGGGCAGAGGTAGGTTGAGAAGCAGAGGCCATTGCAAGCATTGGGGACGGGCATTCTAGCTACCCCCTGGATATCCTGCATTCCTCAGGTTGCTCAAGGCATTTTAAGGACCCTCAATGAGCCTGATGAATGTGTGGGAAGGACTGAGCAGGACATTCCACAGGATAAGGGTGGTTGAGCAAGGTAGAAAAGCAAGGAAGGGTAATGGCTACTCTAGCCTCAATGTGCTCTTCTTTAGAAAGCATTTCAGTGACAATACTTTATTCTTTATCATGAATTCCTGAGACTGGTGATTCATGACTTTAATCTCCAGCACTTGGGAGGCAGAGGCAGGCGGATCTCTGTGAGCTTAAGACAACATAGCAAGTTCCAGACCAGCCAGGGCTACAGCCTGAGAAGGGGAGAAAGAAAGAAAGGGAAAGGAAAAGGCACACAAAAAGAAAGACAGACAGGAAAGAAAGAAGAGACACAAAAGCAGGGTGGGGGCTAGGGAGGAAGATAGTTTGCACTGGAAAGTCACACACATTCACAGAATTGTGAAGCACTTCAGGGCCTTGAGCTGGGCACCCAGGGAACGGGCTGCTTCCCCCGAAGCTTGTATCTGTAGCTTGTATGCCAGCATCTGTAAGCTGATGCAAGACCCATAAGCCTCCATACAGGTTCTGAAACTTTTCCAAGAGTTGACACATGTGACAGAGCTCCGAGGGTCACCAGACACCAGCATTATCAAGAGCAAACCACAAATGCTCTATTTACAACAGCAGTTGCCTTCGGAAAGGATAACTGCCCTTCATTGGGAGGCTACAGAATACCCACCCATCAGCTGAGCTGCTGGTAAGAACTGGGGAGTGTTTCCTCTGGGACATACAGGGAGATATTTAGAGATGGGAACCTGGAGGGACAAGTATGAGAACTGGGACAGGCTAAGGCCTAGCACAAGCCAGAGCCTGAAGAAGCCACCAACAGAAATGGTCAGGGATGCAGCAGCAAAGATGGCTGTACTGCATTCAGTCTGTAGTTGCTCACTAATGCACTGTGCTCCGCTCTGGTCGTTTCCTGCCCAATCCTTGATAAAGTCTCTGCGTCTACCAGTGCTTTCTTAAGCAGTTTGTTTTGGTGGTGTGGGAACCAGGAAAGGGATTTGGTTCATGAGTCAGTGCAGTACAGGCTTAACCACAGAAGCTGTGAGCCTTGCTGACCAGGAGGAAAGAGGTACCTCCTAAATTAATCCACAGGCTTACTAGAAAGGGTTTTGGAAAGCAGGGCATGGGATGAGGGTTTGAACTGATTTCAAAGGCACAGGGAGCTAAGCACTTATGAACACTGTCGGTGTGAACAGTTCTTGCCTGATTCCTTTCTAGTGGTCTGTCCGTCCATCACTGATGATGGTCAGGATGTCCATATTCCCACCTGACCATCTTGCTGCCATGTGTGTTGGGAGTGGCCACGTGGAGACTTAAAATTGAGTGTTTACAGGGCGGGGCTACAGAAAGCGTCCACTGTCTCCACTGCCTGCTCATTCTGTGGTCTTCCATTTCGGTGCAAGGCTGGCAAGCTCACCTCCACATTTCACCTCCTTCCCCAGCCTTCACATCGATTACCCTGTAGCTCCACTTCCAGTGCACCAGCCCGGGTTCTAGACACCTGTGCAAAGGGCCATTTTGCTTGTCCCGTTTTAGTTCTTTGGCTCACTGCTGGCTGCCACATATAAATATGACCCTTGTTGTCTTTCTATAGCTCCTTGCCAGTGAAGCAGGGTGAAATATGAGCTCCCTAAAGTCTGCCCAGCAGGAAAAAAAAAAAAAGTCTGCCCAGCCCAGCCAAGATCAATCCCATGGCACCTGCCCACCTCGGGACTCCCCTGGAGGCCCATTGAGCTTTTGCTCAGCAAGGGTCCTGCAGTTCCACAGACTCCCTGCATCCTCCCTGGCCTTCTTGGGGGTCATTCTGTCAGCTTAAAGCAAGGATGCTCAATGGGCCTCCAGGGGTGACAGCCCCCATGGCTCATATACATAAGCTCCCTGGGGACAACAGCCTGCTGGCTATCTAGAGGCTCCATTTGCATACCAAGCAGTGTGTTTTTTATTTAGATATTATGCAAAAATCAATAACAATGGAAGACCTGCCTGTAGATGCATAATTATAGTTTAGAGTAAAGCTGAAACAAAATGGAGAAAATGTCAACTCTCTACCCCCAAACCTGGAAATCCTTTTATCCTGATGGCTTGAAGATGAGATAGGTACAGACACCTCCTCCTAACTAAATCCCTTCCCTGTCATTATCTAGAGCTGAGAAGGCCTCAGGGTCCTCCAGATGGGCCTTAAGCACAACTTTCCTTAGAGTCAATCTTCAGTTCTCCTGTCAGATGGGATACAATGTATAACTTTCACTTTTCTGTAAAAAGAAAGGGCCATTGTTTACCAGTAACTTCTTAAATTATTAATAGCTACGGAAATGTGATGTTGATGTTCTTAAACTAAAATATCTGGCTCCTAGAGTTTGCTGAGGACTCTAAATAATATTTTGCCAGAAAGTCTAGACACTGACTCCTGGGAGTGTCACCATCTCAACTCTTAGAAGTGCGGACCTTCCCTGAAGTGGAAAGGCTGCTAGCCTGGAAGGGCACAGTCAGGACCAAGGTTAGCTGTTAGGGTCCATGAGCTTTGTTTGTTTGCTACTTTTGGTTTGGTTTGAGACAGTGTCTCTCTATGTAGCCCTGGCTGTCCTGCAACTCTATGTAGATTAGGCTGGCTTCAAACTCACAGAGATCCACCTGCCTCTGTTTCTCCAGTGCCACCATATCTGGGTTTGATATAGATATATATATAATTTTCAGTCTAATATGCGTAGGATGTGAGATGACAAGCCTGGGCTGACTGGACCTTACATCAAACTTAATAAATAGGGGCTTGGTCTTCCAGGGTAAAGGAGAACATGAAGTCTGTAACGGGCTTCAGTAGGGATGTGGAGAGCTAGCAAAGGACTTCAGGTGATTTGTAACTATGTATTATGACTGATATAGCTACTTAATACATTTATCGTGGGATATCTAGGATATGCACACATGTTAACACTATATATGGGGCCAATGACTTCAGTAAATTGATACTTACATTTTGCTGTTTAAATATACATTATGACCATTAAATATGTTGCTAAAGAAGACATACTTATGTACAATATCGTTACATATTTACAAATTTGTTTTGGATGATGTTTCCTTTGTGATCTTCTGTAGGTTTGTTTGTTTATGTTGAGAATTAAACCTAGGCCCTTGCACATACATGGCAAAGTCCTTTACCACTAAGCTACAAGTCCAGCCCGTGCCTCTTTAAAATCACATGCAATATTTTACTAAAGGAAATGGGTTAATCAAAGTTCTTGTAAATGAATGTACTGACATTGATTTATATACAGAATTATACATTTTTGGTGGAGGCGGGGATGGGGTGGTTGAGGCAGGGTCTCTCTACATACCCTTGGATGTACTGGAAGCCACTATGTAGATGAGGCTGTCCTTGAACTCACAGAGATTGACTTGACTCTGCCTCTCCAGTGCGTGATTAAAGGTGTGGCTATAAAATGATGTTTCAGTAGAAAACCCTGTGAGGAAGTTTATATTCTGCTTATATTTTATTATATTTTATATTATATTGTATTTATATTGAATTATGGGAACATGCTGTAATCATATCCTTATTCTGTATTCTGGCTTGCTAGCGCACTCTATAATGACATGGTGGTTAGTATTCCACTAAAAACAGTATCAGGGTGGGCAGTGGTGGCACACGCCTTTAATCTCAGCACTTGGGAGGCAGAGGTAAGTGGATCTCTGTGAGTTCAAGGCCAGCCTGGTCTACACATCAAATTCCAGAACAGTCAGGGCTACTACATAGAGAAACCCTGGCTGGGGAAAAAAAAGATGTCAGGTCAGAATGCGAATCCTGTAGAACTAACAAGGCGAGGGTACTTATGCATAATGAATGCCTGTCTCCACTGATATTTAACTCTGTTATGGCTAGCTCTGATGCCTGCATGTGTTAACACAGTGTTTGGGCCAATAACTGGACTGGCAGTTGCCCACACTGTCCTGCTGCTTGCTGCATGTGTGTCTCAGCATGACAGCTTAGCAAGCCGGGACGGCCGCACATTAATCCTGAGTCTGATTTATTATATCATAGGACTCAGTTCTATCCATACATGCTCAGTCCCCACAGCTTATTGCTTATCTAGCAGATTTGTTTACCTACAGTTAGGAAATACATCTATTTGCTAGGAAAAAAGGAAACAGGAACAGGGGAGAAAGGGAGGAAAAGGGGAGGAAGAGATAGATGTAGGGAGAAGGGAGGAGAAGGAAGGGAGAAGGGAGAAGGGGGAGGGGGAGAGGGGAGAAGGCGGGAGGAACTCCATCCTGACACACTTCTGGAGATGCTGATCCTCCCACATGGTCTATGGCATAATACAGGGATTGAAAAAATGATTTCTGAAGAGCTAGTGACATGGCTCAGTGGTTAAGAACAATGACTGCTCTTTCAGAGGAGTCCCAAGTTCCGTTCCCAGCACGGTGTTGTGGCTCACAACCATCTGTAAGTTCAGTTTCAAGGATCTGATGGCCTCATCTCTCCTCCAAGGACGCCAGGCATGTATATGATACGCAGACACACATGCAGGAAAAATTCCCAAACAGAGAAAGGAAAATATTTTCTATAAGAAAAAAAAAAAAAAAGAATTGAGAACATTGATTTCCAGAGGTCAAAAGCAGAAGGCTCCATCGAGGTCTCACGCCAGCTGAACACCTCTGAGTCCCGAGGCTTCTGAAGGTTGGCAAGTGCCTTATAAATCCCAGACACCAGAGGCTGAGTGCCAAAGGCACCGAGAGGCGTGCTGTTCTGATTCTTTCATCCAAGAGCACTGAGAGGTAGCCAGCGTTTACAATACACAGTACAGTGCGGGTCCTCTACCAATCAAATACCAGATATTACAGACACTATGCAGATAGCGATAATTCCTCACACTTCACACAACTCACTCCCAACTGTGACTTCATCCTTCCAGGTAAACTTGCCTTGCCTGGCACACACACTGGAGGAGTAAGGAGATGGCCAGCGTCACTCAGCAGCCACGCCAAGTGAACTCTTCCAGGCCACTCTTTCTCCAGTTGTACCCGGCTGTGTACTACAGCCTCGAGCGACAGTCCCCTCAGCCTGTGCCTGTGGGGTTGCCTATTTGGCCACACGTCTAACAGCAACATGGACAGATGACTATGGTGGGAAAAGCAAGTTGAAGCACTTACCTAGACTGCCGGGGTGTTCACTGGAAGCAGCTGGGGAGACAGCTGTGGACTGAGGGTGTTACTCAAGCACAACTGGGGAGAGGCTTGATCGCCCACATACCCTCACTCACCCTTGGAGGCTGCAGGCACTAGCCTGACCACACTTCCTCTTTCTGGTCCCCATTCTAGTGAAGCTAACTACTCCAGTTTTGTTTTTTGTTTTTTGTTTTTCTGTTTTTAAAAGCTACCTTCCCACTGCCCTTCGTGGCTCCAGCAGAGGCCCATGAAGGCTGGTCGTGGTGTGGAAGGGGGTCCTGAGAGGAATCAGGCTCCAGAGTGAGTGAGTGAGTGAGTGAGGGGGTTGCCCCAGGGGAAGTCTCCCTTAAACTTTCCTGGGCATGGTCATGTGGGACTCAAGAAGAGAGAGGGGGGCCCTAGGTCTACCCAGAGATGCATGGTGGGAAATGGAAGACAGATGCATCATCCCGCAAGTGTGGCTCTTGAACCCCTGGACCTGTTGGCCCAACTTCTGTTTAGAGGAGTCAAGGAGACTCTAAGAGAGTGTCTAAGAGAGCATGGTGGTGATACCTAGAGGGTAGCCTAGGCTGTTCTTGAACTTGTGATATTCCTACTTCTGCCTCCCAAGTACCAGATTACAAGTGCATGCTGTGACACCCGGCCAGTGGACAGTGTTAATTGAATTGAATCATTTCCTACCACACTGTGAGACAGAGTTCCCAGTGATGCTCATAGCCTCTAAAAATGGAAGTTTGGGGTGAGGAAACAAAGAAACTGCCTTGTAGAAGTAGCTGCTTGTGGTGAGTCGTCACTTCATGGCAGCATGGATGTGTGTGAGATGCCTCTCCAAGGGAGGGGTGCGCTGGCACTCAGGAACAATGATGACAACTAAAGTGACTGGGGAAGATTCCCCCACCTGCCCAGAAGATACCCACAGGTAGCATTCACTGGTGTTTACGGTGTAAATATTCCTACCATGGTCAATTTCAAAATATCAACATGGCATCCAGGAACTTGGAATTGGGAGGAAAGTGCACAAGGCTGCTCTCTCTCCCAAGCCTTCTGGGCCAACTGCATTGTATTGTTAGGAGCCACTGTTGAGTACTGCTGGGGGCTAGGACTCTACCAGGGTTTCACTTTCCTGGTCTCAATAGACCTTCACTTAATTCGATTATTTCCTTTGTTTCTTAGAATACTGAAGCGTGTGGAGGTTCTGCCATGGAACCAGTTTTTCATGGTGACCTTCAACTCAGATCTGTCCACACCAAAGGCAAAGCTGGTGCTCTTCCCTACTCACTTAGCTGAAACTTAATTGCTCAAAAATTGTCCTAAGCTAGGCATGGTGGTGCATACCTGTGATCCCAGCACTGGGGAGGCAGAAGCAGGAGGATTGCTGCTAGTTCAGTGTCAGTACGGCTATGTTGTGAAAGCCTGTCTCAAAACAAACAGAAGCCCTACCTTTCAAATAGCAAATTTAAAATTACCTTCTGAGAAGTTAGCCAGAGCCGGGCAGTGGTGGCACATGCCTTTAATCCCAGCACTTGGGAGGCAGAGGCAGGAGGATTTCTGAGTTTGAGGCCAGCCTGGTCTATAGAGTGTGTTCCAGGACAGCCAGGGCTACAGAGAAACCCTGTCTCGAAAAAACAAAACAAAACAAAACAAAACAAAACAAAACCCAGGATAGCCAAGGCTACACAGAGAAACCCTGTCTTGGAAAAGAAGAAGGAGAAGAAGGAGAAATGGAGAAGGAAAAAAGGAGAAGGAGAAGAAAAGTTAGCCAGAGCTCCTATGGGAATAGCATAGCCTAGGCTAGCAGAGCTATGGTCCTTGGCTTGTGCTCAATTTATCCAGTTGCTTTGCTTTCTCTGGGGGTCCCAAATTCAGCTGTGACATTGCAAACTTGATAAATATACCATGTTCAACAATCTGAAGAAAGTTCAAGCCCTAGGAGGCAGAAGATCAAAATTCCCAGCCCAATTTGTCGAGCAACTTTCTGAGTAAACCCTTCCCTTCTGCTGTGGTCTGTTGTTGCCTGTGAAATCAGTTTTCACCAGATGAACATAAAGTTGCTCTCAGGATTCTGCTATGAGATCTTTCTTCTGTTCCTCTCCTTCACTTTTTGATAAATAAAAAATGGCATAAATTTAAGGTACACAATGTAGCACATGACTTGATGCATCTGTTCTGTGGAATGATGACCCCGCCCAAGCTGATTAACAAATACACCACTTTGACATAGTTTAAAAAAATTAAATTAGGATTTTTTTGTTTGTTGGTTTTTTGTTTTTTTGAGACAGGGTTTCTCTGTGTAGCCCTGGCTGTCCTGGAACTCATTCTGTACACTAGGTTGGCCTTGAACTCAGAAATCTGTCTGCCTCTGCCTCCCAAGTGCTGTGATCAAAGGCAAGTGCCACCACTGTCCGGCTTAGGATTTATTTATTTATTTTCTGAGACAGGGTTTCTCTGTATAGCCCTGGCTGTCCTGGAACTCACTCTGTAGACCAGGCTGGCCTCGAACTCAGAAATCTGCCTGCCTCTGCCTCCCAAGTGCTGGGATTAAAGGCATGCGCCACCATGCCTGGCTAGGACTTATTTTTAAACATTTTGTAGTGTATGTATATCTATGTGACTATGCCACATATGTGCAGATGTCCCTAGAGGTCAGCAGAGGGATTAGCTTCTCCAGAGTGGCGTTATAATTGGCTCTGAGCAACCTGATGTGGGTGCCGGAACCGAATCTGGGTTCTTTGCAAGAGCAGCAGGCGTTCCTAACTGCTGAGCCCTCCCCGCAGCTCCCTCCTCATTCTCTGTGTGAGGAAACTTAAGGCAGGCTCTCTGAATTTCGAGTTGTACAGACGGCTCCCAAACCTTTTATTTTTATTTTTTTAGTGTTGGAGTTTGAACTGAGTGAGGGCATTGCTCTTGCCAGGCAGATATTCTACCACTGAGCTATATCGGTTTACTTTTTATTTTGAGACAGGTTTGTCAATAAACTTGTCCAGACTGTTTTTGAACTCTTTGTGAATCCAGGCAAGCCTTGAGAATCCTCTAGCACATACGAAAGCCACACTTTTAATATGTGAAGTGTGAGGATTTACTTCATCAGTCTGTTGCTGGACAGTACAAGGATTAGAGAAAAGAATCAGACGAAAAATCCACCATCGAGAGTCACTGGGGTCTGAGGATGTAGCCTAGAGGTGTGGTAATGGCCTGTAGGGGGAGGTGATGTTTCCCTAATTGGTTCTTGATAAAGAAGGCAGAAACCAATTGCTGGGCAAAGGGTAAATGTGAGACTTCTGGGTCACAGGAGGAAGAGAAAGGGCCAGAGAAAGAGGGCAGGAATTTAGGGTAGCCATACTTAGTCTTCTTTTTGCACTTCTGAAATGCCACCTGCCACCTGCAGCTCTCTGTGGCTAAAGGATGCCTGAAGGGCTTTAGATTAACTCACTGAGAATGGAGAGATGAAGTGCGCACTCTGGTGGTCATATGTGGTACTTCTATTTAAGAAGCCGTAGCCCTCTGTCATCTCCCATGGAAATACCTAAACACAAACATGTAAAGCTAGGAGCGAGAGACTGCTTGTCTGATTAGATGACACCCAGAAGGATTCTAGTCCATCCCTCATTCCACGGTTGTATGCCTTCTGATCATGAGACTGCTGGCGCCGACGTCTTTGCTTGTGGTGTGCTGTATGGATTGAAGTCCTCTTGGTGGCAGCTGATGCCTTTGGAGGTAGTACTCCCTGGAGGGTGGAGACTTGAAAGTTTCATACAATGTGCTTTGCTACTTTGAACCATAGTACATAGTAGGACAACTTCTCACAGAAATACTCATTCCATGTAAATGAAAGATTTGACTTTAACATATAAAATTACAGGGAGTTGGGGGAGGTGGCTCACTCAGGTATGTACTGAGTATGTAAGGATGAGGACCCATGTTCAATTCCAGAAGCCCTGTGAGAAGTCAGGTGTGGTGGTACACGTTTGTAATCCCAGCACTGAGGATGTGGAGACAGGAGGATTCCTGGGACTTAGGACCTCTGGAACTTGCTAGTCTGCCATCCTAGACAATCGATGAGCCTCAGGTTGCAATGAGATATCTGGTTTTATAAAGAGGTGGTGGCTACTGGGGAACAACACTTGAGTGTGACCTCTCCACCCGTGAGCTTCCTCGAGTGTGCTCCCCGAGTGCATGCACACCCATGCTCACATATATGCACAGATACAGATGCAAATGAAAAGAAAAGGATAGAAGAAAACATGTGTCATTTTCTTTTTAAAATAACCAAGAGAAGGGAAGGATGTCAGAGTTTGCTACAAAAAAAAAAAAAAAAACAGGAAAGAAAACACTAATAGATTTCAGGCTATTTTAGTAGGTGGCTTCAGCTATCAGGCTGACACACACCTAGAGTCGCCTGGGAAAAGGGATTCTCCACTGAGGAACTGTCCAAGTGCAATTGGCACGTGGCCATGTTTTCTTAGTTGCTAACTGATGCAGGAGGGCCCAGCCCACTGTGGGTAGCGCTCTCTCTAGGCAGGTGGGCATGGGTTAGATAAGAAAAGTTGCCGGGCAAGGCAGAGAAAGCAAGCTGGTCAGCATCATTCCTCCATAGCCTCTGCTTCAGCTCCAGCCTCTAAGTTCCTCCTTGAGGTCCTGCCCTGGCTTCCCTTAAGAGCAGACTTCCTTTCCCAAGTTGCTTTTGTTTATTATCTTAGTTAATTTTCTACTGCTGTGACAAAGTGCCATGATCAAGGCAAGTTCTAAAAGAAAGCATTTAATTGGAGGTTTGCTTATAGTCAAAGGGTTAGTCCATGACCAGTATATAAGGTGGGGAGCATGGTAGCAGTCAAGCAGACATGGTGCTTAACCAGTAACTGAGCACTAACATGGTGAGACAACAACCAGAAGACAGGGAGAGAGAAAGAGAGAGAGAGAGAGAGACTGAAGAAGAGCTTTGAAACATTAAAGCCCACCTCCAGTGACACACCTCCTAATCCTTCTCAAACAGTTTCACCAGTCAGGAACTAAACACTTGCACATATGAGCCCGTTGAAGCCATTCTCATTCAAACCACCACAGTCATAATATTTATCACAGCAGTGGAAGGAAAGCAAGACAGGATATCATTTTCAAAAGCATTTGAAGAATGAGCGAACCAGCTACGTGGGGGGAAAGCTAGATAACTGAGTGGGAGTAGTAGCTACTTGGCCCACCTGCCTAGAGAGAGAGCTACCCACAGTGGGCTGGGCCCTCCTGCATCAGTTAGCAACTAGGAAAACATGGCCACGTGCCAATTGCACGCGGACAGTTCCTCAGCGGAGAAACCCTTTTCCCAGGCGACTCTAGGTGAGTGTCAGCTTGATAGCTGAAGCCACCTACTAAAATAGCCTGAAATCTATTAATGTTTTCTTTCCTGATTTAAGTTCCTAACTTAAAAATACCCTTTTCAAACCAAAAAGGAATAACTATTTTTTATAGAAAACTGGGTAAAAGTTATGAATAGGAAAATCATAGAAGAAACAAATTTATTGGCAATAATATGAAATGATTACACATCACCAATAAAGGTAAGAAACTCAGGGGCTGGAGAGAGGGCTCAGCAGTTAAGAACACTGACTGCACACAGAAGTGGATGCCCACAGTCAGCTAATGGATGGATCACAGGGCTCCCAATGGAGGAGCTAGAGAAAGTACCCAAGGAGCTAAAGGGATCTGCAACCCTATAGGTGGATCAACATTATGAACTAACCAGTACCCCGGAGCTCTTGACTCTAGCTGCATATGTATCAAAAGATGGCCTAGTCGGCCATCACTGGAAAGAGAGGCCCATTGGACACACAAACTTTATATGCCCCAGAACAGGGGAACGCCAGGGCCAAAAAGGGGGAGTGGGCAGGTAGGGGAGTGGGGGTGGGTGGGTATGGGGGACTTTTGGTATAGCATTGGAAATGTAAATGAGCTAAATACCTAATAAAAAATGGAAAAAAAAAAAAAAAGAAAAAAGAAAAGAAAAAAAAAAAAAAAAAAAAAAAGAACACTGACTGCTCTTCCAGAGGTCCTGAGTTCAATTCCTGGCAACCACATGGTGGCTCACAACCATCTGTAATGGGGCAGTTGTCCTTAAGCCACCCATGATTGCAGACCTTCCCCTGTGTCCACGTATCCACTGTCACCATCCCAGATGTAAGAAGGTGAATTGTAGATACAGGGCCAAATTGATTTGGTCAAATTGGTGTCTCTTTAAAAAAAAAGTCAGTGCTCTTATCCACTAAGCCATCTCGCCAGCCCCAAATTCATTCTTTCTCTCTCTCTCTCTCTCTCTCTCTCTCTCTCTCTCTCTCTCTCTCTCTTTCTCTCTCTCCCCCCCTTCTCCTTCTCAGTTGCCATAAAGTTGGTTAGCAGCTTAGAAACTTCCTCCATTATTCTCAGGTTCTGTCTAGTGCTGCGATGAAACACCATGACCGAAAGGAAATTGGGGAGAAAAGAGTTTGTTTGGCTTACACATCACAGTTCATCATCAAAGGAAGTCAGGACAGAAACTCAAGCAAGGCAGGAACCTGAAGGCAGGAGCTGATGCAGAGGCCATGGATGATTGCTGCTTACTGGCTTTCTCTTCATGGCTTGCTCAGCCTGCTATGGGGTGGCTCCACACACAATAAGCTGAACTTTCTCCAGTCAGTCACTAATTAAGGCTTGCTTACAGCCTGATCATATGAAGACAATTTCTCAATTGAGGCTCCTTCCTCTCCAATGACTCCAGTTTGTGTCAAGTAGACATACACTAGCCAGTACAGGCTCCAGATCAAAGGAGAGGAACATCCATTTACTGAAATTGAAAAACTGTGAACTAAAATGAAAAGATGTAAGAACCAATGCGTGTGTTTAATGATGCTGTGGGTTATACAGTGAAATTATTTTTCTGCATATAAGCAATGATCCATCAGACCCTGAAGTCAAAAACACTATTCCAGGAGCTGAAGAGATAGATGCTCAAGCAGTCAAGATCAGTTAATGTTCTCCAGAGGACCCAGGTTCAATTCCCACATCAAGTGATTCTCAAAGGCCTGTGGCTCCAGCCCTAGGATATTCAGCACCTTCTTTTGGTTCCAGTGGGCAACTTCCAGTACATCACACACATGCACACACTCAAAAGTACATACCTTTAAAATGTGGACATCTTTCACACTGAAAACTATACAGTTTTGCTAAGAAAAATTAAAAATAAATAAAAATTCCACAAATGGAGCACTAATGTATATTCACAGATCAGGTGATATCATGAAGCTTGTTTTCTTCCACAGTTTCTATTTTATAGCTCTCTCCCCAAGGCTGGCTATAAAACCTTGAAATTCTCTTCCCTAAGGCAGGTCACAGAAACTCTGATTACCAGTATTTCACCTTGATTACTTGTGCCTCAAGCAAATTGATTTTACTCAAGAAGGGGTTTGTGTCTGATTGGTCAGAGTGGCATCTACTTGGTGAGGAGGGCAGTCCTCAGACTAAGGGACCTGACATAGTCTGAGGCTCATGGTGTCTGAGTTGGATTACATTAAGTGTACAGCTAAGCGTTGCATGCCAGTGGTTAGAATCCACATCTGGTGTTAGAAGTCTTCTCTGTTGTTTGTGGTGTGATATAATAAAGGGAGAAAGGCCCTTTGCTTTTCCTAATGCATTTCAAAAAATTCAACAGCAGTAGGATGGCAACCTTGCTCAAACTGATCCACAAAGTTAATACGGCTCCAACTGAAGCCGGAAGTGATCGAGTGATCGAGTAGAATGATCTTGACAGCCACATGGGTGTGTGAAGGAGTCAGAACGGCCAGCACAGCACTGAAGAAGGCAATGTCAGAGGCCTATTAACACAACCTGACTCGAGACACTCATAAAGCTGTAGCCATAAAAACGCTGTTAATTGGTGTGAATAGAGCCAAATATATCAGTGGAAGAGAGCAAAGAGTCCAAAAGACCTGCACACATACCGACTGTCAGCAAAAGATTAAAGGCAATTTGCTAGAGTAAGAACAGTTTTTCTGTTCTTTTAAACAGTGCAATAGAACAGAATAGAGATACCAAAGCTAGACCTACACGTATACAGTCAATTAACTCGATAAAGATATGGAGATAATTTAGTGCAAAAAGAAAAGTCTTGTTTGTTTGTTTTAGCAACTAGTACTGAAACCACAGGGTAGACATAAAATACAAAACAACAACAAAACCAGACTCAAAATGGATCATAGAGTTACATGCTAAAAGTACAAGTTGAAATTATAAAACTTGGGGGCGGGAGAGATGGCTCAGTGATTAAGAGCACTAACTGCTCTTTCAGAGGTCCTGAGTTCAAATCCCAGCAACCACATGGTAACTCACAGCTACCTGCAATGAGATTGGATGCCCTCTTCTAAAGTGTCTGAAGACAGCTACAGTGTACTTATATATAATAAATAAATAAATCTTTTTAAAAAGAAATGATAAAAATTCTAGCGAGGCATGGTGGCTGCATACCTGTGATTCCAGCATTTGGGACGAAGAGGCAGGAGGATCAGGAGTTCTAGCGCAGTCTGGGATATATAAGACCCTGCCTCAATAGTTCAAAAAGATGTACAACGTGATATTTAAGCATATACTTTACCAACAAAGACATACAAATAACGAACACTCGTAAGAGAAAGATGTTCAAGATTGTATGTCACTAGGGGAATGAGAACTAACATTTCAACAAGATCCCTACTTCTGCTTTGCTCTAATGATACTGTAATAGAATACCTGACATAAATAACTCAAAGGAAAAATATTAATTTGGCTCACAATTTCAGAGGGTTTGGCTCAGGCCCACTAAGTGACAAAATGGAGGGGAGTCAGGTCTTCACCTCAGGGTAGACAGGAGGCAGGAAAAGCAGCAGCTCGAAGGAATATGGAAGTGCAGAGTAGCCCCAGGTTACAACCCAGTATCTCCTTCCTCCAGTCAGGCAGAGTCTCAAACATCTCTTCAGGTTTTGAGTGCATCAACAATGGATGAAACTATTTACTAGGTCAGAGCCTTAGCGACTTACTAATCTCTGGAAAAGAGATTACACCTGGCTGTGATCACAGATTTCATAAATCCCATGGGTGTTTTTCTTTTTTTTTTTAATTAAAAAATATTATCATTATTATTTTCAAGACAGGGTTTCTCTGTGTAGCCCTGGCTGTCCTGGAACTCACTCTGTAGACCAGGCTGTCCTTGAACTCAGAAATCCGCCTGCCTCTGATTCTCAAGTGCTGGGATTAAAGGCGTGTGCCACTACTGCCCGGCTAAGAAAGGAGTTATGGACACTCAGCCACATAGTTGCCGAGTAAATTGGGCCAGCCTGATACGTATGTAGATAATAAAGCAACAATAAATGTAAATTAATCTGTAGCAACAGGCCACAGGCTAGTGGTTACTATACTGAGTCTGGGCCTTAGAGGAAAGGGAGCAATAAAAACTATAGCAATCTAGGCTCCTCCCCCCCAGTCCTCAGCGTAGTCATTTGATAGATCTGGGGCAAGGAAAATCCTTTGGGGCTTGGAAAAAAAAAATGTGCATTTCTGCTTCTCTCTGGTTTCTCTTTGGAGTGGTGTCCTGTGACCCGAGCTCCTTCCGCGGATGCTGACGGCAGCAGGGTGTTAACACCTGCGTAAGAGCCGCTCAGCTCCAGCTCACCTAACCAGGAGGAGCTTGGGAGGCTGCCCCTACACCTATTCGGTCTTCAAGACAGCAAGCGTCCCGAGGGACCAAGAGCTCTTCCTGCTAATGCCAGCGAGGCCTCTGTTACCTTGGCAATCTAGGAGCTGGAGTCCAGTGTCTAGAGTCAAGTCTGCTCTCAACTCTGGATGTAATGCAAGCCACAGACTGTGACCCTCCCTCAGGACTCAATTAATAAGCCTGGGGTCAGTGTCCTGCCCACTTCCTCACATCTCATCCCACTGCCGGCTACTCCCTAAGGGTTGCAGCTGCCACGCTGCCCTCATTAATCTATAACCCCATCAGATGACAGAAATCTAAATATAGCTCTGGCTGGCTGACTGGCTGATTGCCTGTGTGTTAGGGCAAGAGACCAGGACTTGTCCTCTTGCCTGTCTTGCAAATCCAGATACTCACTGACTGGAGGGGCCCTCAGAGTACAAGTTCACAATATAACGTGAGAGTGCGTAGGTGGGGTGGGGGTGGGGGTATCAAAGACAGAAGAGAGAGGAGAAAGGGGACACTGAAGAGTGAGATCTAAACCAGAGGCAAAATTAAGTATCTCATGAGGTGACCTAACATCTATAAGCCAGCAGGGCAGCGGTGTCACACACCTTTAAACTCAGCTCTTGGAAGGCAGAGGCAGGTGGATCTCTTTGAGTTCCAGGACAGCCAGGGCTACACAGAGAAACCCTGTCTTGGGGTGGGGGTGGGGATTCCTAGGCCATGGATCCCTCTAAGCAGCGATTCTCAACCCGTGACTTGTTAGCCTTTTTTGGTGGGGGGCTGGGGGTTGGGGAACAACCCTTTCATAGGGGTTGCTTAAGACCCCGGGAAAACACAGATATTTACATTCTGAGTCATAAGAGTAGCAGAATTACAGTTATGAAGTAGCAATAAAAATAATTTTATGGTTGGGGGGGTCACCACAACATGAGGAACTGTACTAAAGGGTTACAGCACTAGGAAGGTTGAGACCATTCCTCTAAAGCTTGTTCTATTTAATGTTGGGAATATGTTCTAATGCTTTGAATTAAATTGGGAATCTGCATGTCCAAACACTGAAGGTGCTTGTCCCCAATTGTTTTTTGATGGATCAATGAAGAGCCAACAGCCAATGGCTAGGTGGGTAGACTGAGGCAGGACCTTCAGATTTGTGAGGGCCAGGAACTGGAAGAGAGGAAGGTGGAGAATTACCATGATTTGGAGGGAGATGGGTCAGATTCAGAGCTGCAGAAGGAAAGTCATCCGAAATGTAGGTCAGAAGGAATGCAGTCCCTGGAAGGGCTGCCCGGAAGCATCTTGGACAACAAAGGCTAAGGAGCTACCCAGAAGGAGCCAGGGCAACAAAGATAAAATATAGAATTAGAGCCGCAGGAAGGATTAGAACTGCTCAGTCTTTGAGCTAGTCAAGGCATTTAAAATTAGCTGGTGTGTGTGTGTGTGTGTGTGTGTGTGTGTGTGTGTGTCTTTCATTCACAAATCCAGAGGGCTCTGGCAGGTGTCTGGGAGTGAAACCCTTACAGGAGCACCAAGCAGTATAGCTAATTTGCAGCTACAGTTTAATATGGAACCTGCAATGGACCTTTGACTGACATCACAGTAACTAACTGGAATCTAAATACAGTGGGAAGCCAAGTAATTTATTTCTTTATCCTTTTATTCATTCACACAAACACATAGCTACAGAAACCCTGGGTGCCGACTTATATACCCTGCCTTCAGGAGACTCAGGAGACTGTGAGAAAAGCTCACAGATGGAAAGGCTGTAAGGGGAATCTTACCCCAATCTGGGAAAGGGTGGATGAGGGAAGGTTTTCAGGAGGAGAACTCACTTTCAGGAGGTCCTGAAAGGTTAGTGGGAATAAGTGGAGACTGGCGTGTGAGGGTTGGTAGAGGGCTGGAGGTCTCCTTAAGGAATGGGTATTGGTCACTTAGGGTGAGATAGATTTGGGGTGAGGCAGGTTGGCACTTCCCAATCACGAAGACCTTCATTCATCAATTCTTTCCACAAGCTTGCTAAATATGTACTGGATGCCTACTCTGGGCCAGCCATTGTACTACGGAAATTAAGAAGGGCTTGAGATTTGTTGAGACATTTGCAGTCGTTGGACCGATGGAATGATTTCTAGACTTAAGTGATTCTACTAATAACCTCCCTCCCATTTGGAGATCGGAATTGAGGCCAGGCCACACCCATGCCAGTGTTTGTTCATAGCTGTTGTATGGATCCTGTTACAATCATCCTTTCTTTCAAACAGACTGTGCACATCAATGACGGTGGGTGTAGATACCTGCCTCAAATGTCCTTCTAATAATCTCTCTTCACTCATCTTGGCCTCATGGCATGGCTGACAAATGACTTCCACCAGGGATTAACTGAACACGAGGCCTGACATTTCCTTGTCTGTCACTTACTCTGCCTTTATTCATTTATCTTCCATCTGTGCATCACTGTGACATGTCCAATTTCTTGAAGGTTTTGGCAGTGATGATTAGATATTATAACCAGAAAGCCTTGTTTGTTTGTTTGTTTGTTTGGCTAGTTGGTTTTGGTTTTTCAAGATAGGGTTTCTCTGTGTAGTCCTAGCTGTCCTGGAACTCACTTTGTAGACCAGGCTGGTCTTGAACTCAGAGATCTGCCTGCCTCCTGAGTGCTGGGATTAAAGGTATGTGTCATCACTGCTTGACTCAGAAAAATCTGTTTAACTGGACCCCTATAAAGTATAATACATCACAACATGGCCAATCAAAAGTTATAGTGGTGAACTGGGTAAGATGTCACAAGCTCATCATCTAAACTACTTGAGAAGCTGAGGCAGGAGGATCACTTGAAGCCAGGAGTTCAACAATATAAAGATTCTACCTCAGAATAGGTCTAAGTATGTAGCCCTGGCTTGCCTGGAACTCAGTGTGTAAATCCACCCACCTCTACCTCACAAGGATTAGAATTAAAGGTGTGTGCCACTATGCCCAGACACTACCTTTATGCTTGAACTCACTAGGCAGCTAGTTTCTATTGCTGTGATGAAACACCCTAACCAAAGCAGTTTGGGGAGGAAAGGGTTTATTCATTTTGGCTTACATGCCACATCATAGACCATAATTGAAGGATGTCAGGACAGGAACTTAAACAGGGCAAGAACCTGGAGGCAGGAGCTGATGCAGAGACCATAGAGGAGTGCTGCTTACTGGCTTGCTCAGCCTGTTTTCTTATAGAACCCAGGACCACCAGCCCAGGGAATGGTCCCACCCATAGTGGGCTGGGTCCTCCCCAATCAATTCCTAATTGAGAAAAATCCCTACAGCTGGGTTTTATGGAGATATTTTCTCAGTTGAGGTTTCCTTTATTCAGATGATTCCAGCTTGTATCAAACTGACATAAGACTAGCCACCACAGTAGCCATGAGTGACCTCAGAGTTCTACTCCTTCTGCCTCCATCTTTCTAGTACTATGATTACAGGCAGGCACCACAATACCTAGTTTGTGTCGTGCCAAGGAGCAAACCATGCTAGGTAAGGACTTGACCAACTGAGCCATGGCCTCAGCCCTGATTTTTGTTTTAAACCAGAAAACTGTGACTTAAAAATTATTTATTTTTATGTGTATGGTGTTTTGCCTGTTTGTATGTCAGTGCACCGTGTGTATGCCTGGTGCCTGTGGATGTCAGAAGAAGGTGTCAGATTCCCTGGGACTGGAGTAGCAGATGGTCAGGAGCTGCTAGGAGGATTCTAAAAATCAAACCAGGACCTCTGGAAGAGCAGCCAGTGCTCTTAACCACTGAAGCATCTCTCCAGCCCCACTAAAACTGTCTTTTATTTCCATCGTCTACATGTTATATCTCTATATGAAAGCATGATGATATTTGTCATCAAGCTGTCCCCAGTGCCTAAAGCAGTGTTAGAAAATAGAAACCAGGGGGTCTGGAGGGATGACTCAGTGGTCGAGACCACTGACTGTTCTTCCAGAGGTCCTGAGTTCAATTCCCAGCAACCACATGGTGGCTCACAACCGTCTGTAATGGGATCTGATGCCCTTTTCTAGTGTGTCTGAGGACAGCTGCAGTATACTCACATACATAAAATAATAAATAATCATTAAAAATAAAATAAAATAAAATAGAAATCAGGTCTGAAGAGATGGCTCATGGGTTAAGAGCACTGGCTGATCTTCCAGAGGTCATGCCACATGGTAGCTCATAACCTTCTACAATAAGAGTTGGTGCCCTCTTCTGGCCTGCAGGTATACTTGCAGGCAGAACTTTATATATATATATATATGCAGGTGGCGGTGGCACATGCCTTTACTATCAGTACTCAAGGAGGCAGAGGCAGATCTTTGAGTTCAAGGCCAGCCTGGTCTATAGAGTGAGTTGTAGGATAGCCAAGGCTATACAGAGAAACCCTGTCTTGAAAAACAAACAGCCGGACAATGGTGGTGTACACCTTTAATCCCAGCACTTGGGAGGCACAGGCAGGCGGATTTCTGAGTTTGGGGGCAGCCTGATCTACAGAGTGAGTTCCAGGACAGCCAGGGCTACACAGAGAAACCCTGTCTCAAAAAAAAAAAAAAAAAAAGAAAAAAAAAGAAAAAGAAAAGAAAAGAAAAACAATCAAAACAAAAAAAACCACTCTATAAATGAACTGGATGAATACATTCATGCATGGGAGTAACAATATTCTTGGAGCACAATAGCTTGGTCAAGACACTCTTTCTGGTAAGGACATATCTGAGGCTTACCTTAGTCTCCTGTTTTTTTTCCGTGCACCTATGTATCTTGGTCCTCAGATTCCAGCATGGACAATCACAGGGCTCTGGGGCAGATATGAGGCCAACCTGGAGGATGCTAGCCTAGGAAAAAGACCCCAAGCCTGACTATGTCTGTACGCATACTCTTCTGTCTGTTTGAAAGACAGGGTTCTCACTCTTGGTGCAGAAATTTACAAAGTCATAAGGGGAAGAGTCCGTGGAAATACATTAGAATTGGAGCATCAGTAGGAACCTGCATTTGGCTTAAGATAATTTTGTATTAGAAACATTTATAGATGTGTGCATGTATGCAAGTTAGTATGTCTATGCAGTTCATTCTCTAGCTCCAAAGGCCCCACAGATAGAAAATATTTAAAGTGTTCAAATTGGAGAGAAGGCTCAATGGTTAACATCCCTGCTCTCAGAAACCTCAATGGCTAACATTCCTGCTTTCAGAAACTGCCCCATAATCTGGCCCGAGGCAAGGACAATGGGTTAGCAGCAGTTTCTAGACTTCCCCAGCAACAGTTTCCAGACCTCCCCAGCAACAGTTTCTAGTCCCCACTCCCTGGTAATAGAATGTCCCAAGAGATGGAGCAAGATATAGGTCACCTACCCCAGAATCCTTTAATGTACTCTAAATCAGGCCTGCATCTCACTTGGGTGTCTCTCTATCTTGGTAATGGGAGACCCAAGCATATTGGACTTTTGCAGAATAAAACACTCTTTGCATTTACATAGTATTTGAGTCTGGGGTATCATTCTTGGGTGAATCATGGACACTTACAGTAAGTATTTATTTGGGGTTATCGATAGGAAAGTGGATTCTAATAGCATAGAGGGTAGATATCTGCCCAGTTCTTGTGCTATTTAAGGCTAATTGTAAATATAAAGGTTGTGTGTGTGTTTTATCTGGGAACTAAATGGTCTCAGGTGGGGTAGAAACCCACCCCAGGATGAGATTAAATGATTTCCACAACAAGAAGGTCACAGGCAATGCAATGAGATTGGGAGAGGAGGCAGTATGGCTGCTAAAAACATGGCCACAATGGGCTGGGGAAATGGCTGTGTTGGTAAAGAGCTTGCAAGCACTGGACCCAAGGAATTTTCCATTCCATGAGCCTATGTTTAAGAAGAAAAGCCTGGCTTGTGGTGCATGCTTTTAATCCAATCGCTGGGGATACAGAGTTAGGTAGATTTCTATAAGTTTGAGGCCAGCTGGTCTACCAGAACAGCCAAGGCTATGCAGAGAAACCATCTCAGAAAAAAACAAAAGAAAAGAAAAGCCTGGTGTGGTGGTGCACATGTGTAATCTTGGTGCTGAGGATCCCCAGGGCTTGTTGACAGGCCAGTTTAGCCCATCTGGCAAGCCCCAAGCCCCAGTGAGAGACCCTGTCTCAAAAAAAATGCAAGGTGAGAAACAGGCATGGTGGCAGATGGCTATGATGGCAGCTCTCGGAGATAGTTGGGGTTCTTTGAATTCCAGTCTAGTCAGGTTTACACAGTGAATCAAGTGAAAAAGAGAGACGATGCGAGAGGAAAGCAAACAAATAAAACATTTAAAAATAAATTTAAAAGTAAAACAAAAGCTGGGCATTGGTGGTACATGCCTTTAATCCCAGCACTCGGGAGGCAGAGGCAGGTGGATTTCTGAATTTGAGGCCAGCCTGGTCTACAGAGTGAGTTCCAGGACAGCCAGGACTACACAGAGAAACCCTGTCTCAAAAAAACAAACAAACAAACAAACAAACAAAAAACAAAAAACAAAAAACAAAACAAAACGAAAAAAGTAAAACAAAAACAGATACACAAATCCTGATAACAAAACCCAAGGTTGATCTCTGGCCTCCACATGCAAGTGCACAAACATGAACACCCACACACAGAGAGAGAGAGAGAGATTTAAACTCAAAAGTATAAGAATGAAATCCAGCCTTGGTTAAAATAATGAACAATTATTGGTCATGCTTTTTTTGTTTTGTGAGAAACTGAGAAGAAGATTCATTTTGCCAAAATGGTGTGTAAATGATATTGTTCTGTTTAATACTATGCTTGAAGAAGGAAGGAAAGGTTACATTGTAGGAGGCCAGCCAGGTGTTACCAGTTACGCTGGCTCGCCTCCCTGATCCTCTCGCTGTCCCTACCATCCAAGGAGAAGGAAGTGCTGAGGTTCCTGAGATACTCATCTGGGAGAGCACAAGAGGCCTTTTGTTGCGTAACCTCGGAGGAATGTAACCTTTAACCACAAGTTTGGGATAGCCAGAAAATTTGTAAAACATATCGATTGTGACAAATTGTATGTGTCTAGTTAGACTACAAAATATGCTTGTTGGAGTCCTCTGGACTCGCCCACATGATCTGAAAGGAGCGCAGCGGTTTTTGGTGACAATTATGGCATTATTTTATAATGAAGTATTTCTCAAGCAATGACAATCAAAGAACTGCTGGGAGACCTAGAGAGCCAGCCCTGAGGTTTTGAAGTAAGAACCACAGCTAACCTCGTGGCTTACGGCTGCCCTTGTGACCACATCTCTGCTGCCTTCTGTTGGGGCAGAGAGGGGGTTTTGATGTGCTGCTGAAAATGGAAACTGGAGGCCTCCACTGATCCTGTTGTGTCCCCCAACACCACTTCTGCCATCAGATGCTCCACTACCTCTGCTTGCTTCTAAGCTTCAGATCCCAAATGAGGGACAGTACACCCAATTGGTGGTGTGGTGGTTTGAATAAGAATGGCCCCCTTAGGCTCATATATTTAAATACTTAGAGAGAGGCACTATTTGAGAGGATTATAAGGATCAGGAGGTGTGGCCTTATTGGAGGAAGTGTGTCACTGGAGGTGGGCTTTGAAGTTTCAAAAGCCCAAGCCAGACAGCCCCAGTCTTTTTCTTTGCCTATGGATCAGGATGTAGCTCTCAACTACTGTGTCAGCACCTGTCTGCATTCCACCATGCTCCCCACCTCCATGGTGTGAAGTGGATTAAACCTCTGAAACTACAAGCAAGTCCCCAGTTAAATGCTTTCTTTCATAGGAGTTGCCTTGGTTGTGGTGTCTGTTCAAAACAATAGAACAGTGTCTAAGAAGGGTGGTGATAGCTGGGTGATGCTGGTGCATGCCTTTAATCCCAGCACTTCGGAGGCAGGGGCAGGTGGATTTCTATGAGTTTGAGGCCAACCTTATTCTACAGGAGAGTTCCAGGACAGACAGGGATACAAAGAGAAACCCTGTCTCAAAGAACAAGTCACAAAAGAAAAAGGAGAAAGAGGAGAAAGAGGAGGAGGAGAAGAAGAAGGAGGAGGATGAGGAGGAGGAGGAGGAGGAAGAGGAGAAAAAGGAGGAGAAGGAGGAGGAGAAGGAAGAGAAGGAGAAGGAGAAGGAGAAGGAGAAGGAGAAGGAGAAGGAGAAGGAGAAGGAGAAGGAGAAGGAGAAGGAGAAGGAGAAGGAGAAGAAGAAGAAGAAGAAGAAGAAGAAGAAGAAGAAGAAGAAGAAGAAGAAGAAGAAGAAGAAGAAAGAAGAAGAGTAGTGAGCATGTCCTAAGTGCAAAGGAGTCTGGGGAAGTAAATACCTAACCATTTTAGATTTTTATTTAATTTTTAGTGTGCATGTGCATGCATGCACACATATACCCACAGATCTCCTGGAGTTGTTGTGAGTCACTCAGTGTGGGTGCTGGGAACTGACCTGTGGTCTTCTGGAAGAGCTGTGCTCCTAACTGCTGAAGCCCCACCCACACACTTTTAGATTTATGTGAGGGGGAGGATTGTACTATTCACTAGGAATATTAGAATGGGGTCTCAGATGTAGGGAACACCATAAAGCAGCTCCAGTGCAGAAGAGTTTCCAAATAGGAGTAGCTAATAAAATGATGTCAGGTTTGGAAAGTAGGTCAATGTTAGGGGTAAGAACATAAAATCCCTTATATCTTGTTAACTCCAACTATATTCTTTGCTTATACCTGTGCCCTAAAAGGTGAAGGTTGCAAGCAAACATGGCCTCAGCATCTCACTGGACCCACTCTCAGCCCCCAGTTGCAGCTGGCAGTGGTGGCATATATCTTTAATCCCAGCACTTGGGAAGCAGAGGCCAGTAGATCTCTGTGAGTTGGAGGCCAGCCTGGTCTACAGAGTGAGTTTCAGGACAGCCAGGGATACACAGAGAAACCCTGTCTTGAAGGAATAAATAGATAAATAAACAAATAAATCAAATGAATTTGCAGACTAGTTTATCTACTGTCCTAGTAAGAAGTTCTCTTATTTTCTGAGTTAGCATTTTGTTTTTCTCTCTCTTCAAATCACTCACATCTCTCCTTCATCCAAATGGTGGTTTAGTACCCAGAGAAAGCAGACGAAATCAATGGGGTCTGTTGAATGTTCCTCTTTCCCCCAGTACAACCCTTCCATTCATCCTCTGTATCTCATCCCCTCTCCCCTACTCGGCTGTGCCTGTAATCTCCCCTTTCATACTGTTCTTGATCATTCTAGTGGAATTAACACATCTCTTAATATATCTCATGACAAACCACAAACGAAACAAAAGCTTGCTTTGAGCCTGTGTCCTCTTCCACCTTCAGACTCTGTTCCCTTTCCCAGCAAACTTGGCCATTCAGGCAATCTATTCAACTCTCATTCTCCATCTCCAACTTGGCCTTAAAGAATTTCAACTGAGCCCTTATTTCTCTATTCCATCAAGATCGCTAACGACCTACATCTCACCAAAGCCAAGGTCAGTTTGTTTGTTTTGTTGGCATCTTACTGAACTTCTTAGCATTTGAGACTGCGGAGTGCTTTGCTTATTGTGAAACAGGTTTTAGGATCTCACGGCCACACAGGCACACACGCACATGCATACATGCGCGCACATGTGCACACATGCACTCACACACGCATGCGCATGCACACTCACACCCACACCCACACACACTCATGTATTCCTTTCTCTCTTCTTTTTTCCTGAGAACTCTATCCAATCACTTCTCTCCTATATTTATATTCTGTCTAGGTGATTTATGGTCCCTCCTTTTTTACTCTGCAAATTTTATCCTATTTACTTTCAACTTACTTTGAAAAATTTCAAACTTACCCCAAACTGGAAGAACAGTAGTACTGAAGAACCCATACACACTCCAGCAAAGCTCATGAATTGCTAATATCTCCCCAAGGTTTGTGCATCTACACCTTCCCTTCCTCCAGCCCTCTTCTCTCCTCGGTCCTATACACTTAATTTTCGCTTGAATATTCCAAAACTGGAGTAAAAGGATTCTCTTAAATATTATATTACATCTGAGAAACTAGAGGATAAGGTTGAGGAGTAAATCAGCAGTAGTGTGTTTGCTTAGCATGCAAGAACCTCAGGTTTGGTACCTAAGACTACAACAAAGGGAACAAAATGAAAGAAAAGAAACAACAACAACAACAACAAAAAAAAGGATTAGCAACATTTAATATCCAGTCCATGTTAAAAATTTTCAATTTCTCAACTGGGTGTAATGACACATGCCTTTAATCCCTGGACTCAGGAGGCAGAGGCAGGGACTCTCTCTGAGTTTGAAACCAACCTAGTCCATGTAGTGAGTTCCAGGACAGCAGGGCTATGTAGAGTGTCAACAAAACAACCAACCAAACAAACAAACAATCAAAATTTCCAAAATAGTGTGTTATATGATGAATATATTATTTATTAAATATATATGCTTAACATATATTTTTAAATATTCTGAATGGACTAAACACTCAGCAGTCTCAAATGCTAAGAAGGTCAGTAAGATGCCAACAAAACAACAAACCAACCTTGACTTTGGCAAGATGTTGGTTGCTAATGACCTTGATTGAATAAAGAAATAAGAGCTCAGTTGAAATCCTTTAAGGTAAAGTGCTGAAGAAGTAGTTGGGATATATATATATATATATATATATATATATATATATATATATATATATATATATTTCCTTCTTTAGGTTAGTAGTTGGATTAGCAAGATGGTTCAGTGGGTAAAAAGTGTTTGCCGGGGCTGGTGAGATGGCTCAGCAGGTAAGAGCACCCGACTGCTCTTCTGAAGGTCCGGAGTTCAAATCCCAGCAACCACATGGTGGCTCACAACCATCCGTAATGAGATCTGACTCCCCCTTCTGGAGGGTCTGAAGACAGCTACAGTGTACTTACATATAATAAATAATAAATAAATCTTTAAAAAAAAAGTGTTTGCCATATAACCCCAATGAATTTGATTCTCAGATCTCTCTCTCTCTCTCTCTCTCTCTCTCTCTCTGTCACACACAGACACACATAATAATGTTGCTATTGTTAGGGGCTGTTTTAGTCACTGTTCTATTGCTGTGAAGAGACACCATGACCACAACAACTCTTGAAAGCATTTAGTTGAGGCTGTCTTACAGTTTCAGAAATGTAGTCCATTATCATGGTGGGGATCATGGCAGCATGCAGGCAGACATTGCGCTGAAGAAGTAGTTGAGAGTTTTATATCCAGATCCACAGGCAGAAGGAAGAGAGAGAGAGAGAGAGAGAGAGAGACAGAGACAGAGACAGAGACAGAGACAGACAGACAGACAGACAGACACACTGGGGATGGCTTGGACTTTTGAAACCCTAAAGCTCAAAGCCTGCCCACAATGACACACTTTCTCTAACAAACCCATACTTACTCCCACAAAGCCACACCTCTTAATCCTTCTCAAGTAGCACCACTCCCTGGTGGCTAAAGCATTCAATTACACAAATACAGGAACCTATAGGGACCATTCTTATTCAAATAATCACATTCTACTGCCTGACCCCCATAGGCTTGTAGCCATATCATTATGTAAAAATGCATTCAGTCCAACTTCAAAAGTCCCCATAGTCTATCACAGTCTCAACACAGCACAGTTTAAAAGTTCAAAGTTCAACATTTCTTTTGCATCTGATAACAGGGGAAAAGCTAACTTCAGCCTAAAATCTTTTTTTTCCCCCTTTAAACCCAGGATTCAACTAAGATTTCCCCATAGTACTTGGTCCCTATCCTTTTACTGTAGACTAAAAAGCCATGCTCCCCTCCCTACCGCTCCCACACAGTGAACCTTTGTTTTTCTTTTGAAACATTGTCCTTGTCCTTTTTGAAGAGTCTTCTTGTGGCGATTTGAATGAGAATGGCTCCCATAGTCTCATATAATTGAATACTTCGTCCTCAGTTGGTGGAACTGTTTGGGAAGGATTAGGAGGTGTGGCCTTGTGGGTGTTTTACTGGGAGTGAGGCTTTGAGGACTGAAAATGACTCTCCTAACTAGTGTGGTGATACATGCTTTTAATTCCAGAATTCAGAAGGCAGAGTCAGGTGGATCTCTGAGTTCAAGGCTAACCTGTCTATATGGTGAGTTGCAGACTAGCCAACACTACCCAGAAAAAAAAAAAAAGCAAACAAAACAAAACAAAACCCCTGTCTTGGAAAACAACAACAGCAAGTCAGTCTCTCTCTCTCTCTCTCTCTCTCTCTCTCTCTCTCTTCCCTCCCTCCCTCCCTTGCTCCCTCCCTACCCCTTCCTCTCTCCCTCCCTTTTTCTTGGTTATATAGGTTATATACCAAGATGTGTGTGAACTCTCAGCTGCTTTTTCACTCTGACCTCATGGAGTCTGTCTAACCCTCTGAAATTGTAAGTCAACTTGAACGTGTTGTTTATAAGTAGCCTTGGTCATGGTATTTTAGTACAGCAATAGAAAACCAACTCATGCTGCTCCTGGAGGGTCTGTAGAGATCTGTAACATTTGACCTGGGCAGTTTTGCCCCCTAAGGAACATGGCAATGTCTGAAGATGTTTCTCAGCTGTCATAGCTGGGGAAGTGGTACCTGTACCTGGTGGGAAGAGGCCAAAGATGCTGTTAAGAATTCTACAGAGTGAAGGAGAATCCTACAAAGCATTACTCAGACCAGAATATTATAAGTTTACATTAAATGAGCTTTGGGAGATTTAGCTCAATGGTAGAGCACTTGCCCTGGGTTTGGTCCTTAATTCCAGCAAAAGCAAAAACCAACCAACCAACTAACAGAAAGATAAAATTACAAAAGCAGCAACAACAACAACAAAACCCAAAACAAAAACCAATAATAGTAATATTTTTAAAGATTTATTCTATTTATGTGATTACCCTACCTGCATGTACAGCTTTGTGCCATGATAGAAAGAGGGCATCGGATCCCATTACAGATGGCTGTGAGCTACCATGTGGTTGCTGGGGATTGAACTCAGGACCTCTGGAAGAGCAGACAGTGCTCTTAACTGCTGAGTCATCTCTCTAGACCATAATAGTAATATTTAATGGTTTCTCTTTGCTTAGAACAGTGAGAACTCAAAATGTAAGCTCAAAGCCCTAAATCTACCCTAATGCAAAAGGGGAAAAATTGCAGGGACCATTGTTTTGGAACAAGCTAACAACTGAGATATCTGATCTTCCAAAAACCTTAGGACTCCAGAGATACTAGCAGTATTTTCCAAATAGACTAGTTTCAGTTGGCATGACAACCAAATTCCCTCTCAAATCCTTACATAAAAGAAGAAATCTGAGGTGACCTAATGAGTCAGCAATTCCTCTGTTGTCTCTCTAACCTGCCTCCACCTTACAAAGACTGGCTTTGCGTGGAGGGACCACAGCCTCATCCTATCCCCCTCGCTAACTAGTTCTACTGTATAGGTCTTGAAACTCCACAGAACCTGTGAGGATCGGCAGTTGTTCGAGGGGACAGGAGAGGTCTGAATTGCACCCCTCCCCCCAGTCCTCTCCATGTTAAGTTTGAAACCGGCTGCACAGACTTGCCCCAGTTTCATCTGTCTGGCAGCTACCACTCCTACGGTTTTTTCTTTATTTGAACTGGCTCAGTGCTCACCACAATATGAATGGCCCTACCCCCAGGACATGCAGAGGATGGGCAGCATTTGTTTGTTTTTCATTAGGTTATCCAGTATGGACTTGAAGAGCAGGTGAAGGAGATATTTGTGGAGGGGTTTGATAATCTCTGATTTACATTTGGGATTCTAGAAGGACACACGTCCTTTGGTGCGCATGCCTAAAACACCTGAGGAAGCCTCAGTGGGTCACTTCCAGCTGACCCTGGTGTGGCCCTTAGTCAAGACGGTTAGGCTTGTTGGTTCAAGGTTAAGGATATCATGACATTAGCTGGTCACTAAGTTATTTGAGTGGGCATATCACAGACTTAGTCCAGGAGACTCATCGAACTGCAAAGGCAGCAACCGTAAAATGAAACAGGGACCGGTACTGGGAAGAGGATAGAGGAATTTGATTTCCAGAGTTTCCACGTTTTATTAGTTAAAATAGTTTCTGCCCGGTATAGTAGTAGAAGCCTTAATTCCTAGCACTTGGGAGGCAGAGGCAGGAGAATCTTGGAAGTTTGAAGGCAGCCCAATCTATAAATTTACAAATTTTCAGAACAGGCAGGGATACACAGAAAAGCCCTGTCTCAAAAACAAACAAACAAACAAACAAACAAACAAGTAAATAAATAAAACCCCAAAATGAAATACACACACAAAACTCCCAAAATATAAGATTCACACACAAAATCAATAAAATGTGTCTTTAAGGAATTGGACTTATTAAGAGTTTTATTATTTATTTTGTTATTTAATATTTTTAGTCTGGGTTTTTGAGACAGGCTCGCTGAGCGGTGGTGGCACACGCCTTTAATCCCAGCACTAGGGAGGCAGAGGCAGGTGAATTTCTGAGTTCGAGGCCAGCCTGGTCTACAGAGCGAGTTCCAGGACAACCAGGGCTACACAGAGAAACCCTGTCTCGAAAAAAAAAAAAAAAGAGAGAGAGACAGGCTCTCCTGTAGCCCAGGTTTGCAACATGTATTTTAATGACTTGGGAGTATGACGGAGGACTATGAAGTAAAGTGGATGGTCTGACTTCTTGGTTTACAGAACTATTTGTAGCTCTGTTTTAATTTAATAAAATCCATACCATACAGTGGTTAATATGAATATTCTGTGGCCATGGCCTTTCAGAATATTCTTTCAGAAGGTGTTTGGTTTTGGACCCTGGGATGTGGGACTGAGGTGCACATTTTACACATCAAAGCAGACCTGGCCTTCAGGTTCTCCCAGCATCCTTCAGTCCCTATCCAGTGTGCCCTGCCCTCAACCCGGACTTTCCAGCGCATAGGCTGAGCCACCATTGCCTGGCCAACAATTGATTTTTAATATGAATATCAATACAGTTCTTTAGGGAAAGGCACTGTCTCTTTAACAAATGGTGTTACGAAAATCAATATGTTTGTGTTGCAGAATAAAATTGGACTTTTAACTCACATCAAGGAAAAAAGTTACTAAAAATGGGGTCAAAGACTAAAGAAACTATTGAACTCATAGATGAGAGAGGCACAAGCTTGAATAAGTCAGCTCTCTCTCTCTCTCTCTCTCTCTCTCCTCAAACTATCTTTGAATTCAGTCCTCTTGACTCAGCCTCCCAAGGGCTGGGATTACAGGAATGCATTACCTTACCATATCCACTCCAGCCAATGTCTTCTTAGATGTGACATTAATATTGTAAGTGACAGAAGAAAACCTACTTGATTGAGATGCTCCCCTTAAGTCTTGGGCATATGAATACTTGGTCCTCATGGGTGGGATTGTTTGAGAAGGATTAGGAGGGGTGGCCTTGTTAGAGGAGGTGTGTCACAGAGGCAGCCACAGGGTTTCAGAAGTCTCCCATCATCCCAACTGCACTTGTTGGTTCCTGCTGCTTTAGCTGTTGTCTCTCAGCGGTTGCTCCATTCTCGTGGATGCTAACCCTCAGAAAATATAAGCCCAAAATAAGTTTTTAAAGTTGCCTCGGTCATGATGACCTTTTGTTTTGTCTTGTTTTGTTTGTTTTCTGAGACAAGGTTTCAGGGTTTCCCTGTGTAACAGCTCTGGCTGTCCTGGAAGTAGCTCTGTAGACCAGGCTGGCCTCCAACTTACAGAGATCTGCCTGCATGTGCCACAATCCCCCCACCCCCCAACATCTGATCTTGGTGTTTTATCTCAGCCATAGAAATGTAACTAAGACAATACATTGGACTTTATCAAGTTAAAAACTTTGGTTCTGCAGTGCTGGGAGTGTGACTCAGTGGTAGAGCACTGGCTTTGTGGGGACAGGGCCTGGAATCAGTCCTCGGTGGAAAAAGCTGCCCGTGGGTTGGATGTCCTCAAACTGTAAACCAAAGCAAATCTCTCCTCCTTTAAGAAGTTTCTCACATCTCTTGTCACCAGGACAAAAGACTGAAAAACAGTTGAGGAGCATTAGGGACATTTCCTTGTGCACAGCTGTGAAGGTTGGTATACAAGCTTTTATCAGCAATATGCTTTCCTTTATGAAATGTATTTGTATTTTCTATGTATGAGTGTTTTACCTGCAGGTATGAATGCCACTTGTATGCAGTGGTCATGGAGTGTAGAAGAGAGGATTATATTCTCTGGCACTGAAGTGATGGAATAAGGGGAAGCCACTACCTGGGCCCTTTGTAAGAGCAACAAGTGCTTTTAACTATAGAGCCATCTCTCCTGGCCCTGGTATATATTTTCATTTCACTTGGTATATTCCTAGAAAAAAAAATATGTGTATTACAATTGTTGCATCATTCGGTAACTCCATGCCTAACATTTTGAGAAATTATGAAACCAGCTTCCAGAATATCTGCGAGATCCTTTTGCCTCAGATCTAGAGTACCTGGGATGATAGGCACATGCTACTAGGCCAGCTCAAGTGACCTCATCTTAAGCCTGTAACTGGCAAAGATCCCTGTCCATATCAATTTCTTTTCATTTCTGTGCTAAAGAACCGTGACCAAAGGGGATTTGTGGAAGAGTGTTTATTTTGGCTTATGGTCCCAGAGGTGGGCTTTACAATGGAGTGCTGTTTACTTTGGCTTGCAGTCCCAGAGGTGGGCTTTACAGTGTCGGGGAGGTCTGGCAGCAGGTGACTGGAGATGAAAACTGAGAGATCACATCTCCACCCACACACAGAGAGCAGAGAGAGCAAACAGAAGTCCTCCAGTCCTACCCACAACAACATACTTCCTACAGCAAGGTTACATTTCCCAAATGTCCTATAACCTCCCCAAATTGCTCCATTGACTTAGGACCAAGTGTTCAAACAGCTAAGCCTCTGGCTTTCTCACACTGCCACACTGTCTTTCTTATCTGAGCTACATAAAAACTTGTGTCAGGCCGGGCGTGGTGGCGCACGCCTTTAATCTCAGCACTCAGGAGGCAGAGGCAGGTGGATTTCTGAGTTTGAGGCCAGCCTGGTCTACAGAGTGAGTTCCAGGACAGCCAGGGCTATACAGAGAAACCCTGTCTCAAAAAACCAAAAAAAAAAAAAAAAAAAAAAAAAAAAAAACAAAAACAAAAAGAAAAAAAAAACAAAAAAACATTTCCTTCTTTTAATCGTTTCTCTCGGCTATTTGTCAGAATGAAGAATAACACGCATAGTATTTGTATATCACCTACATGGTTATCTAGGATTAAAATAAATAGGCTCACAATATTTCTCAGGTCAGCCTGGAACTCATTATCTGCCCAGGATGGCCTCAGACTCCTGGTAAAAAAACTGCTTCAGGTTTTCCAGCCCTGGAGTTGAGGCAGGAGCCACCACACCCAACTCTTGAATATAATCTAAGTCAGTGGTTCTCAGCATGTAGGTCACAGTCCCTCTGATGGTCGAATGACCCTTTCACAGGGGTCACATGTCAGATACTTACATTATGATCCATAACTAGCAAAATTATAGTTATGATATAGCAACAGAAGAATTCTATGCTGGGGGTCAGCACAACTTGAGGAACTGCATTAAAGGGTCTCCACAGTTGGAAGGTTGAGGATCACAGTTCTAAGTCATCTCTAAACTACTTGCAGTTCTGGACACAATATAAAGACTCTAAGGTAGTTGTTATATTGTTTAGAGAATAATGACATGAAAGTCTGTACACATTCAAAACAGATGAGCTTGTCTTCAAATATTTTTGATAAGAAGTTGGTTGAACTTTAGAAGAAGAACCCATGGCTACAGAGGATCAGTTACGTGGAGGATCAGGATGCTAACTGTGACATTGCCAGCTGAACAGACATCCAGAAACCTAGAAAGACAGGCTTTTAAGGGAAGCAGAGGCAGGTGGATTTCTGAGTTTGGGGCCAGCCAGGTCTACAAAGTGAGTTCCAGGACAGTCAGGGCTACACAGAGAAACCCTGTCTCGGAAAAAAAAAAAAAAAAAAAAAAAAGCCCTTCCAAATGGCATACAGCTAACCATTTTTGTGATTGTCATTATTCTTCGATACTGACTCTTCCTGTCTTTTACTGTTTATTCACAAACTTTACTTTTTCCTGTTTTGGAATTTTACATAATTTGAATTGGAGGACTTTTTTTTTTTGAGACAGGGTTTCTCTGTGTGGCCCTGGCTGTCCTGGAACTCACTCTGTAGACCAGGCTGGCCTTGAACTCAGAAATCCGCCTGCCTGCCTCTGCCTCCCTTGTGCTGGGATTAAAGGCGTCTGCCACCACTGCCTGGCTAGGATTTTTTTTTTTAAGATTCATTTATTTTATTTATATGAATACACTGTAGCACCAGAAGAGGACATCAGATCCCATTACAGATGGTTGTGAGCCACCATATGGTTGCTGGGAATTGAACCCAGGACCTCTGGAAGAGCAGTCAGTGCTCTTAACCACTGAGCCATCTCTCCAGCCCCAAATTGGAGGATTTTAATAATTTTTCTCTCAAAATTATGTTTGTGAGGAACTAGGTGCTGTGGCAGGCACATGCCAGTGATCTTGGAAGGCTGATCTGGAGCATTTGAGGAAAGCCTGGGTTGCACAGTGAATTCAAGGCCTTCTTGTGCTATGTGGTGGGACTCTGTTGTTTGTGAAATCATTTGCATTGATTACATGACTGTATGCTTACTTAACTGAAATAATTGGGGTCCAGAGGTAAGAGCATTTTCTATACAAGCATGAGGACCTGAGCCCAGATCTCCACAGCTGTGTAAAAGCTGGGCATGGTGGCCATGCGTGCCTTTAACTCCAGTGCTGAGGAGTTGTGGGAGACAGGAGGATCACTGAGCTCCGCGGCTGCCGGTGCAGGTCAACAGTGGGGAGCTCCAGGTTCACTGAGAGACTCTGTCTTGAGGGAATAAGGCAGCAAGTGAGAGAGGAAGGTGCTTGATGGCCTCCGGCCTTCACATATACATGGCAAACATACCTGTACATGTACATGTACACACACACCACCACCATCAGGAAGATGGTTCAGTCATTGAAGTTTTTGCCATATAAGCATGAGGAACCGATCTCAGAACCCATGTAAAACCCATGCAGAACCCATGTAAAATGCATAGCTCTGATCCCAGTGCTGGGGAGGTGGGGATAGGCATCTCCCTGGAGTTTGTTGGATAGCTAGTCATCTCGTGTTAAAGAACTTCAGAACCAGTGAGAGAACTTGTCTCAAAAAATAAGGTTGGACTTTGATTACAGAAATCAATCTGGAGCTGACTTGAAAACGCCCTTCCTCCTAGCTAGGATTGGATTGGAGGCCTGTTCCACAGGAGACAATTCATGCCTGGTTTTGTAAACTGGTCAAAAGCCCATAGCTTAGGGTGTCAAAAGTCATACTGTTGTCTTGTTAAGTGGACCTGTGGTCGAACTGCCTCCTAAATACTTATGTTTCTACATAGAGACTATTGATTGTTACAGTCAACGCTGACCAGGGAAGCTCTCTGCAATGGGCAGCAATTAATGCAGAGACTCATAGCTGGCCGATGTGCTAAGAATAAATAAGTGATCATTGAGTGCTCAGCTCAATCGGACATCTGTCTCAGACTGTCATCCTCTGACCCCTACAAGGCTAAAGAAACATCTAGGAAGAGGGGGCAGATAGAGTGTAAGAGGCAGAGGATGAGCAGAAGTGCTGTGAAATGCCATCCTCAGTGCTGTGGACCACGGCCATTGCACTCGTGAACTCACCTGCACAGGGTCAAGCCAACAAGAGAAGCCAACATAGGGGCTAGAGATAAGGCTTAGTGGTTAAGAATACTTGTTGCTCTTCAGGGGAGCTAGGTTCAATTTCCAGCACCCATATGATAACTCACAACCATCTTTAACTTCCAGGCACCCATTTGGTGCACATTTATGCATATAAAGTAAACTAAAAAGGAAAGAAAGAAAGAAGAGAAATGATATAAAGTGGGGAGGGAGCCCTAAAGGAGTGCCTGGGTTGAGTGGAAAGGGGGAGGTGGGGTGTATATGACCAAGATACATTGTTTACAGCTATGATATTGTCATAGAATAAGAGATACCCTATTACAAATTAGGTGGAGAGAAACTGAGAAAGGTACTTGAGGTAGACTTCTGACCTTCACAAGTACACACATGTATCCGAAAACGTGTGAACAAATATACACAAATATATCACACATCACACAAATTTAAATGTCAGATGTAGTCGTGTATACCTGTACTCACCATACTCAGGAGGGTGAGAGTTTGGGGCCAGCCTGGGCTACAGTTTTGCTGTCTCAAAACTAAAACCAAACAAGACAAAACAAAATCATCTCTGTTGATGAATATGTGGGCCATTTATTTGCTGTATAATGAAATATACTGCTGTAAATATTCTTGTGTATGTCTTATCTTTCACATACAATCTAATTGACAAGTAATTATTTCATGTTTTATTTCTTGATTTCCTTCAGAATGAGAATTACAACTTCTGTAGCTAATGAAGGCTTTGAGCATACGTTAGTTTTCTCTAGTACATATCTAGGAATGGCATCTGGTTGTTGGGTCTTAGGGTTTACATAAAAAATATGAAATGGGACTGGGGTATAGCTCAGTTGGTAGAGCACTTGCCTAGAAGGCACAAAGTTCTGGATTTGTAATCCTAGCATTTGGGAGGTAGGAGAATCAGGAATTCAAAGTTAGCTTGGGCTACATGAGAACCTGTCTTAAAAAAAAAAATTAAATGAATATGAAAATGTATATAATTCTGGTACTCTTTGCTTATTTCAAAATGGCCTTTCCAACTTTTGACATAGGGGCCTCTGAGAGTCCCTACCAGATGTGTGATCATTTCTGAGTGACCTTGGTCTTGAGGACCGGGTTGCAATCCTGATTACCAATGGCAATAAGTACGGTATACAGTCAGTGGAAGGAGTCCCATCTGTGGAGGACATCGCCATCTGCTATCTTTATGGCTCCTGCTTCCTATTCAGTCATTGCAACAGGACAGATGATTACTGAGTGGCCCTACTGGGGCCAAAGGTCTCCCTGCTGAGCGAGGATTTGCTCACTCAGGAAGGTTAGAAACCAGGGGGAGGGTGGAAACAGGCTTCATTTGTTCTGTCAAAGGCATACCAGGAGATGTTAATTGCTTAAAAGTCTAAATATAACCCCCCTTCATCTTAGTGGGACCTCAGGCAAAAGTACA
Organism: Mus musculus; assembly: GCF_000001635.26. NCBI lineage: Eukaryota > Metazoa > Chordata > Mammalia > Rodentia > Muridae > Mus > Mus musculus. The sequence continues at coordinate 70,843,387 of NC_000077.6, forward strand.
AACAGATGACTACCTATTTAAAATTATAAACCATTCCAAAGAACTGTGAACCTTACTAGAGCCTAGTCTTCTACTTTGACTAAAGTCAAACCATTAATGACTATTATGGTTTGAATGTAGGCATCTGCAGTGACTCTGGAGCAGACTTGAGCTTAGAACTTTTAGAATCAGAATAAATGAAGAAGAAAAAGAAAGAAAGAAAGAAAGAAAGAAAGAAAGAAAAAGAAAAAGTAGGACCTAGTAGTGGTCCAACCCTGAAATCTCAGCTTCTCAGGAGGATGAAGCAGGATTGCAGACTCAAGGCTAACCTGGGCCATTTAGGGAGAGGGTGTTTCAAAATTAAAAAAACAGAACAAGAACTATTGCTATAGCTGAGTAGTGGAGTGCTTGCCTACTATGCTTAAGGTTAAATCCCCAGGACTGCAGGAGGGAGAAAAAAAGACTAGCATAGATCCCTGGCCTTTGGGGGTATGTGCACTTGAATAAGCTGGTGAGAGGAGCGTAAGCCCTGGCTGGGCTCCTGGTCTGTTGCTTGTCTTCCTTCTTTCCTCACCTGTCTTGCACCACGAAGGATCTGTGAACACACAGAGCAGCTCAAATGTGTAAGTGCTGTGCCACCTCCTCCAAATGCAGCTGCCCTCTGGCACGTTGAGAAACGTTTACACCCTGTCTTATAGAAAAATGAGAGACTACAGCTTCAGCTACCCAGGGAGGGAATTCTGGGCTCATAGGAAGGCAGGTGGACTTGGTCCTGAAGTGCCAGACTGTGTAGACCCCTTGCCCTAGGAAGGCAGCAAGGTCTGAATGAGGCTGGAAAGGAAAGTCTGGAGTCTCCGTATGGCTCTCTTGCCCAGGCAGAAGGGTGGCACTTTCTCCTGTCAAGAATGCAAGCACTGCGTCTGGCTGTATCTCCAACAGCTTCTCTGGGCTGATCACGTTAAAGTCAAACATAGTCGCTTAATGGAAAAAGTGCATTGGCTTGCACATCTGGGGACCAGACCAAGTTCTGGCCATAACAATTCTTCCTACTTTATATCCTCATTTAAACTTTTCTTAGCCGCTCTACTTTTCAAGGTTATGAGGTTAAGGGACTTTCTCAAGGACACACAACTAGGCAAAGTAGCGGCTGGGTTCGCGTGCACCCAGGGTCTCCTCACTCAGCTTGATATTTTTGTCTGTGTCCTGGGAGCCAAGAGCTTGCACAGTCTTCGTCTTTGCAGCCGCCAGTCTCCAACACCCATAGCTCTCTCATCAGCCTCCCTCTGGCTCCCAGGCCCCGGACCCCTCCTCCCTGGTCTCCCTCCCTCCTGAGGCCCCGCCCCTCCCTTAGGCCAGCGTCACGTGCCGTCCCATCCCCCCGCGCCTGCGCACTGCTTATTTCCCGCTGTCAGGATGAGGAGGCGGAGGTCGGCGCTCCGGTCCGTCTCTGCCCGAGGCTGTGGCGGCGCCGGCGGCTCCAGCCTTAGCGGTTCCTCCCTGGGCGGCGGTGGCCGCGGCTCGGTCGACGCCTCCTCCGCCAGCTGAGCCCGCGGCATCCCGGGACGCCGCTTCCCCGCCCATCCCCGTTCTCCGAGGCCGCCCACTGGCCATGGCGCAGCCGGGCCCGGCTCCCCAGCCTGACGGTGAGGCGCCCACCATGGCGGGCGCGGCCTGCCCGGCGCAGCGTCGTGGGGGCCCTTGGGGGCAGGAAGGGCACGCGCGCGGGCCCGGGGGTGACCCACGGACTGGAGGCGGGGGCGCGCGGGCGACGCGTGCTGGGGCAGCCGGGCTGGGGAGGGAGAGGGAGGCGCGCGCGGGCGGCCGCGGGGAAGGGCGTGGGGAGGCTGCAGGGAGGGAGCCGGCGGAGAGGAAGGTGCGGTGGGATCAGCACGTGGGTTCCTCGGGTGGGGAGGATGGAAATGGAGAGCATGTGCTATATTCCTTAAAGAAAACGCGAGCCCTCGCCTTGGTAGTGGCCGTGTGCCCTCTCGCCCCACCTCCGCTCCCGCCTCCTCAGGCCACGCTCCAGCGCTCTTTGCACCGGACTTGTAAAAGTAACTGTGATCCTAAGCATTGGGTAGCATTCTTTTGAGTGGTTGTGTTGCTTCATGGTAAGGCCGGGCTCATATCTTAGTCTCTTAGGGCCTCAGTTTCTGACGAACGAAGAGCGCTTGATTCATGTCTCTTTATCGAGAAAGATGGGCAAGTCTTGGGCCAGGCGATAAAGATGGCAACGTTCATCTGTAAAAGGATAGTTTAGTATTATTTCGAGAGTGTTAGGGATGAAAAGGTGCTCGAGTGGGCCGAAATCGAGGAGTCAATCGTCTTCTCCATTCCGTCTCTACCGTTCAAGCGATGGGGTCTCACTTTGTGGACCATGATGACCTGAAACTCCTGAGCTATCCTGCCTCAGTTTCCTGAGTAGCCAAGACTTAGACGTGCAGGACAGACTGTCTTAATAATGCTCATATTGGAAGAAAAAAAGGGCCTTGTTCTAAATAAGCCATGATGGTTATTAGAACCCTTTATGACCTTTAAACCGACTGAGCTCTGCCCCAGAGTTTTGACCACATTGTTTCAGGTGTTGTTGTCGTCAACCGGGAGTTATGTTTGGAAAGAATGTGCTCCGTCCTTGGCAAGATCTTACTGTATCTAGTTGGGAAAGTTCTTTCAGGTGTACTTTTCTAATTGGCTTTTGTGCTTAGCATCTTTACCTGTAAGTAGAATGTTGGGATGTGGTGGTTGGCTCAGGAGGTTCTTGGCCTTTTCCAAGAGTAGTCTCTTGAAATGATCTTTTGTGAAAACCTCTGTTTGTTCTTGCGGTAGGGGAACTGGAAACAATGTTATCAGATTTTGAGACTCTTGCTGCTCTCTGGGAAGTGTTCTCTAAAGATTGTTAGCCTCTAGTTTTGGGTTTTGTTAGTTGCCTAAGGGGTAATGTCCAGCCTAGACTTTAACTTGCTCGATGTTTCTATTCCAATAAAGAGAAGGGAGGTGTTTCTGGTGGGCTGTCAGGAAACAGGGATGTTTTTTGGACCTTCTTTTAACTCTCACCTTTTGTATTTGGTGTCAGGGAGGAAAACTTTACAAACCCTCCTTGTTACTGCAGACAGAGGCAGAATACAGAGAAAGCTCTGACTTCTGGTAGGTATGCTTAACTGGCTGCTGCCTTCCTTTGCTTTCCATGGACAACTCAGGTGACATGAGTCTGGACTCTTAATTTCCTGCCTCTTTCAATATATGAAATGGTCTTCCCTGCAAATAGGCAGAAGTGACTAAGCACTTCGCAGAAGCGAGGAAAACATTAGCTTTGAGGAATCTCATGTTCTTGCTATTCTCAGTGCAGGTTTACTTCCTATTTTTCAAAATTTAAGACTATGGAATGAGATTAAGTAAAATTTTTAAGTATACGTTAATGTAAATGGACAAAGGTATCTATCAGTTCATGAAAGGGGAGAGAATTTGGTATGTTTGAGTTCTTTGTGCCAATGTCTGCTTACAAGTTCATCTTGCGGAATTAATTGTTCTCTTTAGTTGAGTTCATATTGACAACTTTAATTAGAAGCGCACTTGAATTTTTTAGACCTGCTGAGTTAAAAAACAAAATTATTGGAAAATTCCTTTGCACCAGACCAACAGTAAAACATAACTGCTTCGTCCGCTTTCCCGTCATTTCAGAAGCAGTGCCGAATCTTTTTTCTTTTTGACATATTTTCTTTGTTTTTTTCATGAGGATATTAAGGCATATTAAGAGTAGATTTGTTGGGCAGTGGTGGCGCATGCCTTTAATCCCAGCACTTGGGAGGCAGAGGCAGGTGGATTTCTGAGTTCGAGGCCAGCCTGGTCTACAAAGTGAGTTCCAGGACAGCCAGGGCTCTACAGAGAAACCCTGTCTTGAAAAATCAAAAAAAAAAAAAAAAAAAAAGGAGCTTTGTGTATAATTGGCAAGACAAGATGTAACCTTTTTTTCTTATTTCATAATTTTTGAAGGTTTTAGTTTTAATGGAGCACTTTGATGGATGCCAATTAAGTTATTTTCCATTGAGAATTCAAAGACAAGTATAAAAACTCTCAGATTTCAGTTTAAGCTAAACTACATTTTAGAAGCATTTGTCCTGATTTTACTTCATTAAAATTAAAATTTTAAAAATGACATTTATTTGTGTGTGCTTGTGTACATGCCTTGAGCATGTGTGTGGCTGTCAGAGGACAACCTTTGGGAGTTGGTCCTCTCGCTTCATCATGTGGGCGCTGGGAATTGAACTCATTGGGCTTAATAGCACTCATGTTTACATGCTGAGTGATGCCACTGGCCTTTTCTTTTGTTTTTGTATAATCCCACCATAAGAAATTGAATGTGGGGCTGGAGAGATGGTTCAGTGGTTAAGAGCAATGGCTCTTCTTCCAGAGGACATTAGTTCAATTCCCAGCAACCACATGGTGGTTCACAACCTTCTGTAATTAGGTGTGATGCCCTCTCTGTCATGCAGACATACAAGAAGACAGAACATGCAATATACATAAATAAATAATTAAACAAAAGTTTTATGTTCGAAAAAAGGATTTTGAATGTTTTCCCATAAAGAAAATGATAAATATTTGATGGTATAGCTATATTTAACTTCATTTATACATTTCATCATATATGCTAGTTTCAAAACATTGCAGAGCACCCCTATTGATGCTTTTACTTTATTTTTATGTACATGAATGTTTTTGCTTATATGTGTGTGTAGCATGTGCATGTCTGGTCCTCTTGGAAGCCAGAAGAGGGCATCTGCTTCCCCTGGGACTAGAGTTACAGATGGTTGTGGCTGGGAATTGAACGGGAGTGTCCTCTGGAAGAGCAGCCAGTGCTTTTATCAGCTGAGCCATCTCTCCAGCACTTCATTGATGCTTTAATATAGTAGAACAAAAGGTATTTTAAGAAGTAGAAGTGTGGGGCTGGAGAGATGGCTCAGTGGTTAAGAGCACTGACTGCTTTTCCAAAGGTCCTGAGTTCAAATCCCAGCAACCACATGGTGGCTCACAACCATCCGTAATGAGATCTGACACCCTCTTCTGGTGCATCTGGAGACAGCTACAGTGTACTTAGATATAATAATAAATAAATCTTAAAAAAAAAAAAAAAGAAGAAGAAGAAGAAGTGTGGCCGGGCATGGTGGCGCATGAATTTAATCCCAGCACTTGGGTGGTAGAGGCAGGCAGATTTCTGAATTTGAGGCCAGCCTGGTCTACAGAGTGAGTTCCAGGACAGCCAGGGCTATACAGAGAAACCCTGTCTTGAAAAACCAAAAAAAAAAAAAAAAAAAAAAAAAAAAGTAGAAGTGTATTCTCCCCATTTCTCAGAGTTGAGATTTCTGTTCTGCTTTTTATTCATAGTTACCCAGACGTGTTACTTTTAATCCCTGAAATAGATACATATTACATACACAGACCTACAACTTTCTTATCTCACTTAAACTTTATTAATCATTATTATGTATGTGTGTAAATGGTCATATGGCTGTGTGGTATGCCATAACTGTTGCAAGTACTGTCTCAAGAAATCTTCACATTAGTGAGGTGGGTGTTATTGTAACTTAGTGCTCCTAGATGAAGAAACTGAAGCACAGAGAAATTGAACATGTAAGTTAGAGAGTCAGGAGTTAAACACACAACTTCTGATGCCAGGGCCCTCAGGTTTGTTTACCAGATCAGACAGATACTGTCTGTTTTTGTATTATATATATCTCTGCCTCATTCTTACTGTTCCATCAGGTGTGTAGCATGCATGGGATATTTGTTTGTTTTTCATTATTTTAATCATTTTTTTACTATTTGTGTATGCATATTTTGCCTACATATGTCAGTCCCTTTTACCCACAGAGGCCAGAAGGGATTGAATCCCTGGGATTGGAATTACAGATGGTTATGTGTTACCTTGTGAGTGCTAGGGATTGAATCCTGTTCTGTGCAAGAGCAATCAGTGCTCTTAACCGCAAAGCTATCTTTCCAGTTCCTGTTTTTTTTTTTAAAAAGATTTATTTATTTATTTATTATATATAAGTACACTGTAGTTGTCTTCAGATACTCCGGAAGAGGGAGTCAGATCTCATTACGGGTGGTTTTGAGCCACCATGTGGTTGCTGGGATTTGAACTTCGGACCTTCGGAAGAGCAGTCGGGTGCTCTTATCCACTGAGCCATCTCACTAGCCCCCAGTTCCTGTTTTTATTTTTATTATTGAGACAGGGTCCCACTCTAGTCCAGCTGGCCCCCAATTTATGATGACTTCCTGTTTTATCCTCTGGAATATTGGGTTACAGGCATTAGACGCCCTGCCTGGCTGTGCTTCCATTGATGGGACCTCAGACATGCTAAACAAGCATTACACTGAGCTGTATGTTTAGTTTTGAGACAAGGCCTCACTCTAGCACAGGCAGGCTTTGAATTTAAGATCCTCCTGCCTCAGCCTCCTTAGTAGTTGGAGTTGCAGGCCTGCAAGCCAGTATTCTTGCTTTTATATTTGTGAAACTACTGAGTTAAAGGACATATTCAGAGTGATTTAAATGTTAAAGCTGCTGCTAGGTTAAGATAGGCTAAAAAAAAAAAAATATCAGTTTGCATACCTGCCAGGGTATATGAGAAGGTAGATTTCTCCCTTAAAGGCTCTGGATGACTATTGTTTTAAATTTGTCTTCTGATAGATTAAAAAGAGTCTATTTTGTTTCTACCTATCAGTCTGTTTGTCTAACTCTTGTCTCTCTGTGTGTCCTCTACCCAACCCCTCTCTGACTCTTAACACTCTTGTTAAGTAGCTTAAGTTAGTCTTGAATTCTTCTATGTAGCTCTTGTTCACCTCAAACTGCCACTAGTCCCGCCTCATCTCCTAAATGCTGGGATTACAGGCATGCCCATTATGCCTGAGGTATTCTTTAATTAACACTCTGGTGCCTAGAGTATGCCAACCCCTCTGTTAGTCACTAAGATATACAGAGATAAGACAAACCCCAGACTTAGGCTCTGTTCCTAGGCAGTCATTTAGTCATTAATTAGACTATTTCACAGCCAGGTGTAAAAGCATTTATTCAATTCTTACAAATGTGAATTACTTGCCAGGCACAATTCTCCATAATTATAATCCATCAGTGGACATGAGAGGTAATAAATAGTCCTGTCCTAATGAAAGAAAAATACTAGACATACACAAGTTACATTAATAATAAGTGTTCTGCAAAAAAGCAAGAGATCATAGTCCAAGGAAGCAATGGACTAGTTTTATTTATTTTTATTACTTATATGTTTATGTGTTTATGAGGTTATGAGAATAGGTTTATATGTACATAGGTGCCCACGGAAGCCAGAAAGAGGGTGTTAGATTTCCAAGAGCTATAGTTACAGACAATTTGTACTACCTGATGTGGATGCTAGGAGCTGATCTTGGGTCCTCTGCAAATGATCTGCTAAGCCTTCTCTCTTGCCCTGGGGTTGGTTTTAAATGAAATGATCAGAGTAGTGATACTCTGATACAGACGAAATCTTTGCAGAGACTTGAAGGACATAGTAGAATTAGCCAGGAAGATATCTGGAGGAAGAGAAGTGTTATAAAGAGATCCAATTTTGCAAAAGCTTTGAGGGAGTGTGTCTGACATATTTGAAGAGGCCATTGTGATTGGGATGTTAGGAGAGTGAGGGGTGATAGTAGTAGGATGTGAGATCACAGAGATAATGGGGTGAGGGCCATGGGGCCCTAGACACATTTTAAAGATTGCCTTTCTCTGTGGGTAAAGAGTAGTGAGTGAATCAATCCATTTCACTATGGGCAACTTGAAAAGGCTTTCAGCAGGCTGGAGAGATGGCTCAGTGGTTAAGAGCACTGATTGCTCTTTCAAAGGTTCTGAGTTCAATTCCCAGCATCCACTTGGTGGCTCACAACCGTCTATAATGGGATCTGATGCCCTCTCTCTGAAGACAGCTATGATGTACTCATATAAATAATATAAATAAATCAACATTTAAAAAAAAAGAAAAAAAGAAAATGCTTTAAGCAAAAGAGTGATATTATGGGACAAAGCAAAAAAGGTGCTGAGTCCTGGCCATGATGGCTCGAGCTTCGAGCTTCTAATTCTAGTACTAGGAGGCTGAAGTAGAAGGCCCACTACAAGGTTTGAGGCCAACCTGGGCTACAGAGTAAGAAACTCCCTCTAAAAAGAAACAAACAAAATAAAAAAAATCCCAAGTCTTGGGATTGCTGGACTGGCAGTAGGGCTTTAGGGCCTGAGTCTAGGAAAGGTGATGGAGTCTGGTTTAAGATGATTGATAGCCTGTGGGGTTTGCTGATGAATTGGATGTTTGGCAGCTGATAGAGGAGTCAAGGAGTCTCAAGGAGGCAACACAGCGCTTTTGAGGTGTTGGGCCATTTAGAGGAGGTAGTCCTGGTGTTGCTGTCTGATGATGATCAGGAGTCCCTTTCTTGAAGCACTAGGCTGAATGAGAAGGTACGGGGTGTTAGTGACCTGGGTAGTTTTTATCCTTAGAGGCGAAAGAGATATTGTTGAAGGGTTTGAAGCAGGTAGATGACCTGGTAGCTTAAGAAAGTGTATTGATTCACTTGTTCATTTCCACAGAGCTGTGGAGTGAACCCAGGCTCTTTCTGTATACCAGGCAAGTGTTCTATCGCTGAACCTTAGCTGATTATATAGTTTTTCAGGTTTGGCATGCTTTATTACTTAATTAAAAAAATATTCAGTGGTTTGGGGGATGCGTCTTATGCATACCATAGGGCTTCTATGGAGGTCAAAGGACAATTTGTGAGAGATGGTTTTCTCTTTCTACCTCTGTACCAGTTCCAGGGATCAAACTCAGCTAGGCTTGTGTGGCTAGCTACTTCATTCATTGAACTATCTTGCTGGCCCTAATTGGTTAAGTTCCTTGTGCAGATTGACTGTTATAACTTTCTCCACTTTATTTTATGAGACGGAGTCTCTCACTGAACCTGGCACTTGCTGGTTGGCTTAACTTGCTGGTCAGTAAGCCCCAGACATCTTCCTGTCTTTTCCTCCCAAGAGTTGGGTTATAGATTTGAGTCTTTGACTTGCTTTTTGTGGGGATGACAGGGAGCTGAACTTGGGTCTTTCTGCTTGTGTGGTAAATATTTTTAACTGAGCCATCTCCTCAGCTTCCCTTTCTTGTTAATTTAGATGAGCTCTCTGAAAATTGTAGTAGCTTTTTGCTATGTATTAGATATTTTGTTCTCCTAGGTTGGTACTTATCTATTGTTTTGTTTTGTTTATTGTGCAGAAAGCAATTTTGTGGTCTGACCTTTTTTAAGTTTATGGTCACAAGGTTTCTGGCTTAGAAGGACTCCCCCCAACCCCCATCTATCAGGTCAAAAAAAATTCCTATTCCCAGTGCTTTTATAGTAATTTTTTGTTTAGAACTTTAATCTACCTGGATCTACTTCTATCCACATCCCCCACAGGGTTTCTCTGTGTAGCCTGGCTGTCCTGGAGCTCACTCTGTAGACCAGGCTGGCTTTGAACTCAAGAGATCCACCTGCCTGACTTGCTTCTCCCTTCTGGGTGTTGGCATTAAAGGCATGTCAACCCTGCCCAGCTTTATTTTAAAATTTGAAAGGGAAAGTTTAATATAAAGAGTTAATAGGTCACCTAGAGGAGAAAAGAAAACCTTAAAGAAGATAATACTATAGCAGTACTAGACGTGAACAGTTTCTGCTTCCAGGGCTGAGGTCACAGATCTAAGAAAGGAATCCAATTCGGTTCCTACGCAAGAGCACTATGCACTCGTTGCTCCAGAGCCGTTTCTCCAGACTCTTCATGTATAGTCATTAAATTGAGTTTAATCTTTATAAGAGTATCTGTAAATTTTTATTGTTTATTTTTGTGTAGGACAATTGTGCCAGGTAATGGTATGTTTGGGGAATATAAAAATGAATGCTACACAGCCTGCCTTCCTAGACATTTTGATTTAGTGAAGCAATACCCTTGGACTGAGAAAATGCCCAGTAAGATAGATAGTGGTAGTCTAATTGGTAGTATAAATTCTGTTCCTCCTGGAGAGGAAAGCTTGTTGCCTCTTTATTTTAACTGGATTTGTGTTTTATTTTTCTTTTAATTTAAGTGTGGTTTGCTCTAATATAACTAGCTTTAGTTTTGTTGGTTAGGACCACCCAGAAGAAATCCCAAGCATTCTTTTGCATGTCATTCTGAGGCAGTTTGATGGTAATGTATGTTCTTTCTAAATATTTGGTTATTGCTTCCATTACATGACTATAATCTACTTGCCATTCTTTTTTTTTTTTTTTCCCCCCAAGACAGGGTTTCTCTGTGTAGCCCTGGCTGTCCTGGAACTCACTTTGTAGACCAGGCTAGCCTCAAACTCAGAAATCCACCTGTCTCTGCCTCCCGAGCGCTGGGATTAAAGGGGTGTGCCACCACGTCCGGCTGCCATTCTTTAGATTCTTTTCAGGCAGATTCCAATTGTTAGTAATTTTTAGTGCAATTTGAAATATGGTGTTCTTTAGATAAACTTAACCTATGAGAAGTAGTAGGAAGTCATATAACTATTTACAAAAGGAGCCCTAGAGAGTGGTCAACTTTCTCATTTTATAAATGAATATAAGGCCTAAAGATGAAGTCATGGCTTGGAGTGGTGGCTCAGCAGTTAAGAATACTTGGTTGCTCTTCCAGAGGACCCAGGTTCAATTCTCAGCACCCACATGGCAGTTCACAACTGTCTGTAACTCCTCTTCCAGGGGATCTGACACCCTCACACAGACACATACATGCAGTTAAGAAACACCAATGTATATAAAATAAAAATAAGTAAATTGAAAAGAAGAGAGATGAAGTCACTTGTATTCTGACAGTAAGTGTTAGAACTTACAAGTTGAGCTGTCACTTTTCTTCAAAGTATTGCTTCTTTGATATAGAATACTTTCTTTAGAAGCCTCATTCTAATGTTTCCTGAAAAGAATCATTAAATTGAGAGAGGCTAATTACAGTCAGAACACACTAGAGTGTCTTGATATAATTAGCTCCATGCTGCAGGATTTCTCTCTCTAATCCTGGTTGTCCTGAATCTCTGTAGATCGAGCTAGCCTGGAACTCAAAAAAGATTGACCTATTTCCGCCTTACTAGTGCTCGGGTTAAAGGCAAGACCACCTAACCCAACCCAGTGCTTTCATTTTTTAAACAAGGGATTTATAGATAGTGGATGTTAGGATGTTACAGAATGTTGCTGCTGCTGCTGCTGCTTCTTCTTCTTCTTTTGGTTTTTCAAGACAGGGTTTCTCTGTATAGCCCTGGCTATCTTGGAACTCACTTTGTAGACCAGGCTGGCCTCAAACTCAAAAATCCGCCTGCCTCTGTCTCCCAAGTGCTGGGATTAAAGGTGTGCGCCACCACGCCTGGCTACAGAATGCTTCTTATGGAATATAAAGAGTCAGTGAATTAATTATGAAGAATTTTTGACAAATGAGGGAAGTAAGTTCATGGATGCATGAAATTTATCAAGATTGAATTAAGGAGAAATAGAAAATGTGAATAGTCCAGTAAGAAGATTGAATCAGTAAGTCTATCATAGTATAAAAGCCCAGGGTCTGACAACTCCACTGATGCCTTCCATCAAGTATCAAAAGGACTAATACAGTTTTGCAGGACTAATACAGTTTTGCTAAAACTCCTTTAAAATTTGGAAAAGACTTCTTTTTTAAGTTCTCTCTGTAATACTCTCATTACTCTATTGTCTAAACCAGACTTGGACACAAGAAAAAAGCCTGGCATGGTGCTAAATGCCAGTAATCCCAGCATCTAGGCACAAGTAGGTGGAGCCCTGAAAGTACAAGGGCAATATAGTGAGATCCTGTCTCAAAAAACAAGACAAAAGCTAAACTATTACTCTTGAACACAGATGCAGAAATCATCAGGAAGCTAATACAGAGCAAAATTCAGTGGCATATTAACAAAGATTATTCACCTGCTAAGTGGGATTCATTCAGAGGTGCAAGAATGGTTCACACAAATATAGGTGACCCCATCACGAGAAATAAAGGACAAAAGCCATAGAGTGATTATTTTAATAGATAGATGAAAAAGCATTTGCCAAAAGTCAATACCCCTTGGCAAAAACTCAACTCAAGGTGTAGAATTCACAACATAAGAACCACCAATTTTGACATAGCTAACATTCTGAATGGAAAAGTGTTGACACTGGAAAAAGACACAGATGGCCATTTTATTACTTGTATTTGACATAAAATGGCAAGTTCTATTCAGAGCAATAGGTATGAGAAAGCAATAAAAGGCATCCAAATTGAAAAGAAAGAGGTTAAACTGCAGGCTCAAAAATAGACTGCCACCAGAGTGTTTGGTTCTCAAAATAGCAATATTCAGAGGTGGAGTTTTGGAGGAAACGGTTGGATCATAGGGCTTTGCCTTTATCAGTTATTCTACTGATATCTTCATAATTCATGGTATTATTGAGAGGTGGAAGAACTAGGAGATGAGGTCTATCAGAGCAAGTAGGTTACTGGGAACAGGCCTTTGGAGGTTGTATCGTGTCTCAGGATTTCCATTTGTTATCTCCCTTCCTGGTTGCAGTGAAACATTCAGCTCTTCATGCCTTGTGCCATGATTCTGCCATAGCAACATGGCCTGAAACCTGAAACTGAGCCCAAATCAGTCTATAAATTGTTCCTCTCAGGTAGTAGTTACATTGGCAGAAACTTAACACACTTCTATTTAGAAAACTCCGAAGATGTGGCTGAGAGATTGTTCAGTGGTTTAGAGTACTGACTGCTCTTTCAGAGGACCTGTTTAATTACCAGTACCCACAGGGAAGTTCACAACTGTCTGTAACTCCAGTTCAGGAGTTTGACACCCTCACACACGTACATGCATGCAGGTAATAGATAGATTTTAAAAAGGTAAAAAACTCTGATGATGACACATCCAAACACACATACACACAGAACAAATTCAGGTGCAAGATATCAGGGTGATAGAAGTGGGGGGGGGGAGTTTGCTCAGTTGTAATTCAATCTCTAGTATTGCAAAAATAAACCAGTAAATAAGGAAAATAAAATAACTTTGTACCCTAAAAAACTCTAGTGTTTTTATGTATTAACTTCCCTCTACCTTAGAAAAAATAAGTTCCACTTAAAATAGCTACAGAAGATAATGGCAAAGGAAATGATCTATCTGGAAGCTAAAAATTATGAAACATTGTTGAAAGAGGATACAAATAAATGAAAGTATCCAGTGTTCATGGGTTGGAAGGATTAACATTGTTAAAAATGTCCACACTAAAAAAACATAGACAGTAGTGTGGTGGCAGTAGTGCAGGTGCAGTAGCATGCTTTTAATTCCAGCTCTGGGGAAGCAGAGGTAGGCAGATCTCTGAGTTCAATGCCTGCCTGGTCTATAGAGTGAGTTCCGGGACAGCCAGGGCTACACAGAGAAACCCTGGTGGGGTGGGGGTGGGCAACAAACCAAAAAACTCTCCAAATATAAGGAACTTAGTAGTAAGAAAATAACCCAATTAAAAAGGGGACAAGATATCTGAAGAGCTTTATTTTATTTTTTCTCCCAGAGACAGGCTTTCTTTGTGTAGCCATGGCTGTCCTGGGACTCACTCTGTAGACTAGTCTGGCCTCCAACTTAGAGATCCACCTGCCTATGCCTCCTGGATGCTGGAATTAAAGGTGTGACTATCAGTGCCAGGAAATGAACAGATTTTTCTTAAAAGAACACATACCGGCTGGAGAGATGGCTCAGTGGTTAAGAGCGCCGACTGCTCTTCCGAATGTTCTGAGTTCAAATCCCAACAACCACATGGTGGCTCACAACCATGAGATCTGATGCCCTCTTCTGGTGCACCTGAAGACAGCTACAGTGTGCTTAGATATAATAATAAATAAACCTTAAAAACAAACAAACAAACAAAAAGCCACATAAAAAATTCCCAGTCTCACTAATCATCAAGGAATGCAAAGAAACCACAGTGAGATAATATGTCACTCTAGTTAGAACACAGTTCTCAGAAAGACATACCGTTGTAAGCATGATAGGCAATGAAGAAAAGAAAGTGCCTATTCCCTGTTAGTGAGAATGTAAATAATAGCTATTGTGGCAAAACAGCATAGAGGGTCCCCACAAAGTTAAAAAAGAAGCACCACGTTATAACTCTGAGGTATAGGTATCCAAAGTACATGTGATCAGTATATGAAAGAGAGTTAAGTTACATTACCTTGTCTTTTGTAACACCTCACACAATCTGTGTGTATATTGAAAAAAGACTATTGAGCCTTTAAAAGGAAATTATGCCATTTGTGATGACAAAAACCAAGTTAGCATTATGGTAAGTGAAATGCAGACATGTGATCTCACTCAAAGCCTCAGCTACATGAGACCATGTCTAAAAAATACAAATGCTTGTGGTGTGCCCATTACTAAAGTGATAAATTTATGAGGTCATGAATTTTGAAGCCCAGGTCTAGCCATTTCACAGGATTCACACACACACACACACACACACACACACACACACACACACAATCTTCATATGGAGACACACAATTATGTTGTACATAATTTTTATCTGTTGATCTTTTTTTTTTTTGGTTTTTTTTTTTTTTTTTTTTTGAGACAGGGTTTCTCTGTGTAGCCCTGGCTGTCCTGGAACCCACTCTGTAGACCAGGCTGGCCTCGAACTCAGAGATCTGCCTGCTTCTGCCTCCCAAGTGCTGTGAATTAGTTGTATGCCACCACTGCCCAGCTGGAGCTTTGAATTTTCTAGGTAATGTGGGGAGGGATGATTGGCCTAAAGTCAGTGGGAATGAGAGGTGAAAACAGATGCTGGACTGGGGAAAGATTAATAACTTGGCTGGAACTTTTGGTATATGATTCAAACAGGGAGAGGTTGAAGAGGATCATAAGAATATCGATAATCTACCAATCTGGGCCACCTGGAGAAGGGCACATTTAACAGAGTACTAATTTTGGTGTCAGATATGTTAATCTGGATTATTGATAGAATAGCCATGTAGACATATCCAGTAAATGTTTGGGGAGTTTGAGGAAGAAAGAGGAAGTAAAATGTTTAGAAATCACCAAGGACAAACAGTATTTGGGGAGAATATAGTCAGTGAAGAAGGTCACAGACAAAACTTGAGTTGGAAGATGAAGAGGAAAACAGTGACCTTGTTTTTTTAAGGTGAGGAGAGAGGGGCTGATAAGTAGAAACTGTAATTAGGGGGAACTTGAAGGGAGAGGAGGATGGTCACTAATACAAGTACTACAGAGAAGTCAGATGAAAACAGATGTCATTGAAATCAGCAGGTGTAGATTCTCAGAAAGCGGGGGGGGGGGGGGTGAGGAAGAAGCACAGAGAAGTAGCAGGTATAGATTGCAACGTAAAACTTTGGAGATAAACAGATGTTATGCCACTTGGGGCAATAGTAAGGTTGTGGCAAGGATATATATGTCTGTGCCTGTGCACATGCATTTGTGTGTGTGTGTGTGTGTGTGTGTGTGTGTGTGTGTATATATATAAAAGATTTAAATTTGGATGCTGGAGAAACTGCTAGAGGTAAAGAAGAGGTTAAACTTATAAAAGAAGTGGGCTAGATTTCAGCTTTTGAGAGGCAATGAGATGGATCAAGAGCTTGAATATCAATAAGAGATACAGGGATTTACTCTTAAAGAAAGGAAAGGATGGCCAGGTGTGATGGGACGTACACACCTTTAATCTCAGCAGTCGGGAGGCAGAGGCAGGTGGAGCTCTGCTAGCTGTTCTACAGTGCAAGTTCCAAGACATCCAAGGCTACACAGAGAATCCAAAACCCTGTCTCAGGTGGGTGGGTTTGGGGGAGGGAAGGGAAGGAAAGGAAAGGGTGAGTAAGACAGGCAACTGAGGTGGAAGAGGGGATTCACTAAATGTATGTAGCATGTAGTCTGTCATTAATTTTTTTTTCAGCTACATATGATTGGATTTCTGTGAATAAATAGACCAGCTACCTCTACTCAGGTTACAGTTCTGAGACCTCAATTATAGTCAATTATTTTTGTTCTTTTTTTGGTTCTTCTGGGTTATCTTAACCAAAGAAGGAAGCACTTTGATTTTCCCCCACCCCACCTGAGTTGTTCCAAAGATAATTTAGTTATGTAGGAGAGAAGCCAGTCCATTTACACTGATACAACAGGCATTAGAATTTTAAGTTTCCCATGGACATAAATGTGAAAGGTTGGTAGAGAATTAAGTGGATTTTTGATTTTGAACCCAAATTATTTCTCTTCTTTCCCTTAAACAATTGGAACTAGGCCTGGAGAGATGGTTCAGCAGTTAAGAGCACTGACTGCTCTTCCAGAGGTCTTGAGTTCAATTCCCAGCAACCACATGGTGACTCACAGCCATCTGTAATGGGATCTGATGCCCTTTTCTGGTGTGTCTGAAGAGACTGACATACAATAAATAAATCTTTAAAACAAACAAACAGACAAACAAACAAACAACCCCAATTGGAGCTGGAGTATTTTCTTTTTGGGCAAAACATTTTCAGGTATCAAGGAGCTTTCTGTCATGTTGGGGTTCTCTTCTGTGAGGGTGAACTGACCCTCCCTGTTTTGCATGGTTTCCTCTGTCAGGCTAAGCAGATGCTTCAGTACTGGAGAGTTTGCTGGTGCTCATTATACAGTAATGTACTGTAATTGAATAAAATGCTGTGGACATGACATGTGATATGCATTGCACACCAAAATGTCCTTTTTGAGCAGGATCTGTAACTCTTTTAGTAAAGGCGAAATTCTCCCAATTTTGTTAATCTACTGTATCATGTTCATAATAGTAAAAATAGCAGTTCCTTAATGACATGTAATATTAAACACCTTTTTCACAAGTTGACTTGCTGTCTGGGCATCTTTGCGGAGTCCAGCCAGATCTTTTAACCATTTATTCCATTAAGTTGTTACATTTCTTTCCTTTAATTTTGAGACAGGATTTCTCTGGGTATTCTTGACTGGCCTGGAATTCATAGAGATTTGCCTGTCTCTTCTCCTGCTGGAATTAAAGGTGGGCACCATCATCCATCACCTGGCTTGATTTTTGTTTTTAAAGACACATTCTCTGTCTGTAGCCCAAACTGCTCTGAACTTTGTTCCCAGGATGCCTTGAGCCTCACTAGTCCTCCTCAGCTGTCTCCTCAGCTGCTAGAGTTGCATGTTTGTGCCGCTGTGCCTGGCCTTTCTTAGACTCTTTTGCAGCACTGAGGACAAACTCATTGCCTTGTGCATACTAACTAGGCAAGGGCTCTGGAATTGATTTACAGCTTCATTTCCCTTCCCATTTTTCTTTTTATTTTTTGTGGTTTATTTTTTCATTTTTTGTTTGTTTTTGTTTTTGTTTTTTTCGAGACAGGGTTTCTCTGTAATGCCCCGGCTGTCCTGGACCTTACTTTGTAGACCAGGCTGGCCTCGAGCTCAGAAATCCGCCTGCCTCTGCCTCCTGAGTGCTGGGATTAAAGGCGTGCGCCACCACACCCGGCTATTTTTTCATTCTTTGGCAGTATCTTTGGCGTAGCAATTTTAAATTTTATTGAACTCCAACTAATCCATTAATTTTTTTCATGACTTATTTTTGTTGTATTTAAAAAGTAGTTTCCAAGATCAAGGTCATCTAGATTTTTCTATTTATCATTCTAAGAGTGTTATACTTTTGTTTTTTACATTTACATTTGTCTGTGATTTATTTTGAGTTTATTTTTGTGATAAATACAGAGTTTATGTCTAAGTTCATTGTTTTGCAGTTCAACATATAGATGTCTTACTAGAGTTTGTTTAAAAAGTTTTGTTTTTTTTCTCCAGTTGTGCTGCCTTTGGTTTTTTGCCAGTAAGGTTAGTAGTATTCGTGTAAACATATTTATGGTACATTTTGTTTTGTTATAGTGATGTACTTGTTTATTCTTTTTTTTTTTTTAAGATTTATTTATTTATTATATGTAAGTACACTGTAGCTGTCTTCAGACACTGTTACGGATGGTTGTGAGCCACCATGTGGTTGCTGGGATTTGAACTCTGGACCTTTGGAAGAGCAGTCGGGTGCTCTTACCCACTGAGCCATCTCACCAGCCCTTATTCTTTTACTTTATATATTTTTTAATTTTAAAAATATTTTTAACATCAAACCCAGTATTTTCTTGAGCATAATGGTGCACACTTACAATTCCAGCAGTAAGGAGGCTGAAGCAGAATTTCTCTGAATTCAAGATCATTGTGGGCTAATTAGCAAGTTCCAGCCCAGCCAGACTGCTGAGTGAGGTACATAGATTTTTATAGGTTACTATGTCAGAGTTGGAGAGATGGCTCAGCAGTTAGGAGCACTGGATGCACTTGTAGAACACTGGGTTCTGTTCTAAGCACCTACGTGGTGGCTCACAAGTGTCTGTAGCTCCAGTTCCAGAGGCTCTCAGGCCCTCTTCAGGTTCTGTGGATACCAGGCATTCATGTGGTGCGGCAAAACACATATACAGTAAAAAAAAAAAAAAAAGCTTAAAAAATGTAATTATTATGTCATTATTTTCATCATTTGTTTGTTTGTTAAAACTTGGCCTAACTATTTTGTCTAGGCTGGTTTCAAAGTACAGGAGACAAATGATTATTTTGCCTTAACCTACCATGTGTTGGGTACTTGCTAGTATTATACTTTTTTTTTTTTTAAATGAATGAGTCTTGGGCACACTGTATGTATGTATGTATGTATGTATGTATGAATATACTGTCACTCTCTTCAGACACACTAGAAGAGGGCACCAGACCCCATTACAGATGGTTGTGAGCCACCATGTGGTTGCTGGGATTTGAACTCAGGACCTTCGGAAGAGCAGTCAGTCAGTGCTCTTAACCGCCGAGCCATCTCTCCAGCCCTAGTATACTGTGTTTAAAAACAAACCATTCATATTTATTGATGTAGATACACTGTGATTTAAAAAGCTCTTTAATGGTGAATTATTGTCATCACAATTCTGTAGTGAGTATCCTTGTATGTTGCTTATCAGTGAACATCCTTACGCATGTCTTTGTTGGGACAATGTCTTTGAATGGCATTTCTGTGTCAGAATGTACACACTTAAACATTTTAATGTTAAGCACCGACTTCATTCCCAGGGAGGTCTGGCAGTATGTGACAATGCTTATAGCCCTGTATGTCAGTGAACTTAAATTTTTTTGTATGGAGAAATTGACCATTGTCGTATGTAATAAGTACAGTAGAGTATTATATCATTTTTAAAAAACTTAGTGTTTTTGCATATGGAAGCATTTTCAGTTTTTTTAATTTTAATTTTTGTTTTTTAAAATAAGATATTTTCTTTATTTACATTTCAAATGTTATTTCCTTTCCTAGTTACCCCTCCAAAAGTCCCCTATCCCCTCTTCCCCTCCCCCTGCACCTCAACTCGACCACTCCCATTTCCTGGCCCTGGCATTCCCCTATACTGGGGCATAGAACCTTCACAGGACTGACTAGGCCATCCTCTGCTACATATGTAGCTAGAGCTATGAGTCCCACCATGTGTTTTCTTTGATTGGTGGTTTAGTCCCAAGGAACTCTGGGGGTACTTGTTAGTTTATATTGTTGTTCTTCCTAGGGGGCTGCAAACCCCTTCAGCTCCTTGGGTACTTTCTCTAGCTCCTTCATTGGGGACCCTGTGTTCCATCCAATGGATGGCTGAGAGCATCCAACTCTGTATTTGTCAGGCACTGGCAGAGCCTCTCAGGAGACAGCTATATCTGGGTCCTGTCAGCAAGCTCTTGTTGGCATCCACAATAGTGTCTGGTTTTGGTGGTTGTTTATAGGATGGATCCCCAGGTGGGGCAGTCTCTGGATGGTCATTCCTTCAGTCCCTGCTCTGAACTTCGTGTTCACACTTTGAGGTTCCTTCTTCTTGAGTTTCATGTGTTTTGCAAATTTTATCTTGGGTATTCTGAGCTTCTGGGCTAATATCTACCTATGACAGAAGGAACAAGTTCCAGCCAGAGATAGCTAGAACACGGAACACCAGAGATTACCAGATGGTGAAAGGTGATAAGAATCTTACCAACAGAAACCAAGACTACTTGGCATCATCAGAACCCAGTACTCCCAACACAGAGAGTCTTGGATACCCTAACATCAGAAAAGCAAGATTTGGATTTAAAATCATATCTCATGATGCTGGTAGAGGGTTTTAAGAAGGACATTAATAACCCCCTTAAAGAAATACAGGAGAACACAGGTAAACAGGTAGAAGCCCTTAAAAAAGAAAAACAAAAATCCCTTAAAGAACTACAGGAAAACACAACCAAACAGGTGAAGGAATTGAACAAAACCATCCAGGATCTGAAAATGGGAGTAGAAGCATTTTCAGTTTTATGTGACTCAGTTACCAGGGTTTTTCTTTGGGGCATTGAGGTTTATGTTCTGCCTGCTATTTTCTAGTGTTTACTTTTAAATATTTGATTACAGTGAGGTTTTTATTTTGATGTAAGGAATCAGATAAATGGCTGGCTATTGTTTTTGCATTCTGCAGTGATTAGTCCAGTATTAGTGTTGTTATTCAGCTGACAATTCTATAGTTGTACTCCATAGTTTTATTTATTATTTTTTTCTGTAATGTTTTAGTATTTAAAGAGCCAGATGTCCTTCATCAATCATTTGAAAATTTTCTTGGCTATTTTTGAGTATTTACTCATTCAGATAAAATTCAGTACGAACACATATGTTTTTTTCCACTTTATCTTTCTTGTGCAATACAACACTTAAAAATACCATGTACTAGGTAGGGGTCCAGGTTTGACTCCCAGTTAATGTGTATAAGAAGGTAAAGTGTTTTCATTGAATTATAAACTAAGAAAGACAAACCAGGGTTTTTTTCTTTGTTCAAGTTTGGATCTTTTTTTTTAAAAATCTTAGTGAATCTGTGTATGTACACTTCTAAGTGTAGGCACCTGTGAAGGCCAGAAGAGGGCATTGGCTCCAGGGAGCTGGAGTTATAGGAGGTTGTGAGCCACCAGAACTGGGTACTAAGAATTGAGCTCCTATCTGCAAGAGCAGTGTGCTCTCTCATTGAGCCAGCTTTCTAGCTCTTTACCTTTACTGTATCAAGTTAAATATATTACTTATATTAGGTAATCCTTTTAGCCTGGCAGTGGTATCGCATGCCTTTAATCCCAGCACTTGGGAGGCAGAGGCAGGTGGATTTCTGAGTTCGAGGCTAGCCTGGTCTACAGAGTGAGTTCTAGGACAGCCAGGGCTACACAGAGAAACCCTTTCTTGAAAAACAACAACAACAACAAAAAAAGTAATCCTTTTAATCTTTTTAAAGGTAGTTTCATTTCTGCTTCTAAGTTGAGTAAATGAAAGTTGAGTAGAAGCTGGGCTTGGTAGTGTTGGTCTTTAATCCCAGCATTTGGGAGGCAGGGGCAGTTGGATCTTTGAGTTCAAGGACAGCCTGGTCTACAGAGCTAGTTCCAGGACAGCCAAGGCTATGTATACAAGGAACTCCATCTTGAAAAACAAAATCAAAACAAACAAACAAAATTCCCTCCCAAGTACTGGGATTAAAGGTGTATGCTACCATATCCAACCTTATTGTTTCTTTGTGAGCTGTTTTTTAAGATTTATTTATTGTTATATGTAAGTACACTGTAGCTGTCTTCAGAAGAGATGGTCAGATCTCATTATGGGTGGTTGCTGGGATTTGAACTCAGGACCTTCGGAAGATCAGTCAGTGCTCTTAACCACTGAGCCATCTCTCCAGCATCTGTGAGCTGTTTATTAAGTTAGAATATATATCAAGTTATTTTTCTTTCTTAACAATATTTAATAATTTTAGATAAAATTCTTATTGCCCATAGAAAACAAAATGTAGAAATGAACTTTTATATATATATGTAACTATATGCAGGCATGTGTATGTCTATTAGTTGTTTTGTTTGTTTTGCAGTTCTGGCATTAAAACCAAGGGTCTCACACATGCTGGGCAAGCCTGCTATCGCTCTACAATCCCAGCTGTTACTGTACTTTTACTTTTTCAGCTGTGGTGGTTTGTTATGGAACTGCTGATTCTCCTGCCTCAGCCCAAGCCTTCTTTTGTTGCCAGTTATGACTACTTTCATCTGAGATTAATTGGAAAAACAATTTCTAGTGGTTTAAAATGTAAAGGGTTCGGTTTTTGTGTGTACACCTCAAGAAATGCTATTTGTCTTCTCAGACATGTCAGTGACCCACACTCCTATTTTCTACTTTCTTCTGGGGACCTGGTTACTGCTATGTTTGTTTGTTTTTTTCCTCTCTCCTGTAGGAAAAAGAAAACAGCTTTGATTTGGGGGTATATTTGTTCTTTTTGATCTTTTGCTGTTTACTTCATTACATTTGCCAACGTCAGGCATGTGAATCATCCTGTTTGGTAATTCTGTTTTTTAAAAGAAATTTCCTTAATGGCTTCACTTCCCTTTGTAATTTGTGGTGCTATCTCACATATGTTTGAACTGTTCAACAAAATGAATTATACTAATGGATTTTCTAATGCTATATAGCTCTAGCATATATGAGATAAACTCTAGATAATTTTGTTGGTTTGATATTCTAGTATGTAGCTACATTTGATTTGCAAATCTTTGCAGTTATGCTCTTGAGATTGGCATAGTTTTTTATTTTGATATTTTATTAGACTTTGTTACCATGGCTATACTAATTTGGAAACACAAATTGGAATTTATTCTATTCTTGACAGTTTAGTATAGGAAATACTTATTTCTTTTTGATTGGTAGAATTTGTTGTGTTCACATTCAGGTTTCATCTTGAATTAAGGTAGGTAGTGTATTTTGTGGATTTTCTGTTGTTAGGCACTGCAGATCCTTATCTATGGGTGACACATTCCAAGACCCCAGATGGATCTGAAACCATGGGTAATACTGAGCCCCACATATTTTATGCTTTTTCCATATGCATATGTACCTATGATAAAATACAAATTAGGCACAGTATGAGGTCAATAATATTATAAAACACTATAATTATGTTTTGTAATAATTGGATAAATGTAATAGTTGGGGCGAATGTAGTCTCTAGCTCTCAGAATATCTCTTTGTACTTTAATCTTTTGTCTAAAAGAAGCATTCTACTGCTTCCCTTTCACTTCCATAAATTGTTAGCATTACTACTTTATGCTTTAACACAATTATTAAGTAAATTAAAGGTTCCATGAGCAGAAGCATGTGACAGTAGCTAGCAAGTTACCAGTGAGTAGCATATATTGTGTGAATAGGGGGGACAAAGATGATTCATATCCTGTATAGGCTGGGGTGGGAGGATGTGAATTCTTTATGCTGCTCAAAATGTACACTTTAAAACTTATGAATTATTTCTGGTATTTTAACTGTTATACTTTGACCACTGGTATTGGAAACTATGGTAAGTGAGACTATAGACAGAGAGGGGGAATACCTTAGTCATAATTCACTGATGTTTTAGAGTTTCAACTGTTCTGCAGTCATTAATACTTCTGGAATGAAATCTTTACACATATTTCCATGATATCTTCTCAAAGACAAATTTCTAGTAAGGAAATTGCCTATGTAAACGTTATATAAAAATTTAAGGCTTTTGTTACTGATTACCATCATAGCCATTTGCCTTGAAGTGTACCTGGAATTGTAGGTCAGATTAACACTAGTTCTCATTTTCAAAGATGGAGTAAAAGGGCCAGCTTGTCAGAGGTAGAACTGACTCTTAGAACCGTGTTCTATTCCAGAGCTTGTTTCTTCAACTGTTTTACCACACAGATTGTGAAGTACTAGTCAGTACTGGGCTGTTTGTTTGTTTAGTTTAGAGTCTCATGGCCTGAAACTATGTAGACAAGGCTAGTTCTGAACTCAGAGATCTATCTGCCTGCTTCCGCCTCCAGAGTGCTGGGATAAAGGCATATGCCACCATTCCAGAAAATGTGATTCTGAACTGTTAATTCCTGTTATAATTCACCATTTTTTGGGTAACTTTGAGTGTTTTCTTACCTAGAAAATATTAGCATCTGTATTCTTTCTTTGAAATTTCTGTAGTTTTCATGTTTCTATCCTTAGATATAATCTTTACCTACATATAGGTAGGCTGATAGCTATTTATCAAAATTCTAATACTTCCCTACCTATGACCTTGATCTGAAAATTTCATATGTAATTTATTCAATTTCCTTGTAAGTAAAATATAACCTTTATGTTATTACTAATTTATAATAAACATTTAATAAGTAATCCCTAATGTAGATTTGATACTATAGTGTTGCTATAGCACAAATGTAGAGAGAATGAAGAAGTATGTCAGTTTACATTTTCTGTGTTAACTGTACAGGGGAAATTTGATTTGTCTTACAACTTAATCAAACATGATCCTAACGGACAGTTTATGTTGCATCAAGCTTTGTTCTTGTAAACGATAAAGGCTTTAGGCTATCCTAAACCAATTATTTTATATTAAAGGTGTTGATGAGATTTGTGGTTTTTATTAGCAATTGTTTACCTAGAATGATAGAGAAATATTATATGAGTACATTGTTTTCAGCTGATTTAAACTTAAATCCCTCATGCCAAAATACTGAATCATAAAAATAGCCTTAAACTCAGGCATTTAATCCCAGCACTCAGAAGGCTGAGGCAGAAACAGGCATAGCTCTATGAATTCCAGGCCAGCTTAGGTTACGTGGTTGAGACACTATGCCATAGCTAAACCAAACCAACAACAGCAACAACAAAAAAATTAGCATGTACTGCCTTCCACAAGTCATGATTACTAATGTCTAAGAGTTTCATTGATAACTCTTTATCTCCTTTCTTGTATTTTAAATATTCTGTATTTTAAATATACTACCACCACCACTACCACCAATATCACCACCACCACTAATTTTTCTTCTTCAGATGATGGTGATGGAGATGATGGTGATGATGGTGTGTGTACCATGGGGACACATCGTAGGGTCAGAAGACAACTTGTGGGAGTTGGTGCTTTTACTACATCCTGCTGAGGCAGGGCCTCTCTTGTTTGTGCTGCTCTGTCTACTCAGGCTATCTGGCAAGTTAGTGTGCTTCCAGTCCATTTTCCTGCTACCATATCTCAGAGTTGGAGTGATGGGATTATGGATACAAATAACCACATTTGGTTTTTGTGGGTCCCAGGGGTCAGGCTTAAGTTGTCAGGCTTGTGTGGTAAGAACTTTTAATCCCTCGAGCCATCTCTCAGCCCTGTCCTAGATTATTATTTTTACTTTTAATTTCTGAATATGTGTGCATGCATATGTGAGTATCATCCACTGGAATGCCGCCTGCTTCCTTTGATACAGGGTCTCCCATTAGCTTAGAGCTTACCAGCTTGGTTAGCTAGTGAGTCCCAGGATTCTCCTGTCTTTGCCTCCCCAGCTTTGGGATTACAAAGTACACTTCTGTGTTTGGCTTTTTACATGGGTTCTGAGGGTTGAAAGGCAAGCACTCTACTCACTGAGCTGTTCCCTCAGCCTGAAAATATAGTTTGCTAGGTAGAATACTTGTAGAATGCAGTGTGGGAGTCTGGAGGGTTGCTACTAAGTTGGGCCATCTCATCTGAGAGAGGTGTGAGCTCTTGGAGGTGTATTTCTGCCCATTGAGTCTGAAAGAGTGAGGTTCTGAGATCATTCTAGTGTAGAAGCAGACCAAGCTGGCAAGCAGATAAGGTTCAGGCATCCGTCACCATTATGGACAGCAATGGCCAAATTGGTCTTGGTTGTCAGTGCTTCAAAGATAGCTTACCACAGTCTGAGGGGCTATCTTGGCTTGAGACTAGCCTTTGTCTTTATGAAGGGAGGCTCTGGAGGATGTGACCTGTGTCTTGTACTCTCCTCCTGTGCAAAGGTAACAAAAAGGCAGGTGCAGCTCTGTATTGCATCTCTGTCTCTAGAGGCACTGGCATCATTCAAACTCCTGTGTCCAAGGAGACATTGATGCCTAGAATTGACAACCGCTATGAGTGGGTTAAAGCAAGACTATGTTGGATTTATGCTCACTGCCACTCTGGGCAGCTTTGCCAAGGCCATCTATGATGCAGTCTCCAGGATCTCCAGCCACCTGACCTTTGGAAGAGAGCCTCTTTACCAAGTCTCCCAGTCAGGAATTCACGACCATTTTGAAAATATCCATGCCAGGGTCCCGGTGCAGAAGATACAGGTTTAGCTATGGCTGAAAAACATAGTGTTGTTTTGTCTTCAAGTTTTAAAGGTTTTTTTTTTTTTTTTTTCTTTTTGCACCAGGAATTTGAGCTCAGGTCCCCGTGCTTGTGTAGCAAGTACCTTTACTGCCGAGCCATCTTCCTACTCATGTTTTTGGGTTTTGTTTTTTTGGTGTTTTTTTCTGTTGTTGTTTTTTTGTTTTTGTTTTTTTTAATGTAGCTCAGGCTGGTCTGGGATTCTTGAGCTCTCTTCAGCCTTCTGAGTATTAGAGTTACCGTGATCAGCTAACAGGAGGCTCTTCCCTTTTACTTTTTTTCTGGAACACAGTCTCTTTCTTATCATTCATGCTGGCCTTGAACTTGATGTGAAGCTAGACTGGCATTAATCTTGTACTTCTGCCTTCACTTCTCAAGGCTGGAGTTGCAGGCTCATGCCACCACACTCAGTTTATAGGGTGTTGGGGATCAACTCCAGGGGCATGTGCATGTTAGACAAGTGCTCTGCTAATGGAGCTACACCCTTAACTCAATATATGTGTATCTTAATTTTCTATTTTATGTGTTTGAGTTTTCTGCTTGCATGTATGTATGTACACCGAGTGTGTGCCTGACCCAAGCATTAGATCCCCTGAGTCTGTAGTTACAGAGGGGATGCTGAGAACTGAATTGAAGTCCTCCACAAGAGCTGCAGTGCTCTCACGCCCTCCATCCCTGAGCCATCTCTCCAGCCCTAAGCTTTACTTTTGAGTGTGTGTGTGTGTGTGTGTGTGTGTGTGTGTGTGAGAGAGAGAGAGAGAGAGAGAGAGAGAGAGAGAGAGAATATGATTTAGTTTAGGGTTCTTTATTTTGTGCGATTTTTTTCCTTGAGCTCTGTGGTCTGCTGAGTATCTTCTGGTTCAGCTCTGGTACCCTGGTACCTGGTTTAGCTCATCAGAGTGCAGCCTTGCTTCCCTAGGATGTCCTTGGCCATATGAGTTTCCCTTCCAAGTTGCCTAGAGAATTTCTGCTCTGCCAACTCCTAATGGCAGCATGCCATGGCTTAGGCTGATGTTGGCAGACAGCTTCTTTTCCCAGTTAGGTGTGGCAGATATGTGGCTTGCCTGCTTTGTCCACTGTTCTGGCCTGGCATATTTTTTCTTTTCTTTTCTTTTTCTTTTTTCTTTTTTTCTTGGGTTGTTTGTTTGTTTTTGTTTTTGTTTTTTTGTTTTTGTTTTTCGAGACAGGGTTTCTCTGTAGAGCCCTGACTGTCCTGGAACTCACTCTGTAGACCAGGCTGGCCTCGAACTCAGAAATCCACCTGCCTCTGCCTCCCAAGTGCTGGGATTAAAGGCATGCACCACCACTGCCCGGCTCCAGTCTGTTTTTATTGTACTTTTACATGGTTCATATCGTGCTATCTGTAATTTTGTATTTTGTTCTTTTCATTTATATTTTCTTTGGCATCTTATTAAATGGGTATACCTACAATAGCTAATAATTTAATTTTCTGCTTTTCTTCCTTCCTTTCCCTCCATCCTCCTCTCTCCTCCTTTCTTTCTTACAAGGTCTCACTGTTTCCCAGCTGGGCTTGAACTCCTTAGCCGCCTGAATAGCTGAATTGTGAGCACCTACCCTGTGCCCAGCAGTAGTTTCAGTTTAGAATTTGGTGACAGTGCAAAGGGTTTCAGGAACTTTTTTCTTTCCCCTGCACTGATATTCTGTGGTTTGAAATGGGTGTCTTTATGGATCTTGAGTAAAATCTTCAAGTAAAAGTTTCTGGTTATAGTAAGATAAGACCCAAACTTCTCTTTTCCTTTTTCTAGCTTTGTGTTATTAAACTTAGTAAAGTGTTTCCTTTTTTTGAAGGTATATAGTAGGACACAGCTGAGGGCTTGAAAATGGTTTTAAGTTATTGTACATTCTTTCATATAAAAATTAGGGAAAATTAAGCTAGACAATGTGATGTGGTCCAATCTTTCAGTCTAACACTTGGGAGACAAAGAAAGATGACTGAGAGTTGAGATTGTCTCAATAAACAATAGTAAAACTAGGAAAAGTCAAATATGTAAGAATTATTGGATCTTTTCCTTATTTATGATTTTACTTTTTCTTCTTTTAATATTGGTAGTGCTTAATTCAGATATTTTGAGTAAGTGACTTTTTCTTTTTGGATAGTAAGCATTAAAAGTAGCCACAGTCTTGAAAAACAAAACCAAGCAACCAAATAAAATAAATGAAACCACAGAGGCTTGACATGGTGGTGTGGCAAGCTCCTTTAATCCAAAGAATTGGCAGCTTGTAGCAGCTGGATCACTGTGAGTTCCAGGCCAACCCTGGCAATTTAACAAATGTCATTCTGGCCTTGGCCAGGGAGACCTTGTCCCTTTTGCTCTTCCTGTCCTTGATAAATAAATTAATAAATTAGCCTTAGCATCAGATGATTTCCCCCTTAGTACTTCAACAAAGTAATGATATGTGGACCGTGTTTGTGAAGGCTGATGGACTAAAACTCCATGCTGTTAAATATTGTTGAAAGCTGATGAGGAGGCTAGTTAAATTGTGTGTAGCAGGGCGGGGTATGTCCTGGAAATCAGTAAGCATGGAACTTGGTGAGAATCCTGAGGGCAGGAGTGTCTTTTGTGGCTACAAAGGGATTTGATCTTTGTATTTCTTTATGCAGTAACTACTCTTAAAGTGACCGCTTACATTTATCATTTTTTTCCTACATTCCATGTTAAGCACTTTTTGAGCTCTGTGCTAATTACTGACCTATTGAGTCACCATGTTAGCACATAGTATAGCACTTGCATTTGAAGAACTGTTTTCAGTTTGATTTCTGATTGCATTATGATATACCTATTTCTAAACTTCTATTTGGCGTAAATTGACTTTTGTACGTGTGACATTAAACACATGCGTGTAAAAAGCAGTTATTTTGACCATTCTGTTTTGTAGAAGTGTGATATGCCTGTAGTACTTGAGATAGATTGTTTCAAAAGTTACATCAAAACAGAATGAAAATAAGGGAGGATCTTGGTAAACCCTCAAATGGATCATGATTTCTGGAATTTTAATCTGTTTTATAAATTGGAGAGAGCCAGCTGTGGGTGTGGACTTGGGTTTGAACAGTGTGGGTCAGAGCCAGGATGCAGTAGGGAGGAGTGGAAACACAATGTTTGTCTGAAAAAAAAAATAAAACAATTTATATGAATGTTTAACTCTGTAGCCCAGGTTTGCTTGGGACTGACTACTCCAGTCCAGGCTAACGTTAAACTCATGATAATCCTCCTGCCTCAGGCAAGTGCAGGGCTTACAAATAACAAACTACCATGCCAGGCTTTGGCTGTAATTTTAAAAGCTACATTTTTGGGTTTTGCTGATTCATTTGTCTTTTGACTTAAATATAAGTATAATGATGAATGACATGTGCCTATGGATATGTGTGTGGTTTAGTGGAAGGTATGGATGATGTAGGGTGTAGGGAAAAGTATGAACAAAAGGCCTTTAAAATTTTTATTTTAAATTACTAGGTTACATAGTATTTTTTAACATGCACATAATATTTTGAAGGGCATTTACATTGTGGAATGGTTTCCTTCATTTGTCAGAGGCCTTGTTTATTTTTGTAGTAGTCAGTATGTGTCAGTAATTTTAGTGTTCTCTGGGGAAGCTAGTAACTTAATTGTTGGCATATAACAGTAACTACCAGCAGAAATAAGGAGCTAAGAGATTAAACTAAATTCCCTTCATGATTTTAAATAGTAAACCTCCTTCCAGTGGTTATCTTTCCATATATTCTTCTACATGGCTGCGTTCTGTTATATTTTCTCCTCTCCTTTTTTTTTTTTTTTTTTACAAACAAACAAAAAAATAATCAAGGTTTCAAATAGTTAGGTGTCATTGTCTGACTATAGAGGTATCTCAGAATAACTTTCCCTTTAATGACATGGAGCTCACAGCAGCAATCTTTCTCTCTTCCAGCTGTGAGTTATACTAATGCTTTCAACTCTGTAGTGAAGCTAGCTTATGGATATGGGAATGAACAAATACAAGGTTTGGTTTAGAATTTGTTAGAGAAGCCAGGCGTGGCGCACGCCTTTAATCCCAGCACTTGGGAGGCAGAGGCAGGTGGATTTCTGAGTTCGAGGCCAGCCTGGTCTACAAAGTGAGTTCCAGGACAGCCAGGGCTATAGAGAAACCTGGTCTCGAAAAACCAAAAAAAAAAAAAAAAAAAAGAATTTGTTAGAGAAATATATCCTATTGCAGAGAACTTTGAAAGGAAAATTAATGAGTCATAGTTCTAACAATTAGTATACTTCTAGCCTTTTAAACATATTTTATAAAATCAGTTGTGAATTGAGCTGTGGCTTGAGTGTAGGGGATGACCTTTAAAGATAAGCCTGGTTATAAAGCTGACAGATTACCTTCATTTCCAGTGCTATATAGTAGAGAAAAGGGACCTCAGCCAGCTGAGGTAACTAGACAGTGGTTGGCTAGTGCTGATAAATACCTCCTAAAGGGATTATGTTGATAGCCTTATGGCTGAGCCAAGGGTTGGTGTTTTGACCAAAACAGTCCCTGGCCTAGACCAGAATAGACAGGCAGTGAGCTTCAGATCTTGAGCCCCTAAGTGAGTTATGTGTCCACTTATTGTCAGACTGTGGTCAGGACTTATCTGAAAACAGATGATCTGCCAGCATTGGAGCTGTGACACAGAACCATGGGTTTGTGTCTTTTCCATGTGTAATAATTTCCATATAATGGAATGGGTCTTTTGGGACTGGAAGATTAGTTCCTGTTGCTGTGGGTGTCCATAATAAAGAAACCGGAAGTAGCAACATTGACAGTGGGGTTAGCTGTGGGATAAAAAGCTTAACTAAGTCAATATTTAACTATTCCAGCCACAGACTAACATTCTGTCAGTATTAGGAGCTCTTGTAATGAAATTGGCTTTGTTCTCTGTGATTCTGTTTCATTATATATGACTCATTCACAGCATATGTATGAAAGTCTAATAGAAGTGTCTGGCTCTTTTTAAAAAATTAAAATTTACTAGAATATTAACGGATTTCAGTTTTTCTACTAGTTTGATGTGTAGCAGTATGTAGCTGGATGGCTATTCTTGAACCTTATAAACAAATTTATTACCTGTTAACTAGTATTTCTTTTTTCAGTTTCTCTTCAGCAACGGGTAGCAGAATTGGAAAAAATTAATGCAGAATTTTTACGTGCACAGCAGCAGCTTGAGCAAGAATTTAATCAAAAGAGAGCAAAATTTAAGGAGCTCTATTTGGCTAAAGAGGGTAAGTTTGCTAGTCTCTTCCCCAACTTTCCTGCCAAAACTGTCTTAAATGTTAAGTTACTGGTAGTACAATATTTGTTATTGAATAAACCATGATGTGTGTGTATGTGTGTGTGAGAAAAATAATGCTTTTTAGAACTAGGGTTCTCAGTGGAGTTGGGGAGCAAGTTGAAAAAGCATCATTAAGGTTTGTCTGTTTTCTGACTGTAATCTATTTCATTGTAGTTGGCTGTTCTTAACATTTGAGGTACAGTCCCTGGCTCTGTTGTATAGAAACCGACATGTTATGGAATTTACTAAGTATTCAGTTATTTTCTCAGTATATACTGTTAGGTACCTACTCTGTGGGCTACATTTTATTTAGGTGCTAGACACAAAATGTGAGCAGAGTAATGTGGCCCTTAAGGTTGATTGAACTGAAGGTGAGGAAAACAGATGTAGAGCCATTGTGCTATTAATTGTTAAGGATGAGTGTTTAAATCTGGTGGGGTATCTAGTTAGGAGGGGCAGGCAGGGAAGGTGTTTGCATTCTAGGTGTTGGCTTAGAAGCAGTATAGATATGGCTTCCTTGGTGCTATTGTGGAACAGCTGCAGCAGCATCAGGCTTACCTGGGAAACTCCTTAGAAATGTACATATTTGGGTGTAGTCCACATTTCCTGAGTCAAGAACTGGGATGAGGATCTGGTGGTCCAATGGTTGGTCTTTTAACAAGTTTCCATAGCAATTCAGCCACAGAGTTTCTGCTTTACCAGGACTCTGGGACTCCACAGTTAGCATTTTTAGCAAGTTACTAGGTGATACTGTTGTTAAGGATTTAGGTAGCACACTTTGAAAATCAGTAGCCTAAGTCAGTAGCTTTTGTATTTTATCTTATTTTATTATTTTATTTTATTTTTTTGGTGTTTTTGAGACAGGGCTTCTCTGTGTAGTCCTGACTGTCCTGGAACTCACTTTGTAGACCAGACTGGCCTCGAACTCAGAAATCCGCCTGCCTGTGCCTCCCGAGTGCTGGGATTAAAGGCATGCGCCACCACGCCCGGCTGCTTTTGTATTTTTTAATTGAAAAAAATCTTTTTTGAAAAACTTTTTTTTATTTTAACTGTTTAATTTTATATACATTGGTAATTTGACTGCATGTCTGTGTGAGGGTATACAGGATTTAACAGTTGTGAGCTGTCATGTAGATGCTGGGAATTGAACCCGAGTCCTCTAGAAGAGCAGCCAGTGCTATCTCTCCAACCCTGAAAATTTTATTGAGATAGAATTCAATGAATCCCAGACTGGCCTTGAACTGGTTACATAGTTGAGGGTAACGCTGAAGTTCTGATCCTCCTACCTTTACCTTTCGAATGCTAGGTCATTAGTTTGATACTCCAGTTTAAACCCAGGCTTCATGCATGCTAGGCTCCTATCTTGAACTCCTAAAGTAACATCCTGGGCTTGAAAGTCTTTTTAAAAATAATCCTGTTAATGTTCTGTAACAAAACTATGATGTAACTGGGCATGACAGCACACCTTTAATCCAGCATGACTCTTCCCGCCTCCTCCTCCCCTCTCATTTTCCCTCCACTTCCCCTCTTCTCCCTTTCCTTTCTTCCCTTTCCTTCTTCCTTTCCCTTCTCCTTCTCCATCCTTTGCTTCAGATAGGATTTCATGTAGTTCAGGCTGACCTTGGACTATTCCTATTCCTCTTTCCTTTATCTCACAAGTACTGGGATTTCAGATTTGTAATACCATGCTTAGTTAAGTGGTGCTGGGGATTGATCCCAGGGCCTCGTACATGTCAAGCAAACATTCTCGCATTCCTAGCCCCTGGTTCTTTGATATGTGCTCTTTCAGATTTGTTAAGCACCCTCTCCTCCCTTTTGTTTGCTGTACCTCAGTCTTCTTTTTCTTAAGTTTATTTCTGCCTTCAATTGACAAGATGTACCACCTTAAACTCTGAGCAGCGATATGGTGTCGAGATGACCTCCTAATATGTTTAATGCAGGTATCTAAGGTCCTTCTAGTATCTCCTCTGACATTAAGTTCACACTCACTACGGTTGGTCATGTTTATGCTATGGTTTTCCTTCGGTTACTTCTCACACAAATTTATTAGTCATCTTGTGTAGCCTCTTCAAGTTTCTTTTTTTAAAACTTAAAAATTATTTATTTTTATGTGTGTGAGTGTTTTGCCTGCATGTCTGTCTGTGCACCATGTGTATCTCATGACCATGGAGGCTAGAAGAGGACATAGGACCCCAGGGACTAGAACTAACAGACAGTTGTGAGCTATCATGTGGGTCCTGGAAACTGAACCTGTGTCCTAGCTTTTCTTTCTTCAATAAATTGTAGTTAAGCTTGAAAGCTTGTTTGATTTGTTTTCCATTTTCCTCTGTTCCCAAATTAAAATTTAAGCTTTTCCCTTTTTCCTTGAAGTTATTTTCTGTAAAAACTTTTTAAAAAATTAAGAGCTTCTTCCTTTCCCTCCCTCCTTCCTTCCTTCCCTCCCTCCTTCCTTCCTTCCCTCCCTCCACCCCTCCCTTCTCTCTCTTTTCTTTTTTTTTTAGCTTTTTGATTCTTTATGAATTTCATATTATGTCCCTCAATGTCGCTCTTCTCCCTGCCCCTCTACCCTTGGAACCTTCTTCCCCAAAAGAAAACAAACAAAGCAAGACAACAAAACAACAACTTACCTCGGAAACGTCGATGTGTCATCGTTGTCACACGCTACACCCCTTTGCCCAAACAGCTTTTTTTTGCGAATTTTCATTGCACTGAGTTGTTGATCTGATTTAAGGATTCTGGCCTCTGCCACATTATCAATTCTGGATCCTCACTGGGACTCTTCCCATCATCCTGTTGTTGCCCGTGTCATGGAGATCCTGCAGTTTTGGTTCTGGAGAACCAGCCCCTTCATGTGTTCTAGCCGTTCATAGGTGGGCCAACTCACAGCCCTGGGTCTGGGCCTGGGCGGTAGCTGAGTTTGTGGGGCTGACTCACCTGTGCTCGCACTACCAGGGTCAGCTCTACTGTGCTGCCCAGGCAAGGTGCTAGGCCACACTCCCATGAGGCTCAGGCTAGGGGTGAGCTTTTCTTTTCTTTTTTTATTATGTGTGTGGGAGTAGGTGTTTGTGCTAGAGCATGCGTGTGGCGGTCAGAGGACGACTTTAGAATTAGGTTTTTGTTTCTACCTTCTTTAGGTTTTTGGGATCAAGCTTGGGTTACTAGACATGAACAGCAGGAACTTATTTATACCCACTGAGCCATCTCACCCATGGCTTCTTAGTTTTGGCATATATTATCAGTTTTATATCTCTGAATTAAACAGCTTGCTATGGTAAAATTACTTCAGTTAACTGTATTATTTGAAATTGTTAACAAATTTAAGCTGGCCATAGAGATTGTTGAGGTAGCTTTTTACAAAGTGACAGAAGGAGTTCTGTGATCCTTTCTGAGACTTCATAGTGGCCTTTCTAAAGGCAGTGTATATGGTATATAAAACGTCAGTGTTGGTTATTTTTTATCTTGGACACTACTTGCCTGTATTGTAGTGAAACTCAAACTTAAAACTTTCTCCTCAAGCAGCAGTTTTTTATTGTACCTGCTATGAAGGTGGAAGCCAGACTTGATGATCATTGCAGGCATAAACAGTGTATAATAGTGTGCTCAGCAGTGTTTGTCTTTCAGCAAAATAGGGCAAGGTGACTCATAAACCCAAACACTGCTTTTTCCCTGGAAGGATCCGTTTTGGTTTCTGTAGTTACTGATCTTGCTTTTATTGAGCATGTCACTGAGTTGTAAATGCAAACAGTAATGAGGACTACTAGTAAAAGGTGACATGTCCGCTGTTTGACTTCTCACTGCCTGTTTTTGTCTTAGTGTACATTCTCTTCAAGCTGACATCAGTTGGGAATATAACATTTAAAAAAGTTGTGTTAATTTTCTGTTCAACTTTAAGGTATTTTTATTGCACCTTTTCCCTTTAAACAGCGTCAATCCAGCACTTCATACTGCAGCAGTTAGTCCAGAGTGTTAGCAGGACCCTACTCTCTGGAGGCGCAGAAGAAAGGCTGAGCAAGAAAATGATAGAAATGGAGGTGGAGTTTTCTAGTGGTGTCCAAAAGGATTTTACATATGACCACAATTTACATAGTGTTCTGATGCTTTTAGACTTTCAATTATGAAAAGCTTGGTTTGACATATGTTTACTTAGGTATGGATATGAAACAAGGAATATTTTAAATATTAAAATTAAAACTATTAAGGAAAAAAGATAAAAACAATTAGAAAACTTGTATACAAAATACAAAAATAGAGAATAATCCATGCATAGTGGCATCTGTGTGTGAGCCCAGCATTTGGGAGGTAGAGTTAGAAGGACCTTAAATCTGAGAGTAGCCTAGGAATTGATAACAAGAGCCTATCTGAACAACGGCTGCACCAACATCAGCTGACCCCAGGAAATACTGTATTAGCTCGTTAGATGACAGAAGACAATGGAATAACATCATCAGAGTTCGTAAGAAAAATGATTGTCGGGAATTAGGCTGGGCCATCCTTTTCACCGAGATGGCGCCGAAAGCGAAGAAAGAAGCTCCTGCCCCTCCCAAAGCCAAAGCCAAAGCCAAAGCGAAGGCCTTGAAAGCTAAGAAGGCGGTGCTGAAAAGCGTCCACAGTCACAAAAAAAAAGATCTGAACGTCACCCACCTTCCGGTGGCCCAAGACCCTGCGGCTCCTGAGGCAGCCAAAATATCCTCAGAAGAGTGCGCCCAGGAGAAATAAGCTTGACCA
The DNA here is from genome assembly GCF_000001635.26 of Mus musculus. NCBI lineage: Eukaryota > Metazoa > Chordata > Mammalia > Rodentia > Muridae > Mus > Mus musculus. The sequence goes on from NC_000077.6 coordinate 70,879,650, forward strand.
CTATGCTGTCATCAAATTCCCACTGACCACTGAGTCAGCCATGAAGAAAATAGAGAAAAACAACACTCTTGTGTTTATTGTGGATGTCAAGGCCAACAGCATCAGATCAAACAGGCTGTCAAGAAACTCTATGACATTGATGTGGGCAAAGTCAATACCCTGATAAGGCCCGACGGAGAGAAGAAGGCGGATGTTCGCTTGGCTCCTGATTATGATGCCCTAGGTGTTGCCAACAAGATTGGGATCCTCTAAACTGAGTCCAGAGGCTAATTCTAAATATACACTGAGAAGGAAAAGAAAAAGAAAAATGTTTGTCAATTTAAAGTTTAATATTTAGCTGAGTTCTTGCTTGGGCACCAAAGTAACTGGTAGGGCCTGAGTTTACAAGAAGAGAGCTAAATGGGGAATGGTTGGGACAAAGCTGAGAAACTTAAAACACTCCAAAAAACATTCCAGTTCGCATATACAAAAGTTTTTAAAAGCTTTAAGAAATGCCTTTCAGGTGGGACTGGGAGATGGCTCAGTGGTTACACTTACTGCCCTTCCAGAGGACCTGGGTTCAATTCCCAGCACCCACATGGCATCTCACAGCCATCTCCAACTGTCTGTAACTCCAGTTGCAGATGATGAAATGCTTTCTTCTGACCTCTTCAGGCAGACCACCTATATACATAAAATAAATTACAAATAATAACAATAATAAAAAAGAAAAAGGAAAAGAAATGTCTTTTGGGCTGAGGTTGCCCAGTTAGTATGTTCTAGTGGAGGATCCAGACTTGGTTCCTAGTATGTGCTCACAACTGTCTTTTAACTCTGGCTAGAGCAGATCTGATGCTCTCTTCTGGCTTCTGCTAGCACCAGGCATATACCCAGTGTGCATATGTACATTAAGGCAAAATGTATTCATATATGTAAAATAAAATAATACTAAAAAAAAGTCTTCTAGAAGAAACTAATAAAAATGAAGGTTAATTACAGTTATTGGATCGCCAAAACAAAGAAAGAGAAATAAAGACAAAAGCAGAAATGAGTGGCCAGGAAGAGGAAAGTTACCAGGAGTAGGAGGGGAAGAAAATGAGGGAGGAATATGATCACAATGATATACATGTGTAAGGATATCATGAAGCTCATTATGTACAATGCTTGCATAATTTACTTGCTAATAAAAACATGGGAAAATTAAGCAAAAACCAGCCAAGTATCTGGGAGGCTCACGCAGAAGGACTGGTATGTAATAGTTCTACTTTTAGGTTTTTTTAAAAAAGAATTATATATTTATTTTATGTATATGAATACACTGTAGCTGTCTTCAGACACACCAGAAGAGGTCATCATATCCCATTACAGATGGTTGTGAGCCATCATGTGGATGCTGGGAATTGAACTCAGGACCTCTGGAAGAGCAGTCAGTGCTCTTAACCATCTCTCTGAGCCATCTCTCCAGCCCCACTATTAGTTTTTTTGAGGAACTTCTGTGTTCTGTCATCAGTACTTTATTATTTGCCAGAGTTCTTTATAGATAATATAACAAAATAAAAAGAAATTAATTACAAAATTAAAAATTAAGGAAAAATTTCCCTTTTTGAAAAACTTTGTTTAAAGAATTGCTCATTATTTGACATATATTAAAATATGTGATATTTAATATTGATTATGATCCATGTTTTCCAATGTGAAGGAAGAATTACTATTAATATTTTCAAATTTTTGTAAAAAATAAACTGCAAGGGACATTATATGGGTAGTAGTATCCAGACCAAGACAAAACTTAGAAAAGATGTAACAAGACATCGCAAGAACTTTATGCATGCATTTCTTTGAAGTATGGATGTCTAAATCCTCATTAAATGCTTGAAAATCAAACAACAAAAAAGAATTAGATTGTGACCAATTGGACCTCATCCTAGAACTGCAACGTTGGTCAAGCACATACTCATTGTAATAATATGTCAGTAGCATAGAAACTAGGCTGGGCATAGTGGTGCACATCTTTAATCCAGCACCCTGGAGGCAGGGGCAGTCGAGTTCCCGTGAATTTGAGGATAGCCTGGTCTGCATAGAGAATTCCAGGGCATCCAGAGCTTATATAATAGAGGAGACTGGTTTCACAAAACAAAACAAAAGATAAAAACCAAAGCACTCAAACTTCTTAGTTGATAAAGGAAACATAATTTGTAAGACTGTATACTTATTCATGATTAAAAACACTAAACTAGAAACAGAAAGGAAATTTGCCAACTTGACAAAGGACATTTACAAAATGGGTATGCATCAGCTTGTCTCTCATGGGGGTGTGTGTGTGTGTGTGTGTGTGTGTGTGTGTGTGTGTGTGTGTTTATGTGACACACATATGGCATGACAGTAGAAAGGGACTGTGAGAGAAGTCTCAGTGGAGGAAGGCGTTTAAGAGAGTGATAAGGGTGGATAAAAAGTCAAAGAGAGTGTATACTTTTTTTAATGCAGAAACTATATAAAGTCACATAGCAGAACAGGGTCTATTTCTGGTAGAAGAGCTTTGAAGGGATATGGTTAGGGTTAGGATGAGACCTTTTTTTTGGGGTGAGACCTTTTACTAGGATAAAATATAAATAATGGAAAAATTTGGGAGAATGTCAAAAGGGGCACCAAGATGGATCATTGAGAAGTAAAGAATTAGACAAGTTATTGACACATACAGGGCTTCCAGGAGAGTTTAGAGACATACAACATTGCAGGGTCTTTGAAGAGAGGAGTCATATGTACTTGTGGCAAAACTGGCAGTCTCTTGTGCCTTTATGAGTATTTGGGGGTTGGGGGTGTTTACAGTATTAGCTCGCAGCCTATTATTCTCATTTCTATTATTCTCAAGCAAGCCAGGAGTTAGGGAATAGGGTGATGAATAGGGCATGTGGCTACCAACACCTGCTTTGATATAAACTCACTTTCCCAGTTGAGAAGTCTTGGCACCTGGAAGTCTGTAAGCTAGGGAGTCAGTGTCTCAGTAAGGGTGCCATTTAGTATTTGGGAGAGAGAGAGGCTCATACAGAGATGCATCCTGCACAGGGGCTGGATTCAATTATTACCCTCTTATAAATGGTTCTTAATCCAAGCATGAGTTGTTATTCCTTTCTAAACCTCATGAGTACTATCTTTACTGTCTGCCTTTCTATTGGATTCTGGTTTTCTACACTCCCATCAGAATGAACCACCTAACTCTATAGTATTCTGAGGGTTCTCTGTTCTATAACTCAAAATTTCTTCTGTATTCCTGCCATGAGCCATTTTCAAATGCCTGTTAACCATGTAGTCAGGCTTATCATAGCAGCGTGTCCACTTTCACTACAGTTAGTCTGTATTAGTTTTCTTGTTATTATGGAAAAATACCTGACATAGAGGAGATACAGTAGACTTAAGTCAGGGGAGTCATGACAGGAGGCATGTGAAGTGGGTGGCTAGTTACATTGGATCTGCTGTCATGAAAAAAATGCTGACTCGTGCCTTACCTACTTTTTAAAATCTAGTCCAGGACCCCATCTTATAGGGTGTTAACAACCCACATTCAAGATGGGCCTCGTTAAACCTCTCTGGAAACACCAGTCATACATGACCACAGGATTTCCTTCTGGATGATTCATTATCTGGTCAGTAGTGAAGATAACCACCACAGTGCTCTTGCTAAATCAGAAACAGAATATGGTGATGCACACCTGAAATCCTGTTACTAAAAAGATTGAGAGCTTGGAGCCAGCTTATGTTACATAGGGAGAGACTCTGAAGAAGGGAGTGAGGAAAATCTAAGGAAATTCTGGTCACTGATCAACGTATGAAAAGATAGTCAAACTCCCTACAAATAAGGAAGTATAGACTTAAGAACTGAACATTTTGTGTTCATGATAGTCATGATTTTTTTAGAAGTATTTGTTTATTTTACGATTTATTTATTTTATGTATATGAATACACTGTAGCTTGTACAGATGGTTGTGAGCCATCATGTGGTTGTTGGGAATTGGAACTCAGAACCGCTCTGTTCGTTCCAGTCGAACCCGCTTGCTCTGGTCCAAAGATTTATTTAAAATCTAAGTACACTGTAGCTGTCTTCAGACACTCCTGAAGAGGACATCAGACTCCATTACAGATGGTTGTGAACCACCATGTGGTTTCTGGGATTTGAACTTAGGGCCTTTGGAAGAGCAGTCAGTGCTCTTAACCACTGAGACATCTCTCCAGCCCCAGTCATGATTTTTTAAATGGAGAGTTGGCAGTAAGAGAAAATAGATATATCCCTATATAGGAATAATAGGCTTATTTTTTTGTTTATTTGTTTGTTTTTCAGTGTTAGGGACCAAACCTAGGGCTTTGTCCATGTTAGTGCTCAACTGCTGAACTGCATTCCTGACTCTACACCTCTATAGTTTTTGGAAGTCATGACCAAGTATATGTTCTATCGAGGCTTAAGTCATGTAGTGTACATGTGATATCAACTTAATATTTAAGAGATTTTAAAGAGTGGCTAAGAAGGTAATCTTAGCTTTATCAACTCTAATTTCTATGGAGTATGGCTTTCTTCCATTAACTATGTCCTGAAGGTTTACTCTGGAAAGTTACAGACATTTATAGCACATCATTTTATCATTGCAACAGTCCTGTAAAGTGGATACTTATGCCTGAGTAGTTAAATAATTTGATTATTGGGGCAGGAGAGATTCCACAGTGGTTAAGAGTACTGACTGTTCTTCCAGAGGACCCAGGTTCAATTTCCAGCACCTACATGCCACACACAACTGTGTAACTACAGTCTTGGGAATTTGATGCACTCTCCTGGCATTGAAAGGCACCAAACAAACATGTGGTGCACAGATATGTGTAGTTAAACCATGCATACACATAAAAAATAAAAATTTAATTGTGTTCATTTAGTGAGAAATAAAAGCCTAAATATAGCACCAAAATTGTGACCGTCCCCAGCGTGTTACTAGATAGTTTAAATACTTTGTTTTTGAAACCCAGCATGCTTTATATTTCTGTTAAGATGGCTTCATAATCTATATTAACATTTAAAAATTCAATTTCTTCATTTTTTTGGGTCTGATAAAGTGAACTACACATTAATGGAAAATCTTTTACTTTCTCCCCAGAGGATCTGAAGAGGCAAAATGCAGTATTGCAAGCTGCACAGGACGATTTGGGTCACCTTCGGACACAGCTGTGGGAGGCTCAGGCAGAGATGGAGAACATTAAGGCAATTGCCACAGTCTCTGAGAATACTAAGCAAGAAGCTATAGATGAAGTTAAAAGGCAATGGAGAGAAGAAGTTGCTTCACTTCAGGCTATAATGAAAGGTAAAGACAAAGATCAGGTTTTAGACTTCCTAAGCATCAGCATTTGTTGATCTTGATAACTGTTCTCATGGTCTTAAAATGTGTTTGTGGTAACAGTGCATGTTAATGCACTTGGTAGTGGTGGTGTACACCTTTAATTCCAGCACTCGGGAAGCAGGAGCAGGAGCAGAAGCAGGTGGATCTCTGTGAGTTCGAGGCCAGTCTGGTCTACAGTGTGAATTCCAGGACAGCAAGGGCTACACCAGAGAAACCCTGTCTTGAAACGGCCCCTCAAAAACAAAAAACAAACAAAAAAACCCCCAAAGCATTTTCTGTTTATATTTGGCTTTATGTGCTGTCATCTTCAAGATGTCAGGTGAGAGGGAAGCCAGAGGTGTGGTAGTGAATGGGCACATTACTGCTGTCTTTAACAGATCTAATAGTGGAGACTTAGAGAGATGATGTAGTAAATGAGGGTTGTAGTTACTCGTAAGATTTAAAGCAGGCTTTAAACCTGGATTTTTATTTGTTTAGATTTTTAAGTGTAATATATATTTGTATGTGAAATATTTGTTTGATGGGCAAGAATGTCCTTAAGGCTAAAATAGACTTTATGGAATGCTGAACTTGTGAGTCTTGGTCTGAAGGAAGTGTAATAGTGTGTGTAGCTTCTCTCCTCCAGCACAATGCTTTTCGTTACTTCCTTCATTTTTGAGAATAATGACACAATGAAATAAGGTGTTATCTTAATCTTTGGGATCTTGAAGTTAGTTAACATTTACAGTGTGTAGTAATGTGACTGCCGTATCTCAGATGGTCTTTGCATTTGTGTTCCATTTTTTACATAGTATTTCTTGAGAGGAAGCTATTAGGGCTACCTCTGTTTCTGAGACTAGCTCTCACCAAGGGTTACTCTAGTCTCATGTAATTCTGACTGTATTGGTTTATCTGTTCAGGAGTTAATTTTCCTCATTGGAATCAAATCCATCTGTAGGTAAGCTGGGGGTGGTTGTAACAGTTCTGTTACCCTAGACTTTTCTGGCTATCTGTGTTTATATAGTTAACATGTTCTTTAAAATTTCATCTTTGCCTTGTGGCTGAAAAATACTTATACCTCCTTCAGTCTACATTAGAAAAGGAAAAAAATTCTAGAACTCTCCATGCTATATCTTCCTCAAACTTTGTTGATAAAGTATGTGGGTTACCTTTTACTATAAGGATATTGAAACGTAATTTTGAGCCTCTGTATTTAGTCTTGTGCTGTGAGGTAGGTGATCTCACTAAGCTACTGTACTCAGCTTGAACGTGTAGCATTTATATTGAACAGCATAAATTCCGAAGTTTGGTCTTGTTAGTAATGAAGGAGGAGTAAAATAAGGGCTGGAGAGATGGCTCAGTGGTTAAGAGCACATGTTGCTTTTGTAGAGGACTTGGGTTCAGTACTCAGTACCCAGAGGATGGTTCCCGACCGCCTATAACTACAGTAGGTTCTGGCACACTCTTCTGACCTCTGCAGGCAAAAGGTATGCACATAGTGCAATATATACATGCAGGTGACACTTAAACATATATGTAAAATAAAGATAAATCTTTAAAAAAAGAGAGAGAATTTAATGGGCCACCAGTGCTTGTCAGGTGATGTTTCAAGACTGTATTAAAGAGAAAGCTATTTTGTAAAAACTTTATAGACTTTGTTTCATTTTAGAATCTCAGGTTTTATAGTAAAATATTCCAGAAAAAATACTTCCTTACATGTTCACAGTTATAATGAAATGTTGTATTTGTTTGGGGAGCCACAGTGTAGAGTCAAAGAACATGGATTTGGGAGAGGGTGGTAGATGTGATTTGAAAGCTTCACTTTGAACCTTCTCTGGGTTTTCTTGTCAAAAAGCATATGGCAGTCTGTTGTGAAGATTGGTGATGAAGTAATGAAGCCCTCATTTTCACTCATAATAAGAACTAGAATGTTTTTATTGTCTCAAGCTCTTAACATAATTTAAGAACTGTAGTGTACAAGGTATTTGCCCCGTAACGTTAGACATGGACTATGTGATGTTTTGTAGAGACAGTCCGTGACTATGAGCATCAGTTTCACCTGAGGCTGGAGCAGGAGCGAGCACAGTGGGCACAGTATCGAGAATCTGCAGAGCGGGAAATAGCTGACTTAAGAAGAAGGTTGTCTGAAGGTCAAGAGGAAGAAAATTTAGAAAATGAAATGAAAAAGGTATGCAGGAATATAATTCACTTACAGAATTAGAATTGCTTGAGTCTAAAAGCAAAGTGTTTAAAAGCATTGCCGCGAACTGAAAGTTGGATGCTGTGCTTTCTTCTGTTGAAGGAGTGAGTTCCTTGTGCACTAGACAGCACTTTCCCCTCCCCTCCACAGTAAAGTGACTGACTGACGGCCTTACTGTCTTCAGATCCTTGATGGGATGCCGTCTCTTCACAAGGCTTTCCTTACCTCTATTTAAGATTGCAGCTTCCAGGACTCTCCTGATTCTCTGTACCCTGCTTCAGTTTTTCTTTGCACATAATGTGGAGTTCACCTTTTATTGTGTTCGTTCACTTCTTTTTGTTTCTGTTTGGTAGAATGTGAGCTCCGTGAGGATGTAGTCTATCTGTATATTAAGTGGGTAGGATGGTATCTAGCACATAGATGCTCAGGGAATTCATGTTGGTTGAGAGATGTTGCTTGTTACTGTGTCTAAACAATATTATAGAACACTAGTTAATTTTTTTTCAGCATACCTTGGTTTCCATGACAAATGCTACATGTGTTATGCCTGAACAATACCATACAGTACCTTAACACAGGCAACTAAATGACAGAGACTTTTGACATTGAGAACATTAAAAATATTTGTGTGTGGATATGTGAGCACATGTGTGCCATCGCAAGTGTGTGGAGGTCAGTTTCAAATCAGCTTTTAGGAGTTGATTATCTTCTTCCACCATGTAGGTCCAGACTCAGGTCATCAGACTCAATGGGAGGAGACAATATTGAGCCAGCTGCTTGACCCTCATTGAGAACATTTTAAACAGCCTTTAAATAGTTTGATTACAGAAATTATTTTGTGAATTTATAGTGCATATGTGGATTTTTGTTTTGTTTTGGTTTTTCGAGACAGGGTTTCTCTGTGTAGCCCTGGCTGTCCTGGAACTCACTCTGTAGACCAGGCTGGCCTCGAACTCAGAAATCCACCTGCCCCTGCCTCCCAAGTGCTGGAATTAAAGGCGTGTGCCACCATCGCCCAGCGCATATGTGTTTTTAAGAACATAGAATAATTAAAAATTAAAATTTTAGCCGGGCGTGGTGGTGCACGCCTTTAATCCCAGCACTTGGGAAGGAGAGGCAGGTGGATTTCTGAGTTCAAGGCCAGCCTGGTCTACAGAGTGAGTTCCAGGACAGCCAGGGCTACACAGAGAAACCCTGTCTCGAAACAAAACAAACAAACAAAAGTTAAAATTTTAAAAATGGTTAATGATGGTCTTTGGCTAGTAATCCTTGCTCTATTCTTTATATAGATGTGTAATTATTACCTCCATAGTCATATTCTTTGCCACTTTAAAAAAGTTTTAATTTTTAAGCTAGCTTTTATTTTTATAAAATTTATTTTGTGTGTGTGTGCGTGTGCACGCCCGATGCTAAAGGTAAATGTCGGGAGTCTTCTCTATCAATTCTTTTTAGTTACATTTTTGTGCCATGTTTTAATTATATTTTTGTGTTCCCCAACTCTTTCTAGATCCTCCTCCCATCCCTCCCCACCCAGCTTCATATTTTTTTCTCTACTTTTCAAAACCAAAACAATCTCCCTTCTCCCAAATGAAAATCAAACAAAAACGCAGGAAGACCCAAAATACCAAAATACCAAACCAAACAAACCAAAAGGACACAAAAGAAAGAACACAGAGTCTGTTTTGTGTTGACTTACTCCTGGGCATAAGACCTGCCTTAAAGTATGGTTGATATACCCAATGGTACTCCATAGGAAAAAGCTGATATCCTTTTGCCAGCAGGTATCAATTGCAAAGAGCATTTTGGTTAGGGGTGGGATTTTGTATCCATTTCTTCTCCCTGCTGGGATTTTGTCTTATTTGAAATTGTACAGATCTTATGTGTATTGTCATAGTCTCTGTGCATTCATTCATATGTGCACCAGCCCTGTTGTGTCTAGAAGATGCTGTTTTCTTAGTGTTAACTACTACATCTTGCTCTTTCTTCTGCATAGTTACTTGAGTCTTCAGGGGTGGGATTTGATGAAGACATCCTATTTAGGGCTGAGTGCTCCAAATTTCTCACTTTCTGCACATTGTCCATCGTGGTTCTCTGTGTTAATAATTCTTATCTGAAAGAAGCAGCTTTTCTGAAGAGGGTTGAATGATGCACTGTTCTGTGGGTATAGCAATATGTTATTAAGGGTCATTTTATGGCTGTGTTCCTTTAGCAGAAATAGTAGTATGCTTTCCCCTAGGCCAGTGACCTATTTAGTTCCAGGTTCTTGGCTACTTCAGCAGTGTCAGGTATGGGTTCTGTCTAAAATGGTACAAGCAGCTGGGCATGGTGCCGCACGCCTTTGATCCCAGTACTAGGGAGGCAGAGGCAGGCGGATTTCTGAGTTCAAGGCCAGCCTGGTCTACAAAGTGAGTTCCAGGACAGCCAGGGCTACACAGAGAAACCCTATCTCGGAACCCCCCCCCCCCAAAAAAATGGTACAAGCTTTAAATTCTGTTGGGGCAGGGGTTGGGGTGGGTGGTTACTTTTATATAATTTGTACCACTGTTGCACCAGTATATCTTGCAGACAGATCACTCTTCTGTCTGTCTGTCTGTCTCTCTATTTATCTTTTACTTACTCACTTTACATCCTGTTCACTGTCCCCCTCCTTGTTACCCTCTCTCCTTCTCCTCTGAGCGGGTGGGTGCACCTTGGGTATGCCCCCAATCCTGGCACTTCAAGTCTCTGCAAGGCTAGGTGCTTCCTCTCCTACTGAGGTCAGACAAGGCAGCCCAGCTAATAGAACATATCCTACATACAGACAACAGCTTTTGGGAAAGCCAAAAGACCAGTTGTTTGGGACCCACAAAGACCAAGCTGAACATCTGCTTCGAGGTCTAGGTCCAGGCCACATCCATACCTCCTGGCCTTCCCCACACCCAATTTTGATCCTTCATACTCTCCTGGTCCCGTCTCCCATCCAGTTCTCTCCCTCCATCCACCTTCCATGACCATTTCATTCCCTCTTCTAAGTGAGGCTCAAGCATTTTTGCTTGTACCCTCCTTCCTGTCCAACCTCCTTGGGTCTGTGGAGTGTAAGATCCATCCATTTGCCTGTTCATGATGTCTTTATTTTTCATAGCTGAATAGTATTCCAGTATTGTTCCATTATATAAATGTATGACATTTATTATTATTTAAGATTTATCTTTGTTTTGTCTTTTACAGTTTCATACATGCAAACAATGTATCTTGGTCATACTTATTTAAAATTCCTAGTTCCCATCCCTTTCTCCATCTACCTTATTTTCTGTTTTGTCTTTCTCTTTCTTTTTTGAGACAGGGTCTCTGCATCCCTGGCTGGTCTGGAACTTTCTATGTAGACCAGGCTGGTTTGAGATCTGGCTTCCAAATGCTGAGATTAAAAGCATGTGCTGTAAGAGACCGAAATCACTAAAGAAAGATCCAGACTCAGTATGCAAAAACAAAAAGCTTTTATTCTGCAGAAACAACCAGCATGTGGGGGTCTACCATTCTTTGAAATGGCGATCCCAGATAAAGGCATGCAGGCCTTCTTGTAGGGAACTGAGGAACTCTAGAAGGATTAGGAACTTAAAATTTCATTGGTGGTACTAGGGGGTGTCAGGTGATCAGTGGTCTTCATTCCTGTGTCATGAGCATTCAACCATGTGATGAGATAGGATTGACCAGCACAGATGCCCATTCTGAGATAAGATATTTCCCCATTTTTGTGGTTATCCCCAGGCTGTTCTTTGGGAGGGGATTTTATGATCTTGTTCTGGATTTTATGGTCTATTCTTAGAGCTGGTGTCTTATGACCTAGTTTCTGGGACTTATGGTCTATTCCCGAGGCTGGTGCATTAAGGCCTTTTTTGAAATCAGGCCTAGTCCTCAAAACGGAGCAAATGGAGTCCTTAAATGGGGACAAATGGGGCTTTATATTGTCTTTTCAGTGCCACCACATTGGGTACTTTACTTTTTGAGACAAGGTTTCTCACTGAACCTGAAGCTCACTACTTGGGCTAGATTGACTAGCCAGTGACTTCTAGAATCTTGCTCTGCTTCCCAGTGCTGGCATTACAAGTATGAACGGGAACACTTGACTTTCTACATGGGTCCGAACTCAGACCTCATGCTTCTTGTGTGGTGAGCCCTGTACTGATTGAGTCAGCTCCTAGGCCTCTACACATTTTATTTTAGTTTTTTTTTTTAAAATTGTTTGTATATGTATCTGTGTAGGGTACATATATATGAATGTAGGTGCTTATAAAGACCTGAGATATTGGATCTCTTGGAGCCACAGTTACAGATAGTGTGAGCCTCCTGATATAGGTGCTGGAAATCAAACTTTGGTCCTCTACAAGAACAGTACATGCTCTTAATCTCTGAGCCATATCTTCAGCCCAAAATTTTATTTTTAGGAGTTTTTTTTAAATATAAAAATGTATGATATTGTACCATTTCAATATACTCCATGCCCAGTTTTCTTAACATTGTACCATATAGTATTGTTGTCATTACTAACAAAGGTTATTCTTTGTGTTCAGATTGTGTTAGTTTTTACCCAATGTTCCCCCCTCTTTTTTCTCCCTTCCTGTTTGAGCCTTCCATCCAGGAAACCACAGGGCATTTGGTCATGCAGTCACATGGTTGTAGGTGTGGCTTAGCTGTAGCAGCTTCTCAAGTTTTCTTTTGATTTTAATGACCTTTCTGCTTCTTTATTATTATTATTATCTGTGTGTATGCTGTTCATGTATGTGTTCAGACATGCATGTGGGGGGTCAGAGAGCCACTTTAGGGAGTCAGTCTTCTCCACTGGATTCTGGGGTTTGAGTTCAGGCACGCACAGCTGGTATTGTTACCCACGGGACTATCACATTGGCTACACTTGGTGCACTGTTAGTGGGCTCCATAAAAGTTTGTTCACATGACACCCAGCATGGAAGTTATGAGGTCTTCTGCATTAGTATATACGATACATGGCTTCTCTCTCTCCCTTGCCTGTTGATTTTGTCGGGAAACCTCTGTAAGCCCAAACAAGCCTTGACTGTGAAGACATTTAAGCTAACATGTCTTCCAAATAGAATTTAGTTCAATATAAAATAAATAGATCTTTGTAAGGATCAGGGAACAAAGTGACTCTGAAGCTCTCTTTATTTTTTGTGTTTGTGTGTGTGTGGGTGGGGGGGTAATATTCCTCACATTAGTCAATGTATGCATTTTTTTTTATTCTGAACAATTTAAGTAAGTCTGAGCTTGTTTACATTAGGTAAATAAAGCTAATTTTCATTAGTAGCAGGAGTTCCACCTTTTTAAATCTTTATACTTTTTGTTTACTTAATGTTTATTTATTTTGTCCCTCACAATATAGACAGCCTGAAACTTGCTATCTTGACCAGACTGGCTTCAAACTTGCAGAGATCCACCTACCTCTGCCTCTTGAGCACTGGACTGAATGTGTTTGTTTTTGCTTTTTGAGGCAGAATCACACTCTGTGGCTCTGCCTGACTAGACTTTACATGTAGACGTGAGTAGGCTCCACTTGAGTGTGTCCTCTTGCCTCTGCCTTCTGAGGGTACACCCAGCTCTTGAATCTGCCTCTCATAAATGAGAGGTTTATAACTGAGTTACTCGGTAAAGAAATCAGCTGTGTTACAGTGAATCTATTTTTCTATTTACTGTTAAATTCTGAGTGAAATATTTGCGAAAACCATAATTGACATTCATGGTAATAAACTACTTAAAAATGGAATTGGCCCTGGGAGCTGGAGGTAGAGGCAGTTGTCAGACACTGATGTTGTGCTAGGAACTGAACTAGGTTCAGTGGAAGCACAGTGCATGTTCTTAGTGCAGAGCCATGTCCCTAGCACAGTGAAGCTTTGTTCTGAAGAACATGCATGTCATTTGCCAGAACCTAGGGCCAAATATTATCAGATATCAATAATCTATATTCGAAAAGACAACTATTGTACTGTCTCATCTCGTATATGGAATCTAGGGTGTTTGTGTGTGTGTGTCTGTGTCTGTGTATGAGAGAGAGAGAGAGAGAGAGAGAGAGCGAGAGAGAGAGAGAGAGAAGACAGGTGGGTAAAGGAAGAGTGAGGAGAGTGAAATGAGGGCGACGGCTGGTGCTAATGCAGTCAAGTACCTGATGGACCGGAAAGAAATGGAGTTTTGAAGGCCATTATTTTGTAAATATAACAAATGCATGTTAATAAAAATTCAAAGAAAAAACCCTGAAGAAAAGGATTGATACTCAATCTCATGAATGCTAATAAAGTGTGTACTATAGTTGTTATACTAATTTTAGCAAATAGGTAGACCAGGGTTTCTTAGAAAAGCCATAAATTAGTAAATTGTTGCGTTTAATTCTTTGTAATCATAGGCCCAAGAGGATGCTGAAAAGCTTCGTTCTGTCGTGATGCCCATGGAGAAGGAAATTGCAGCTCTGAAAGATAAACTGACAGAAGCTGAAGACAAGATTAAAGAGCTGGAGGCCTCAAAGGTTGTGAGATGCTCTTACCCATCTGCTCCAATGCCGGGAACAAAATTAGGATCACTTAAGAAGCGGTGCTGGGAAGTCATTTAGCCTTGTGTCTTAAGAATCTTATTTTTTGTTTTAAATTCAGAAAAGCAAAATGAAAGCAAACCCCCTCTATCATAATCTGGCCTTTGGTTATTTAAACTCTCAGTGATGATGCTTATTCATGAATGAAGACTGCTGTTCAGTGGCTTATTTTATCCAAGTGAGACTCAACCTCAATTTTCTCTTATTCTTTCCCCCCCCCGAACCACCCCTTCTTGGTTTACTGAAACAGAGTTGGTCTGTGTAGCCCTGTCTGTCCTGGAACTCGCTTTGTACACCAGGCTGGTCTTGAACTCAAGAGATGTGCCCACCTCTGCCTCCTGAGTGTTGGGATTAAAGGTGTGCACTACCACTGCCTGGCCCTCCTTTTTCTTTTAACAAGTTATCTTTTTTGGTTTATTCTTGTAAGACAGGGTTTCATGTAGCCCAGGCTGACCTTGAACTTGCCGTGTATTCAATACCTGTTTTACATGGCTCTCTCAGGGCTTTAGGCTGAGAACTCTGACAACTGAACTACATTCCTCGCCATAGTTTTCTTACAGAGGAAAAAAAATCAGTTTATAGTTGACTATTTCCTCGTTCTAGTTCTAGAGATCTTTTAGAGAGGGTGCACTTCCTATTGGCTATATCCACAGCATGGCTGGGATGTGGCTCCTTGGTACAGTGCCTCTCTAGCATGCTCAAGGATGTGGCTCCTTGGTACAGTGCCTCTCTAGCATGCTCAAGGCCAAGAGATTTATCCTCAGCACTGCATAAGCTGAGCATGGTGACTGATGTCTTATAATAGGATGTCGAAGCAAGAGGACCTGAAGCTAAGGTCGTCTTCAGCTCTATTGTGAGTTTATATCCATCCTGGATTACATGGGATGCTGCCTTTAAAAAGCCAAACCAAACAAAAAGTGAAGTGGAAATATTAATAGGGTATTAAAATTTTTATGTCAGTTTTTAGTGCTGGAGATTGAACCTAGAGCCTCACTGAAGTATGTTAAGCAAGTGCTCTACCACTGCGGAAATTCTTTAGTAATGAAAGAAAATAAGAGATTAGAGGTGCAGTTAAGTGTTGACACTTGTCTAGTACACGAGGATCTGGGTTTGATCTTTAATACTAAAAGTACTAAAAGAAAATGGGGTCAGCAAGATGACATGACAGATACAGTTGCTTGTCTTCGAGCCTGATGACCTGTGTTTGATCTCTGCTGTCCATATGATGAAAAGGAGAACTGATCCCTAGAAGTTGTCTTTTCATCTGCATCTGCCCCAACTCTGTCCCCCAACTTTGAATAGACGTGTTTGAAAATAAATCTTAGAAGAAGAGTGTAAGAGATTGTAAGAAATGAGTAAAAGAAGGGGCAGGTGGAGTCCTGACTTGCAGACATGTCAATGTCTGTATAATTCTTGAACCTATAGTAGGCATGATTCCTGTGCAAGATTGGATTGCTAACAAACCCTGTTATAGAAGGAAAGTGGTGCACTGTGTTCTTTCCTCCATGAGGATTTATATGGCATTAACGGTTGGTGGACGAGGAAGAGAATTTTCTTTATAACCAGTGGGAGCCCATGCTCTCACAATCAAACTCTCACTCAGGCTCCTATGAACAACTTACTCAGTCACAGGAAGAAAAAAAGACATGAAAGTAGAAGAAGGGCTTTATGGGGAGAAGGGTCAACAAGGCTGGAGTGGGACAAGGGAGGGCAATGGAGCAGATGAGATCAAAGTGCAAAGTGTACATTTATATGACATATAACTGAACACAAGGTAAGATTGATCATAAAGAAATACACCAGGCCTGGTGGCTCACACTCAGGAGGCTGAGGTAGGAAAATTGCTATGAGTTTGAGGCTAGCTTAAGCAACAGAGTGAGATCTTGTCTCAATAAATAGAAAAGTAGAGAAGAAAGGGATACATAACAATACGCTGTGTAAATTTAACCAAATGAAAACTGATGTAAGCAAGTATAAGATAAAATAGGTTAAGATGGGAAAATAAGAGAGAAGTGCTAGAGAGATGAAACCAGGTTTGGTTCCCAGCACCTAATGGCAGCTCACAACCATCTGTAACTCTACTTCCTAGGGATCTGGTGCCATCTTCTGGTCTCTGGGCACTAGCACACACATGGTATAAATGAATTTATGCAGGCACACACATACACAGGAAAAAAAAGTTTCGACAACAAAAAAGATTAGAAATAAAGAGATAATAAGTGATCAGTAGTCAGAAACTCAGCACTTAGTAACCTGGATGACTTGGACAGATCTCTTATTTTTACTATCCTTTAGTTATCTTTTCCTTCTGTATCTTTTAAAATTATGGTCATAAAGTATCAAATTCCAAAGAATTCATGTTATATGGGCCCAATACTCTGATTACAGGTTATTTATAATAAAATATCTAAAAAAGATGGGCTGGAGAGATGGTTCAGGGGTTAAGAGCACTGACTGCTTTTCCAAAGGTCCTGAGTTCAAATCCCAGCAACTGCATGGTGGCTCACAACCATCTGTAATAGGATCTGATGCCCTCTTCTGGTGTGTTTCTGAAAACAGCTACAGTGTACTTATATAAATATAATAAATAAATCTTTAAAAAATATCTAAAGATGTGGGGGAAAATCACAAAATACTTATGATGGTGTAAATATTACATGTGCTCTTTTGCTGTTGTGAGCCAGTGAGTTATATTAGGGTTGCTTCCAGGAACAGGGGTGATTTGGTAGTGGCTGTACCACTAAAGAAAATGTCTTTTCCTCTTCTAGGAACCACTGACTGCTATAAACCCTCAGGGAGGACAGGGACCCTTCATGACAGAATGGTGATAGGTTAATCCTATGTAGGCAGTCACTGTTGCTTCTGCAGCAGCCATTTCCTGCCCTAAAGACATTTTCACAGTACTCCTCCACTTCCTCTGGCTCTTACATTCTTTCTATCCCCTCTTCTACAAGAGGCAGTGGAAGGGAGAGAGAGATGTACCTTGTAGGAGTTTGCATTCAACATTCACTTTAGCTCAGTACTTTGCCCAGGTGTGAGTCTCAACCTCCCAGAAAAAGAACCTAGAAGGAGCATTATTCTAAGGGAGTAAACATAAATATTTAGAGGGCAATTTGACAATTACATCATGTCCACTTAGCAAGAACAGTAGTAGTTTTCCCATTAGGGCCTATGACCTCCACAGCCATGGGTACATTTTGATCGCCTGGTTGGTTGTGTGGCACCTGGGGTCTACAACTGAGTGACAGTCTTCTTCCAGCAGTCTACATAGCAGCTTTTAGTATTCTGGAAGATAGCCAACAGGATGGAAGCTTCCATCTTCATCCTATATTGATTTCTTTATAAATCTACAACCAAAGCAGGTGTTGTCTTCAAGTGGGATCTTGACATCTAGTTCTGATAGGCAGCAACAGCAATGACAAATACTTAACAGTACACTTAGAAGAGAAAAACAGTAAAAAGTGAAAATAAATGGAAGGAAATACAGAATAGTAGAAATTAGTGAGATAGGAAAATAAAACCTGTGGCGAATGTCAATATAACAAAACAGAAGTTTGTATAGAAAAAAAAAATCAGGAAATTGATAAAAAAAAATCAGAAATGGGGCATGATTCCTGATATAAAAATAGTAGACATGTAAATGTCACACTAGTACATTTGAAAAAAGATTTTAAAAATTCTAGTAAAAAGAAGCAGTGATAATAGGATCATACTGTCAAGACCAGACTGAACTAGTAAGATGTTTTTGTAAAACAAGACTACACAAGTTATTAGAAGGGTTATACACTTTTCCTCAATTTAAAATAGGAAAGCTAAAATAATAATTATTACAGAATTAGGACCCAAAAATCTTTTGGTGTGTGGCATATGTATGCTTGTTATGGGTTTGTGCGGTGTATGTACACTAGGGAGGCAGAGTCATTGTGAATTGTAGGATAGCTAGGGTCACATAGGGAAACAAAACAAACTGTTCAGCCACATAAGGAGTCAGGGAAATGAGAATGAAAGAGGGTTTGTATTTTAGTCTAAAAAGGCTCTAAAGTCTACAGAAGAGACTTGTTGAAGCACTTGCAGAAACAGGTCCGGCAGCTCTCTTTGCGTTGGACATTTGCTGACTATTGTAGGGTTCTTACAGCTCTTGTTGCTCACTTCCTCTTCTAACACCATCTGCGTTTTTGGGAAGGTACCCTTTGCAGTTTGACCTCACCCTGTCTTTGTTGCCTAGAATGTTATAATTGTCTACTTGTGTAACCTTTTTTTCTTATTTATTTTTTATTTTTATTTTTGAGGCAGGGGTGTGTGTGTGTGTCTTACAACATATAGTCCAGGCTAGCCTGGAATTTGTAGCAGTCCTGTCTAAGCCTCCTAAGTGCTAGGATTATGGACATGAATAAGTGTGCTCGCTTTCTCTCTCTCTCTTCTCTCTCTCTTCCCCCCTCTCCCCTCTGTGCCCCCCCATGCCCTCTCTGTTTCACTCACTCACTCACTCACTCACTCACTCACTCACTCACTCACTCACTGTGTAGCTCTGGCTATCCTGGAACTTGCTATGTAGACCAGACTGGCCACATGCCTTTCTTTGCTTTCAAGAGTGCTGGAATTAAAGCCTTCTGTATGGTTTTGATTTGGGTTGTTAGGGAATGTTGTGTAATTCAAGGATACTCACGTGCTATGCTGCTACTTCAGCACCTTCCTGGAGTTAGTAATAACTTTCAAATGCTAGAAATTCAAAGAAGCCGGGCGTGGTGGCACACACCTTTAATTCCAGCACTCGGGAGGCAGAGGCAGGCAGATTTCTGAGTTCGAGGCCAGCCTGGTCTACAAATTGAGTTCCAGGACAGCCAGGGCTATACAGAGAAACCCTATCTCGAAAAACAAACAAACAAACAAACAACAACAACAAAAAAAGAAATTCAAAGAAGAGTGCATTCTAAGAAGTAATATGACATAGTGGACTCCATGGTTATAAGTCATCCTTATATTGGCTGCTGTATTAGCTATGTTACTTTCAGCTGGTAACAGGTGTTGAAGAGACTGCCTTACAGTGTTGACCTCTCTGTCATGCTGGCTGATTGTCAGCTTCTAGCAAAGCACTAAGCTGCAGTAAATGATCATTTCAGTTTCTGACTTAGAGTTTCTGATCACAAGCTGTTTTAAACTGGAAAGAGATGGTTCATGGAAAAGATGTTGAAATTGAAACTAGGTATAAGCATTTTGAAACAAACAATCAAAACAAAACAAACAAACAAAAAAACGGGCTGGTGAGATGGCTCAGCGGGTAAGAGCACTGACTGCTCTTCCGAAGGTCCCAGCAACCACATGGTGGCTCACAACCACCTGTAATGAGATCTGACGCCCTCTTCTGGGTGTCTGAAGACAGCTACAGTGTACTTACATATAATAAATAAATCTTTGGGCCTAAGCGAGCAAAGTTGACCAGAGTGAGTGGGGGCGACCGGAATGAGCAGAGGTCCTAAATTCAATTCCCAACCACATGAAGGCTCATAACCATCTGTACAGCTACAGTGTACTCATATACAGTAATAAATCTTAAAAGAAAAAAAATCTCCAAAACCCAGAAAGTTACTCATACCCGATGAGTTTAGGATAGACAGTTTACATGACAGAATAAGACAAGTAATATTTTCACTCTTCCTTTTTTTTTTTTTTGAGTAATACTGCATTTTATTTTGGCTGTGTCTATTTTAGTTATGTAGGCTGTGTTGTTACCAGTCTGAATATTAAAACAGGAAATATATTATGAAAAGATAGGATTTGAAATTTTTCAGCACTTGCCTTCAAATTTATATGATTATTATAAGACCAGTTACCTTTGCCTCTTGACTTCTCTTTTGAAAAAAACCTTAGCTGCTGTGATGTACATATGGAGGTCAGAGGCTAACTGTAGGCAGTTGGCTCTTCCTCTTACCATGTGGGTTCTCTGGATGAGTCTCAGGCCATCAGTCTTGGGGGTAAGCACCTTTTACCTGCTGAGCCGTCTCACCTTAACTTCTTTAACTTCTATACGTATTGATCCAAGTGAGTCCATTTTATAAATGTAAAGGATTTGGAATTACCTCCCCAGAAATCAAAGAAAGGTTGTAAGAATATAGTGCCATTTTTATCTTACCTAAAAGGAGAGCGGGACTGAGAAGATATAGTTAGGGCTGGACTTCAATCCCTGGAACCTATAGGAGGGAAAAAGACCCGGGAAGAAAGAGATAGGCAGATACTCAGAGCCCAATGTGTAGCCACCCTACACACTAGGTTAGTTCCAGTGTTAGTGACAGACTATCTAAAAACAGAATAAAGTAAAGCCCCCATGTAGCTGTACCTAAGGGATGGCACCTGTAGTTGTCTGATTTACATACATATGTACTTCGTGCACCTACACATATATGTGCAATGTAATACAAATGCGCTTGTGTGCACGCACACACACAGGCAAATCCTGATTTTGTTGCTGCAAAGGAGAACAGCCAAGCATATGCACGCATTGCTCTGTAAGCACAAATTTGAATTATCTTTTTGAAATGCATGGTATAAAATAGTTACATACGATTTTACATATAGATTTAACCTAAAGACTTATGGCTAGCATCTGCCAATTCTGTCATTTTCTAAATTTCTATTCTACTTTCTTATTTAAAATACAGCCATCTAGCTTTACCTCATTTGCCATTCCTACCGGGGTTGTAAGGCTTAGCTTTACACTTTCAGGTTAAGGAGCTGAATCATTATCTGGAGGCCGAGAAGTCTTGCAGGACTGACCTGGAGATGTACGTAGCTGTTTTGAACACTCAGAAATCTGTGCTACAGGAAGATGCTGAGAAATTGAGGAAAGAACTGCATGAAGGTAGGTAGATATATGTTGTGTATACTTTTACTTTATTCCAACCATGTAAGTAAAATACATATTGATGAACAACAGCATCAGATCCTAAAGCATCAGTGCAGCATGCCAGTGATTCATTTTAAGCTTTATAGTCAGTTTGAAAGCCGTTGTGAAAGTTAATGTAAAGGAGTTTGCATTGCTAAGTAGCCTCTCCTTCCACCACTGCGTCAGCAATAACTTTACAAGGCATGAGCTCTGCGTAGAACACAATGATGTTTAAAGTGCTTTAGTCTGCTTGGTATTCAGAGGGAAGTGGATTAGCAAAAATGAGAGCGGGGTAGAGAGCACCTCATGTAGTACAGCAGTCTAAGGGGGGGGGGGTTGATTTCACTAACGAAGATGTGTAATGCAATGTGCAAGTGAACTCTGTATTTCCACAGTTTAAAAAATATAGAAGCAACGAGGCTTGGGTGTGGTGCTTCACACCTATAATCTTAACACTTGAGAAACTGAAGTAGAGCAATCATTAGTTTGAGATCAGCTTGGGTTACGACTCAATCTTTTTTTTGTTTTTTTTTTTTTTTTTTTTTTTTTTGTTTTTCGAGACAGGGTTTCTCTATATAGCCCTGGCTGTCCTGGAACTCACTCTGTACACCAGGCTGGCCTCGAACTCAGAAATCCGCCTGCCTCTGCCTCCCAAGTGCTGGGATTAAAGGCGTGCGCCACCACGCCCAGCTGACTCAGTCTTAAAAACACAAACAAACATGGGTTGGAGAGATGGGTCAACAGTTAAGAGCACTACTATCCTTACAGAGAACATCTTGCCTATAACTCCTGCTCCAGGGTTTCCAGCCTCCTCTTCAGACCTCTGCATGCACCTGCACTTGTGTGTATATAATCATACCCACTTATATATACATAATTGAAAATTAAAAGCACAATACTTTGAAACAATATTTCTTTTACTTTTTTTTTTTAAAAGATTTTATTACTATCCAAAAGTACACTGTAGTTGTCTTCATTTGCACCAGAAGGGGGCGTCAAATCTCATTATGGGTGGTTGTGAGCTACCATGTGGTTGCTGGGATTTGAACTCAGGACCTTTGGAAGAGCAGTCAATGTTCTTACTCGCTGAGCCATCTCACCAGCCCCCTATTTTATACTTTTTAAGATCATAATATAATTGCTTAATTTTTCTCGTTTTCCCCTGTAAATGAGCCCTCATTCAAATTCTGAGGCACTCCTCTTTTTTTTTTTTTTTTAAACAAACAAACAAATAGAACTCCCCCAAAACAAATCAAAAGAAAAAAACTACAAAATCAAACACTTGAGATACACAGTAATAACTGCTGCTTCCTCAGCACTGTGGAAAATAGAGACGTGAA
This sequence comes from Mus musculus, assembly GCF_000001635.26. Taxonomy (NCBI): domain Eukaryota; kingdom Metazoa; phylum Chordata; class Mammalia; order Rodentia; family Muridae; genus Mus; species Mus musculus. Next base: position 70,901,972 of record NC_000077.6, read on the forward strand.
CAATTTAGGATTGTCTATGAGCCAGCTTTCCCTCTAAATAGTTGAAAACTGAAATAATATATCCCTAAGGAACTGCTACATAAAATGTGGAAGTATCCCAATCTTTGAGTAGGGTTTTGACTCCCAGGAAACAGTCTTTTACATGTGCTATTGGCATCAGACACCTACACTGTCAGTGGGGTCCAAAAGAAAGAAGTTTCAATTTGATTAAGATAAATTTAAAATTTGTGTCATAACCTTTCTAAAATAATCTTTGAGATTATAAAACCTTCTTAGGGCTGGTGAGATGGCTCAGTGGGTAAGAGCACCCGACTGCTCTTCCGAAGGTCCGGAGTTCAAATCCCAGCAACCACATGGTGGCTCACAACCATCTATAACAAGATCTGACGCCCTCTTCTGGAGTGTCTGAAGACAGCTACAGTGTACTTACATATAATAAATTAATAAATCTTTAAAAAAAAACCTTCTTAATATATATAAGAACGGAATCAAACGATCATTAAAATGAGGAAGTAAAAGAAGTAATTTTTGGTGGTTGGGGTCTTAGTTGGTGGTAAAGCACTTGCCTAGGAAGCACAATGCCCTGGATTGGGTCTGAAAAAACAAGCAATTAAAATAAAAACCTCGGTGCTGGAGAGATGGCTCAGCGGTTAAGAGCACTGACTGCTCTTCCAGAGGTCCTGAGTTCAAATCCCAGCAACCACATGGTGGCTCACAACCATCTGCAATGAGATCTGATGCCCTCTTCTGGTGTGTCTGAAGACAGCTACAGTGTACTCATATACATGGAATAAATAAATAAATCTTTAAAAAAATAAAAAATAAAAAACTCCAGTAATTTCTTTACAGATACATAGCACATCAAAAAAGTATCTTGGAGTGAGTAAGATGGTACAGTGGCCAAGCCTGGTGACCTGAGGATCCATATGGTAGGAGGAGAAAATGACTTCTACAGTTTGTCCTCTGACCTCCACATACACATAACCTACCACACACACAAAATAACTAATTAAAATATGGATAAGAAATACAGGAAAATAAGAATGTCCTTTTTTTTTTTTAAAGACGTATTTATTTTATTTATATGAGTACACAGTAGCTGTCTTCAGACATACCAGAAGAGGGCATCAGATCCTATTACAGATGGTTGTGAGCCACCTCTCCAGCCCAAGCGTGTCTTGAAAAGAGAAGAAAAGAAGTAAAAATTGAGAAGCAGTGTAATAGTCTAACAACAGGTTACAGACTCACTTGGAGCCTAGGTCTGTCTAGCAGTCAGACCCAGCAGCTGTGGGATAGAGCACCATACAGCTGCCCTGCTGGGAAATGGATTGAGATGGGGCATGATCACTAACAGAGGGGTCAGTTCTTCTTGTTCTGTAGATAGGTTTCTTTAAAAAATAAAAACCAAAAACCAAAAGATGTTGCTGGCACCTGCCTTTAATCCAGCACTTGGGAGGCAGAGGCAGACGGATCTAAGTTCGAGGCCAGCCTGGTCTACAGACTGAGTTTCAGGACAGCCAGGCTACACAGAGAAACCCTGTCTAGAAAAACCAAAACACAAAACAAATACAGTATATTGAAAAAAGGGAAGGGGGTACTTAAAGAAATACTAGAGATGGCTCAGTGGTTAAGAGCACTGACTGCTCTTCCAGAGGTCCTGAGTTCAAATCCCAGCAACCACATGGTGGCTCACAACCATCCGTAATGGGATCTGATGCCCTCCTCTGGTGTGTGTGAAGACAGCTATAGTGTACGGATATAAACAAAATAAATAAATCTTTAAAAGAGGTTTTGGAGGCAGGAGTTGCTGGTACTGTTCTTGAGCTCTCAAGATCCTTATTAGCTGGGACTGCAGACTTAGGTCATTATACCCAGCTGAAAGAAGTCATGGTCACATGATGCTTTTAACATTTATTTTTAATATTTTTATTGTTGTTTTCTGAAGTCAAATTTTAAGTATTTTGTGAAGCCTGGAACAGACCTCTGGCTACAGCTAAGGGGATGTAGCAAAGAGGTTCAGCAGGTGTGGTGGCACACCCCAGAGAGGTTCCTAGGCTGCACAGTGAATCAGCCCACCATCCCTTGTCCCCACCCTCCCAGCTAGTTCAGCAACTCAGTGTGCAACAGACAATAAACAAACTGTGGTACTGGAGTAGTGGACCTGGGGCAGGCCATAGAGACACAATTCTACAGAGGCCGTGCTTTTATCATATGGGTTGTGAATGAGCCTTTGAAGGCTTTTAAAACAATATATTTTCTCAATATTAAGTTTGTGGATGGTAATCATGTGTTGTGTCCCAAGAGAACATTAGCGATAATTACCATAACTATAATAACAGCTCCAAGTCCTGCAGTAAAGCAACTATTAACATTTTTTTAAGTTTATTCAGGTTTTCTAAAAATTATGAAGCACAGAAGTTGTTTGAATGTTCCTAAGGGCATAATTGGGGTGACTTTGGTTTCAAGGGGTAGTGTGGGAATAGTTGTCATGTTCACTTGTAGATTGATCATTGGCGTCAGTCATAAGGCAAACTCACAGAATAGAATGCTGGCCAGACCTGTAGTAGACCTATGCTAAAGAAATTGCCCACTATCAAAATGAAGTGTTTTTGATTGGGGGGGCTCCTAAACAGTTTGCCATCTCTTGGAACAAGAACGACAACAACACAACCAGTTAAAGCATACATGGCAGAAGGCCAACGACCAGTTTCTGGAATCTCAGCGTTTGCTGATGAGAGACATGCAGAGAATGGAGATTGTGTTAACTTCGGAACAGCTCCGACAAGTTGAAGAACTAAAGAAGAAAGACCAGGTGATTGGGCTTTTTTTTTTTTTTCTTTGTTTGAAAGATTGATTTTATTTTTTATTCTGTGTATTTGTGTCTGTGTGTTTTTTGGAAGGGGTGTTTAGTGCACATTGAAGCTGGAGGCACAGTCAGTTGTGAATTTCCTGATGTGGGTGCTCTGCAAGAGCAAGAGCTAAGCTATCCCTCCAGCCCAGACAGTTGTTTCTTAGGCATCATGGTTAGTGATCATGCTCCTGTTCATATCACAGTGCGTATGTGGGAGGCTGACTAAGCTGGAGCAAGATGCTTTGTGACACTTTATTATCATTTATTTGTGATTCTGGGGATCATACTGAGGGGTCTTGCTCATGCTGGGCAGATGCTTCCCCACTGTGCAAAATCTCTAACTCTTAGTGATTTTATTTTTAATGTTACTTTGAAAAAACATAGTAGCTACCCAAATGTGATGGCATACACTTACAGCCCAGGTGTGGTGGCACGTTCTTACAGTCCAGGTGTGGTGGCACGTTCTTACAATCCACGTTCTTATAGTTCCAGCCCTTGGGTGTGCGATTGGAGAGTGATGGCTGTGAGGGCAGCAAATTCTGTTCAAACCCAAGCAAGCCATTGGGAGGACTTTGTTGGCTTTATACATTATCTTTTGTGGGAAGAAAGTGACTTAGAAATAACCCTTGGAGACCGAAGGACGTAGCTGTATGTATCTCTGAGAACATCTTCTCAGTAGTAATGTAGTTCTCTTAGGATTTCTGAGTTTTCAGAGTAGGCCAAATTTGTGGTGACCTTGCTTTAAAAGTCTGATTAAAATATGATAGGGTAGAGGTTGGGAGTAGTGGCCTACACCTGACATCCCAGTATTTAGGAGGCAGAGAAAGGAGAATCATGATTTCAAGGGCAGCCTAGGTTAGGTAGTGAGATCCTGTCACATAACCAACCCCACTGAATAATGAGTAATGAAACACTAACACTTTCTCATAGAAAAAGGTCTTGTTTTAAATACAAAGTGAGGTACTTAAGAGATGGCTCCTTGGCTAAGAGCACTTGTTGCTTTTGCAGAGGTCTAGATTCAATTCCCAGCACTCACATGGTAGTTCACAACCATCCACCCTTGTTCCAGGGAATCAGATGCCCTGTTCTGATGTCCTCTTTGGACCTATGAGAACACCAGCACTCATATGACACACATATATACATGTAGACAACACACATAAATAAGTCTATGAACATATTTTAAAATACAAATGAAATAATGTCAAGTGCTCAAGCACACTACTCCTACCAGTGACTTCATCTATCAATTTGGTAGTGTCTTCTAGATTATTGCCTTCCCCATATAACTTGGGTTTTTTTTTTTTTTTTTTTTTTGGTTTTGGTTTTTTCCAAGACAGGGTTTCTCTGTATAGCCCTGGCTGTCCTAGAACTCACTTTCTAGACCAGGCTGGCCTCAGAAATTTGCCTGCCTCTGCCTCCCAAGTGCTGGGATTAAAGGCTACCATGGCCCGGCTCATATAACTTGTACATACACTTGAGTATTATTTTATACTTTGCGTTGCCATAAGCATTATCTTGGGTTTGTTTATATTCCAGTTCTGTCTCACTCTTATTCACTGGTAGCAGAGCAACCATAATTGACTTTACCTTCTCTATAGTGGACATCTAGAGCTACCCCCATTCCTTCTCAGAGAGTGTCACAACCAGTATTCTCTGGTGTAGTGTATATGTGTACAAGTATTTCCTTAGATTAGCTGTTAAAAGTGTTCTCTGCTCTTTTAGGTATTAAAATATTTTAAAATGCTATATATGACTTAGGTTAGATTTTGTTTCTTAGTTTTTATTTTAATTTTGTTTTTAAATTCTTGCTTAAAGTGTAGATTTTTTATCTCATTAAAACAGTCTTTTACTTTTAAGATGATTGTTGAAGCCCTTCATTAATACTTGTGTTAGCTAGCATTGTGCTGAAGCTTAATAAAGAATTTCTCAGCAAACAAAAAGTCTGTGAGGCAAGCATTACATAGCCTTTCCTGTTGTAGATTAGGAAGCAGGCCAAGGAAGGTGATGGCAGTGCCCACGCTTGAGTCATTCAATCTGGAGGTTAGTTTACTTGCTTTTGGTCCCTTACTTTCCATGCTCCTGCACATATGTCGATCTGGTGAGCCCTTTGCTCGTCCACCACAGGTCTAGTCTTCTAGGCCTCTGTCTTACAAGTGCTTCCTTTCTCCCTGGAGCCCTAGTGACCTTCTCATTCAGTGAGCAAGTTCCTCTTCTTGTCTTTTGATATTCAGCTCTAGAAGTTATGTACTTTGGGTTCCCTTTGGTGGCTCTCTCTTTTTTTTAAAGTGTATGCCAACATGCCCAGCCTATGCCCTCTCCTCTTCTCTTCTCTTCTCTTCTCTTCTCTTCTCTTCTCTTCTCTTCTCTTCTCTTCTCTTCTCTTCTCTTCTCTTCTTTCTTTCTTTCTTTCTTTCTTTCTTTCTTTCTTTCTTTCTTTCTTTCTTTCTTTCTTTCTTAAGATTTATTTATTTGTTATATTTTAAGTACACTGTAGCTGTCTTCAGACACACCAGAAGAGGGTATCAGATCTCATTATAGATGGTTGTGAGCCACCATGTGGTTGCTGGGATTTGAACTCAGGACCTCTAGAAGAGCAGTCCATGCTCTTAACCGCTGAGCCACCTCTCCAGCCCCCTGCTGGCTCTCTCTCTTTTTTTTTTTTAAGTTTTTTTTAAAATTATTTATTATATGTAAGTACACTGTAGCTGTCTTCAGACACTCCAGAAGAGGGAGTCAGATCTCATTACGGATGGTTGTGAGCCACCATGTGGTTGCTGGGATTTGAACTCCGGACCTTCGGAAGAGCAGTCGGGTGCTCTTACCTGCTGAGCCATCTCACCAGCCCCTGCTGGCTCTCTTAAATGAAACAAAAGCCAGTTTGTATTTTTTTCCTCCTGCAGAATTCTTCATGTACTTCTCTGTATAATTATGTTTGTTCCCCCTCACTATGCAGAAAAGGTAGATTTATCTTTGTTGAGCTGGTTGTTACTTGGACTTTGAGCATCCTTTTGTGTTTTATGTATGCCTCTCACATCCTATTTTTTCCCTCCCCTCGCTTCCCTCTTTGTCTTTCAGTTTTATGAGATAGAGTCTCACTGTGTCTCACAACTTGACTTGAGTTTGTGCCTACTGACTCAGCCTCTGGGCCGCTGGGATTACAGCTCCCATTGGTAGTACCAGAGTTTGTACGTGTTTTCAATGGGAGTATGATGTCAGGATAGCTTTTTCTGTTTTCCGTGGTGAGATAAGATTTATTTTATGTAGTTTTCCTGTTTTGGGTTATCTGGACCAGGGAGTTGCTTTTCTTTTGTTTGTCTTACTTTCATACAGTGTGCTTTCTTAAATGTTGCTTTTTGATTTGCTTCCTTTGTGCTTATAGTAGTAAAATGTTTGTCATGACCAGAGGTCCCTTCTACTGAATACAGAACAAATTATCTCGTGTCCAGTTTTCGGTTCTCATAAAGATCTCTGCTCTTGTTTTGAGTGGTGGAAGAACTATATAATGCTTACATATAGATTACCCGGGTAACTAAATGGTGCTTTTTCTTCTTAACTTTTAGGAGGAGGATGAACAACAAAGGGTCAATAAGAGAAAAGATAACAAGAAAACAGATACCGAAGAAGAAGTAAAAATACCAGTAGTGTGTGCTTTAACTCAAGAAGAATCTTCAACCCCATTATCAAATGAAGAGGTGAAGTGAATCCATGACTACAGTTACTCTATGTGCTGGGTAGGAGCCCAAGACTCAAGGGACCTCAAAAAACTTTTATACACAAATTCATAATTTTTAGTGTATTTCTACAGCAGTCAGTTACCTTGTAGACTAGTGAGGGTATCGATTGCTGTGATTAAACACCAAGACCAAATTTCAGGTCACACTCCATCATGTGTCAGAGCAGAAACTAGGGCAGGAACTGGGGTGTCAGGAACTCATGCAGAGGCCATGGAGGAATGTGGCTCTGGCTTGTTCCTCATGGCTTACTCTGCCTGCTTTCTTACACAACCAGAACTACCTGCCCAAGTTGACATAGCTCACAATGGAGTGGGCCCTTGTACCTCAATTAATTAAAAAATGTCCTACAAGCTTGCCCACAGGCAAATGCTCCAGTGGGAGCATCTTTTTTGACTTGACTTCCTCTTCCCAAATGACTCTAGCTTGTGTCGACTTGATAAAATACTGACCAGGGCACCTTGTTTGTGTGGAAAGTAGGTAGATGAAAATGAGATAAATGTTCGTTGTTCCATTGTTGCAGTTGCTCTTACAGCATTTTAACACTATTTGAAACATGCTGTTTCATTCATCATTTAAAATTACTAGATATTTCTTTACTGCTCTTTTTCAAATGTCATACACCAGAACAGGTTTTTTGTTTTTTTTTCTGTTATGGTGAAAAAAAAGTGTATATTTAGAATTAGTCTCTGGACTCAGTTTAGAGGATCCCAATCTTGTTGGCAACACCTAGGGCATTATAATCAGGAGCCAAGCGAACATCCGCCTTCTTCTCTCCGTCGGGCCTTATCAGGGTATTGACTTTGCCCACATCAATGTCATAGAGTTTCTTGACAGCCTGTTTGATCTGATGCTGTTGGCCTTGACATCCACAATAAACACAAGAGTGTTGTTGTCCTCTATTTTCTTCATGGCTGGCTCAGTGGTCAGTGGGAATTTGATGATAGCATAGTGGTCAAGCTTGTTTCTCCTGGGCGCACTCTTCCGAGGATATTTTGGCTGCCTCAGGAGCCGCAGGGTCTTGGGCTGCTGGAAGGTGGGTGACGTTCAGATCTTCTTCTTTTTGTGGCTGTGGACGCTTTTCAGCACCGCCTTCTTAGCTTTCAAGGCCTTCGCTTTGGCTTTGGCTTTGGCTTTGGGAGGGGCAGGAGCTTCCTTCTTCGCTTTTGGCGCTATCTTGATGAAAAGCCAGAACAGGTTTCTAAACGATATGTTTTTTGGTTTTGTTTTGAAGTAGAATTGGAGGATTATTGAATTTTTTTTTAAAATTACGTATTTAAGCACAGAGTTAATAGCAGGGGTCAGGGGGAAGGATAAGACACATTTAAATGTAAACTTTTCAAGAGTTGCCTGATGTCCCTTTACATATATATGCTATATATATATTACTTTATACACACACATACACACATGTACATATACCCACACACTCATACACACACATATATACAGATACATATTTAAATGTAGGTGTTTTACCTGCATATTTGTCTATATACCATGTGCATGCAGTGCTCACAGAGGCCAAAAGAGGGCATTAGATTCCCTGGAATTGGAATTACAGATGTTTGGGAGATCCCAGTGGGTGCTGGGAATCAAACACATATGGAAGAGTGCTCTTTGGGGAACCACATCTCCAGCCTTGGTGTCTGTTTTTAATGTGAATTATAAATATTGCTAAACACTTGCTTTTCTGGTGGGGGGAATGACAGGATCTTGCTATGTAGTTCAGGCTGACCTTGCTCTTGCTTTCAAGGTTATTCCTTCCTCAGCTTCCTGAACGTTTGGGTTGATTATAGAAGCTTGCCACTTGTTCAGTTCCAGTGTAGGGCATAAGTTCTGAGGGTAGAAGGTTAACTTCGGCAGGATACATTGAAGTTTCAAGGAAGGGTGCAGGTGCTGGGAAGGGGAAGAACAGAGAGGCATCTTAACACCTACTATGTAGCAAGGGCCTCTGTGTTGAGTGTCCTACTTTAACTTTCCATACTCTGCAGCATTGCTGTCCTGTTCTCATCTCTTCCTTAAGTGTGGTCATGGTCAGGTCGCTCTCAAACACAAACCACCACTGACTACTGTAACCTACGTCACTTAGTAGAAATTTGTGTAGACTGTTGAAACCATTTGAAAGAATTTTCTCTCTTTTTAATTTTTTAAATTGGGTGTGTGGGCACACTTATGTGTGGGTGTGAGTTTGTGTGTATGTGTACACATACCCACACTATCTAGAAGACAGCAGATCCTTTGGAGCTGGAGTTAAAAGTGGTTTGCGCTTGGGGCTGGTGAGATGGCTCACTGGGTAAGAGCACCCGACTGCTCTTCCGAAGGTCCGAAGTTCAAATCCCAGCAACCACATGGTGGCTCACAACCATCTGTAATGAGATCTGATGCCCTCTTCTGGTGCATCTGAAGACAGCTACAGTGTACTTACATATAATAAATAAATAAATAAATAAATAAATAAATAAATAAATCTTAAAAAAAAAAAAAAAAAAGTGGTTTGCGCTATCTGACATGGATTTTGGGAACCAAACTCAGGTCCTCTGTAAGAGCAGCAAGTACTTTTAACCATTGGGCTATTTTTCCAGCCCCAAGAAGGTTTTTTTAAAAACAAACATTTATTTTAATATGTTTGGGAGGGTCTGAAGACACCTCAGCATACATGTGAAGGTCAGAGGCCTGGTTTTTTCCTTTCATTTTATGGGACCTGGAGATGGGACTTAGGTCTTTGGGTTTAGTGGCAAGTACTTTTACCATTGACCTTTTTCTTTGGACCAGAAAGAATCTCCTAGTAGCCATATTCGCCATTGTCTTGTGCCAAGATGTCCCCATCACTTGTTGGTTCCTTCATGTGGGATGCTTGCCCTGCTCTTTCTGGTTATGAAAGTTCTCCTGTCCATCCTTCACAGCTCATGCTGCTGCTTCCTCTTTAGTAAAGGAAATAACTTGTATGCCTGGTGCCTCTGGGGTAAAACCCAACGGTCCTCCTTTCCCAGTTGAGTGGCCCTTCTAGCTTTACCCCTTGTTCTTAACTTCACGACAGTTAGGCCTGGCTGCTTGTGATTCATTCTTGTAAGTCCTGTTTGTGTCATCCCTGTTGCTGATAATTTCATCCTCCTAAGGACCATAGCTAGAGCTTAGTAGTTATTGCTTACATGTGTAAGGCCCTGTGTCTGATATCCAGCATTGGAAAGGTGGAGATTTCCATCATACACACCTCCCTCACTTTCACCTCCTTTCCCAGCTTGTGAAGTTGCAGTTCAGTTGACCATATTTGCCTAACAGGTATCTTGTTCTGTTTAGTTTATAGATTTACTCTGAGCCATGTGCAGTACAGTTTCAGATGGCTTGTATTTTCATCTTTATTGACAGCTTGACCCTAAAAAATTTATTTTTATTTTTATTTTTTAAGAATTCTGTCAGACACTAGGAAGTATGGTGCCACTGTTTTGTACATTTTTGTCGTTGTTCTGGAACATACACCAAAGGCTGCTTGGCTGATTTTGTTCTGCATTTTTAATACTTAGAGTCCCAGGAGAATGTCTGTATCTTTGTGTTCAGCCAGATATTGCATGGCATTTGCATCATGCAGTAATCCATCCAGTAATGTTTAGAAAACAGGAAAGGAGAATGTGTGATTTATAAAGAAGTATTTTTCTTATTTTTGGTTCTGTTTTTAATAGCTTTCTCCTACCATACATATTATTTCCAAGCCTTTAAAATATATTTTAGACTTTCTGCTGGGGGATGCACTCAGTGGTAGAGTGCTTTGCCAGCGTGTATGAGGTTCTAGGTTCAGTTCTCTGCAACCTTCACCCCCACGAGTTAGAGACAGACAGACAGACAGACAGACAGAGACAGAGAGAGATTGATTGATTCTACTTCTACTTTCAGACTTGATACTTTGCATTTTCAGTGTTGAATATAATTGTTTTATATTCAGATTCATGATAATTTGATTTGGCTGGTAAATTAAAATCAATATGAAATACTTTGCAGACTTAGATTTATTGCTAAGGACATTTAATATTTTTAAACAATATTACATCATCTTTATTTTTGGACCTAGGATATGCTTTTTCACTAAGAAAGGAATAGGAAAATATGGAACATTTGTGAAGTGCAGGAAGGGCTTTACAAATAAAAATAGTTGTTTAGACCACCCAGAGACAACTGTCTCTAGTGTTTTGTCAATCTCCTATTTCTGTATTCATTCCCAGGATAATATAAGTATGTTCCCACTTATTTTGCTTGTTTGTTTTGCTTTATTTTTTTGAGACAAACTTTTATGTAACCCAGGCTAGCCTTGAGCTTCTGAGCTTTCTGTTTCTATTTTGCATGTGCTGGGATTACAGGTATATGTCATCATGCCTGACTGTATATTTGTACTTTACAAATATACTCTATATTGTTACTGCATGTTTATGAGTGTTCCTACTTGCTTAAATCTACTTTAAGGTTTTGTCACCCTTAAATTTTTAACCCATTTAATAGTCTTTTAATATAAATGTACCATAATCTGTTGACCATTTCCCTGCTACCTTGTGACGAGGCTTTAATTTATCAGGTGGCTGACAGCATGAGGAGGTCAGTATCTTTGGAACAGTTTGCTGTTATATTTTTCTGTGTTTTTTCTCTCAAGCCCAGTATGTGTTGAACACGTATTATGCCACTCACTGCTGTGCATCGCCATCACATGCTTTCCCCAGCATTGAGAGCCATGACATGCTGTGCAGGCTCAGAGAGAAACTTGGGGCTGGCTAGTGTGAATAATTCTGGAAGCCTTTGGGGCATAGGAATTGCTTTAATTGTTTGGGACCTACCTGTTCCTGGGTGATTTGGAGCAGGAGAAGTAATGGCTTGGTGAAATTGGATAAAGGAGGTGGTTGGGGTTATAAATCTTAGACTATTCGGTTTACATGTGGTGAGTGACCCTAGGTAGGTAATGCTAGGGTACATAGTCTCTGCCAAGTAAGGACTCCAAGATGCCCAAACACGACCTATAGAATAAACATGGTTAACATACTCCTTATCAAATTGGTTATTATTTTTGTTGATATAAATGTTTTCATTAAATAACACTATAATGTTATTACATATAATTTCTCTTGTACAAAAAAATCATTGTAACGTGTCTTATTGTTCAAGTTCTTAGGAAAAGAACAGCTAAGTTTAAAGGCATTAACATTTTTAAGATAAAGTACTTTAGAAGTATATATTAGAAAGACTACAGAATAGCCTTTTGTTTTTCTATTTATTATTTTTCTGTGTCATGGCATGTCTGTGGAGTCCTTCCTTCCTTCCTTCCTCCCTCCCTCCCTCCCTCCCTCCCTCCCTCCCTCCCTTCCTTCCTTCCTTCCTTCCTTCCTGTACACTGTCTTCAGACACATCAGAAGAGGGCGTCAGATCCCATTATAGATGGTTGTGAGCCACCATGTGGTTGATGGAAACTGAACCTCAGGACCTCTGGAGGAGCAGCCAATCCTCTTAACCACAGAGCCATCTCTCCAGCCCCAACTAGAATTCTTTAAGTGGCCATTAAAATTGTTCTTTCTATTCTCCATTGATTTTGTGTCACTACAACATGTGTGATCATAGTATTTTTTAATTAAATTTATTTTATTATATTATTTTGTGTATGTGCATATTTTGCCTGCATACCTGTCTGTACACCATGTGTGTGCAGTGTTGTATTCCTTTGGAACTGAAGTTTAAATACGTTTGTTAGCCAACATGTGGGTGCTGGAAACCAAACCTGGGTCATCTGGAAGAGCAGTCTGTGCTTAAACAACTGAGTCATCTCTCCAGCCCTGATTGCTGGGGTTTTTTAATTTATTTTCATTTTGAAAGTTTACAGAATGGGTTTTTAGTCTCCTTTTTTTTTTTTTTTTTAAATTTGGGACAATTGCCATCAATAGCTTAAACTAGTTTTGTTTTCCCAGCAATTTTGAATTTCAAATGAGTAAAAATATTTGAAAGAAAAGAAATAGAGAAATTAACAATAATCAACTTTTTATTATACCAGGCAAGAGTTTTAAAACACTTGAAAATAAAAAACAAGAACATCAACTGGTGTATTCTCCATTTTTTCTTTTTTCTTTTTCTTTTTTTTTCTTTTTTAATATTTATTTATTATATGTAAGTACACTGTAGCTGTCTTTAGCCACCCCAGAAGAGGGCATCAGATCTCATTACTGATGGTTGTGAGCCACCATGTGGTTGCTGGGATTTGAACTCACGACCTTCAGAAGAGCAGTTGGCGCTCTTAACTGCTGAGCCCTCTCTCCAGCCCCTCCATTTTTTTCTAGTTGGTCCATAAAACGGTATTTCAAACAAAAAATAGGTCCAACATGTTGACACAATACCTTTAATGTCAGCACTTGGAAGGCAGGGACAGACAGATCTTTGTGAGTTCTAAGTCAGCCAAAGCTACATGATGAGACCCTGTCTATAGAGGTTAACATTATCTTAAGGAGTTGTTGGGGCTAAAGAGGAGGCTTAGCAGTTGAGAGCACTCACTGCTCTTCAAGAGGACCCAGGCTCAAGTCCTAGCACTCACAAGGTGGCTCACAACTGTGCATGCAGCTGCAGCTTCAGAGATCTGACACCCTCATACATACATGCAAGTAAAACACCAGTGCACATAAAGTTTAAATAAATAATTTTAATCTTTTTAAAAAGGGATTTATTTGTTTTATGTGTGTGTGCCTAAATGTATGCATATGTACTCCATGTATGCAGGTACCTGCAGAGGTCAGAAGAGCACATTGCATCCCCTGGAACTAGAGCTGCAAGTGGTTGTGAGCCACCACATAGGTGATGGGAACCAAACCTGGGTCCTGGGCAAGAGTAGCCAGTCCTTTAACCACTGGCTCACCTCTCCTGCCCAAGAGTAGTAATTTAAATTGAATACAATTTCAAAAAAACTTGTTACCTTTCATTTTTATTATTTCATTTTGACATTTAGCTTGTGTGCATGCGAGCGTGTGTGTGAGTGCATCTGGTAATTAGAGGACCTCTTTCTGAGTTGGTTCTGTCCTTCCTGAGTGTCCTGGGGATCAAGCTCAGATTATCTGAGATTATCTGATTGCAGCAAGCCCCTTTATCTGCAGAACCGTGACCCTCCTTGTTTTGTTTTGTTTTTTTTTTTTTTTTCTCCTGAGACAGCATCTTTATGAACCTTGGCTGGCCTGGAACTCATTTTATAGACCAGCCTAGGCTGGCCTTGAACTCGGTGATCCTCCTGACTCTGCCTCTAGAGTGCTGGAATTAAAGTTGTGTGCCAGCACCGCCTGGCTTCTCATTGTTACCCCTCACTGTGTAATTGCATTGTACAGTAGCAGTACTCTGCATTTACCTCTTGTACAGTTTTTAATAGTTAATATAAGTAAATGCATAAAATGTGCATATGCAGCATAGAATTAGCAATTTCAAGTGTGCAATTCCTAGGCAGTTAATATGTTCAATGCTGTGTAGTTACTACCTTTGTATAGTTTGAAAACATTTCTCTCTCTCTCTCTCTCTCTCTCTCTCTCTCTCTCTGTCTCTCTCTCCACACACACACACACACACACAACACCTCCCAGACATTCTATACCTCTTCCCCAGACTCTTTTAATTAGTCTGCTATATCTCTGTGTTCTGGACATTTCCCGTAGACGGGAGTTATGTGATTTTCACTGTATTTTTGGCTTCTTCCCATTGCTCTGTGTTTAATCTTACGTCTTGCTTGAAACTTGGCTTCACAGTATGATCCTCTGCTTTTATTCCTGTTCTGGCTATGCCTTCCTTTGTTCTTCTCCCAAACAGTGGTATTTCTTATTCACATTGCCCTTGACCACCATCTGTTACTTTCTTTGTAGGATTTGCCATTGTACCTTTAGTTGCTTTTTTTTTTTGAGACAATGTTTCTACATAGTCCTGGCTGTTTTGTAACTCAGTATGTAGACCAGGCTGGCTTGGCACTCACAGAGATCTGTGTACTGATCCCTCCTAAATGCTGGGATTGCAGTTGCATTTAGTTATCTTTGTACAATGGTTATTTCCAATTGTCTGTCCAAAGACTTTTCCGTCTATCTGTCTGGTGAATGTCTGTACTTGGGTCTTTAACAGGCACTTCACACTTAATGTACCTAATACTGAGTTGCATGTGATGTTTGACAACTCATTTCTCAACCAGCTGTTTCTCCTCGAGTCCCAGAACATGAGTTGACCTCTATCTTGTATGGGCCTGTACAGTATTATAAGAGCCTGTTTACTTGCTTAAACACTCAAGAAACTGTACACATCTTAAAATTAGAAGTTGTATTTTGTCCGGGCGGTGGCGGTGCACGCCTTTAATCTCAGCACTTGGGAGGCAGAGGCAGAGGCAGGTAGATTTCTGAGTTTGAGGCCATCCTGGTCTATAGAGTGAGTTTCAGGACATCCAGGGCTACAAAGAGAGACCCTGTCATCCAGGGCTACAAAGAGAGACCCTGTCTTGAAAACAACAACAACAACAACAAAAGGTTGTATTTTGTTCACATGTCTAACCTGTGCCTGAATATTACCTAACAAACAGAAGAGATTTACTTGATAAATGGCTAAGTGATTATATGAAGGCAGAAAATTGAGTATGTTTAATATGTGGTGTTATATATATATGTGTGTGTGTGTGCGTGTGTATGTGTATATGTGTGTATGCATGTATGTATGTATGTATGTATTACATGGTGGTTCAGAGAATTATCTAACTTGAAAATAATGTATTTTCACATTTCAGGAGCATTTAGACAGCACCCATGGGTCAGTCCATTCCTTGGATGCAGACTTGATGTTACCATCTGGAGATCCATTTAGTAAATCGGACAATGACATGTTTAAAGATGGACTCAGGAGAGCTCAGTCTACAGACAGCTTGGGAACCTCAAGCTCATTGCAATCCAAAGCTTTAGGCTATAACTACAAAGCGAAATCTGCTGGAAATTTGGATGAGTCGGATTTTGGACCACTGGTTGGAGCAGATTCTGTGTCTGAGAACTTTGATACTGTGTCCCTTGGGTCACTGCAGATGCCAAGTGGATTTATGTTAACCAAAGATCAAGAAAGAGCAATTAAGGCAATGACACCTGAGCAGGAGGAGACAGCATCCCTCCTCTCCAGTGTCACCCAGGGTATGGAGAGTGCATATGTATCTCCCAGTGGTTACCGCTTAGTGAGTGAGACGGAATGGAATCTCCTGCAGAAAGAGGTGAGATATTCTGACCTTGTTTCTTTTGTTCTCTTTTTGTTTTGAGACACAGTTTCATATAGCCCAAGCTAGCCTTCAACTTACTATATAGTGAAGATGACCTTGAAACTCAGAGGATGTATCTTTATCCTCCTGCCTGCACCTTGCCAACCCTGAGTGCACCACCACAGCTTGCTCTCTTCTCTCTCTGGAGGGAATAGGTAACTGATATTCATTGTTGATTCAGGAGATAGTTCCTGGAGTCAGCACAGGCCTGTGCTGCCAGCAAGAATGTGTTGGCACATACCCACCCACTGTCAAGTCTGCCTGTCACAGGAAGCTGGCTAGCCAGTGGTGTTAACAAGCATCACAGTTAGAACAGCCTGAATTTGAGTTTTCAGTTTATTCGAGCTGAGTGAATGCTATGACTCACTCACTTATTTTTTTCTTTCCTTTTAAAATGTAGAAGTGGTCAAGCACCTGATATAGAGCGTGGGTTTAAGGAGGATTGGGAAACATGGGAGAGGGAAAAAAGGCACCCTTGATGAAAAGTAATTTTTCTCAAAATATTTTTAAATGTAAAGATTAAGTATTAAGAATCTAAGTTGTGTTGGGTGTGGTGACACACAGCTTTAATCCCAGCACTCAGGAGGCAGAGGCAGGCGGGTCTTTATGAGTTTGAAGCCAGCCTGGTCTACAAAATGAGTCTAGGACAGCCAGGGCTGTTATACAGAGAAACCCTGTCTGGAAAAATAAAACCAAAAAGGAATGTAAGTTGTATTTGCACACTGCTTTACAGATCTCAAGCCCTTTCACATACCTCATCTCTTTGAGCTTTCTGATCATAAATGAGGCAGTCAGGTCACAACTGTGCCCAGTTACAGATGAAGAAACTGGCTCAGAAAGATCGAGCAGAGCCTGTGTTAGACTCTAGGAGTTCTGGCCGTAGTGCTTTCCCTTCTCAGGGCTCCTTCTCTTTGGAGAAGCACGCAGTAAATGGAGCAGCCTGCTAAACCTAAGTACATTGTCCTTGAGCCATGCCGGACATGTCAAGACCATGCTGCTTCCGGAGCTCATGATGGGGGACTCGCTGCTGCCTGTCTTTCCTTCCTCCTTTTGTTAGGTAGTGTTGAGTGTATGGTGTAGCACCTCTTGCTTGCTCTGTGTGTTCTTCAAATGTGGTGTTTTGTGGCCCTTGGTGCTAAGTTGTGTCCATTGTTTTTCTATCATACTTGTACTAGAAATTACAACTTCTAGAATCTGACACTATATTTTAACTTTTTCCTGTAAATCTCTGAAGCATTTACTCTGTGCTATGCATTGAGTAACATTGGTAAGAACGTGTGTTTGTTCCTTGAGTATGAGACAGAATTATTTTGTTTTGGCTGATAAGTGGTAATTTTGGTGCCCTTCAGGTACATAATGCTGGAAATAAGCTTGGTAGACGTTGTGATATGTGTTCCAATTATGAAAAACAGTTACAAGGAATTCAGATTCAGGAAGCTGAAACAAGAGACCAGGTGAGTTTCATTAGAGCCACAGAGTTGCATTTTTTTTTCCGTCTGCTATATGAAGTGTATCTATCTGGTTATGGAATAATCTAGCACACACAGCGGCAACAGTGGCAGCTGATTTCCAATGAGAGCCCAGTAGGAATGGGTATCCATTTTTCATTAGCATGCTAACACTATATCAGCTAGCTCAGCCCTCAGAGGTGCCAGCAAACCTTAGCACCTTTCTCTGCACTCCATCACCCAAACACCTAAACCTGATGCTGGCTTGATCTCAGCCTCACAGTGAACTTAATCGTACAGATATGAGGGAGGTAACATTTACTGTGGACTCATAAAAGCTAGCCGGGTGTCATGGTGACCAGAGTTTGGATTTGTTGCTTACTGCCTGTTTGCTGTAAATTTGTTGACTTGATTAATGGTGATTCACAGGGCACAGAAGTTAAGCTCCCGCGGGCTTGGACTACTTGAACTACTTGAGGGTAAAGTTCATTTCCAAATACAGAGTAGAAGAGTGTGACACTGGTAACAGTGTAGAGTTTAACAAGAGTAGTCTTGTGATAGTGTGTCAGGAAAGGAATATTTTTCTTTGTTATGAGGATCTGTTGTTGCCTTTGCCATCAGAGCTGAAGGAGGTGAGATTAAAGATCTGGTATTTTCAGGTGTCACTGATACTCAGTTCCTCATCTGTAGTCTTTTTTTTTATTGATAGCTTACAGGTGGATTTCTAAAGCTACTTAAACTAAGATAAAATGGTTGGCTTCTGATAGCCTGACATGGGAAAGGGCTGTCTTGGATTCCTTAGTTATTTCTGTAGGCTTCTATAGATGCCTCTTGCTTGCCTGGTGTTTTACTGGGTTTCAGCAATTCAGATACAGTTGAAAGATGGTTTTGGCCCATAAGGAGCTTTCAGCATTACAAACCCAAGCATAAGTTCAGTCTGTCTTGTTCCTAGAGATGATGTCTAGTTTAGAGGAGGCTGTGTGGCTTAGCTGTAGTTTCAGGTAAGGCAACACTTGGGCTGTGTGCTTTAGAGTCTGCTTTCACATTAGGAGAAGAACTAGGGAAGGAGAAAATATACTCAAGGCGGGAAATGTTCAGAGTCATGAAAGAGAATGGTATGTTCTAGGACACATGGCTGGCGTGTGAGCTTATAAGCTAGTCTGAGAAGGAGCTGCAGAGGAAGGCCATGGTGAGACAGTGGGGAGAGGAGACAATCAGAGGAATTACATTGAGCCAGCGTCTTGGAGGCATAATTCTTTTAAATAGGAAAAGTATTATAATTTCACTTTTATAAAATGGATAAGGTTCTTCTGAATCCTAGGGACCTAGCAGAGAAGAGGTTTTCAAACGAGATTATGTATGTGAAAAGCTGTTGCTAACTGTAAAGCTCAACATAATGCTAGAGGTCATTCATTTCTTTCTGGATTGACAAGTCAAAAAATTTTTTTAACTCACAAAAGAATTGTGGGTTGAGGGTGTAGCACAGCGGTAGAGCCCTTGCCTCGCATGCATGAGGCCCTGGGTTAACAGCAGAGATACAACCACTTCCTTCTGGTTGACTTTTTAAATTATATAGGTGAAAAAACTGCAGTTAATGCTCAGGCAAGCTAATGACCAGCTTGAGAAGACGATGAAAGAGAAGCAGGAGCTGGAGGACTTCCTCAAGCAGAGTGCGGAGGACTCAAGCCACCAGGTGAGCGGTGCACGAGAGAGGACCTGCTTGTTAAATTACACTTACAGCTTCAAAAAGTATGGTTGCTTTATTCCTTCTGCTTTGAAGATTTAGTAGTTTTATTTTCTCTGAGATAAAAAGTGTTTTCTGATTGTTCCATGCTATTTTTCTAAGAATTTATTTATATTTTAAATATGTATATGTGTTTTACTTGCATGTATGTGTACCACATGTATTCTTAGTCCCCTGGAAGGTCAGAAGAGGGTCAGATCCCCTGCAAGTGGAATTATAGATAGTTGTGAGCCATCATGTGTATTCTGGGAACAAAATTCTGGTCCTTTTCAAGAACAACAAGTTTCTTAACTGCTGAGCTGTCTCTCCAGCATCTTGTTATCTATTCCTTTTGAAATAATAAGTTAACAAACTTAATGCATTTCTAATGTCTCCGACGGCTCTGGATTTCCGTGTGTGTGTGTGTGTGTGTGTGGTGTGTGTTTACTGGGTTCTTCCTGGTACACAAGAACCTCACTAACAAGAAAGATAGGACTTACTGGCCTGAAATGTAGCTCAGTTGATAGAGTGCTTATCTAGGGTGCATTAAGCACTTGCTTTGGTCCCAAGCACCATATAAACTGGGGGTGGAGGTACATACCTGATATCTCATTTCTTGAGAGGTAGGGACAAAAAGGTTAGAAGTTCAAGGCCATCTTTAGTTACAGAACTGGAGGCCTGTCTGGCTATTTGAGACCTTGTCTCGAAAACCAAACAAGGGCTAGCAAGATGGCTCAGAGGGTAAAGTGCTTACGACTAAGCCTG
This sequence comes from Mus musculus, assembly GCF_000001635.26. Lineage (NCBI taxonomy): Eukaryota > Metazoa > Chordata > Mammalia > Rodentia > Muridae > Mus > Mus musculus. The sequence continues at coordinate 70,921,764 of NC_000077.6, forward strand.
AGTTTGGTCCCTGGTTCCCCCTCCCCCTTTCCCCCTCTCACCTTCCTTCTTCCTTCTCCTTACACTCCCTTCTCCCTTCTTCCTCCTCTTTCCTCCCTCCACCACCTCCTCTTCCTTGTCTTCATCATCACCATCACCACCATCATCATGATCATCGTCATCGTTACCATTGCCATCCTCATCATTATTGAGAAAGGGTCTCTACACAGCCCTGTCTGTCCTGGAACTCATTAAGTAAACCAGGCTGGCCTTGAACTCACAGAGATCCACCTGGATCTGCACTCACATGCACAAACCAAACTCAATATATACATATATACATAATTAAAAATACAACTAAAATCTTTTGAAAAGGTACATTTTATATTTTTATACAGCCTTTCTTATTGTCAGTAGTTACTTTTTATTTTTATTTTTATTTTATTTTATTTTATTTTATTTTATTTTGAGGCAGGGTTTTGCTGTGTTACCCTACTGTCCTAGAACTCACTTTGTAGTCCAGGCTGGCCTTGAACTCATAGTTCTGACTGCCTCTGCCTCTTGAGTGCTGAGATTAAAGGTTTGTGCCACCACACAGCCCAGCTAGAAACAAAATTCTAGCAATCATTTTTTAAATGCATAGGCAAAATTATTTCTATTAGTTTTTGTGTGTGAATGATCAGTTTTCAAATAATTCCCTCCCCAGGAATATTAACAGTAATTCAAATAGTCAAGAGTTAAATGGTACTAATTGCTCTTCACTACCTAGCTTAGAAGGTTGTAACCAACTCAAAGGACTTCATTTATCCTTTAAAGGTGTGCGGTCTCCTCTCTTTCTCTCCTTTCTCCCATTTTAAAGAAATATATCTATTTGTTTGTGTGCACACATGCATTCATCATGCATGTGTAAAATATGTGGCCATAGCACGTGTGCAGAGATCAGAGGACAGCTTGCAGGAGTCGGTTCTCTCCTTCCACCATAAGGATTCTGGGTTCTGAGGGCCAAGCTCAGGCTTAGCAGCAAGTGCTTTTACCTTCTGTGCCTTTTCTCCAGCCCCAGGCTCCTAGTTTTTAATTGCTTTCTTTCTTTCTTTCTTTCCTTCCTTTTTTTTTTTTTCCTTTTTCTTTCTTTTTGCCTCTTAAAAACATATCCATAACTAGGTCATGTGGGTTTCTGTCATTCTAAGGACCAATTACTACTGGTTGTTAATATATGTCAGCACGTGACTTGAGCTTTGCTAATGCCCTGGTGTACTGGAAAGTCTTGCCATATAGCAAATGTACACATTGGTTGAATGGAAGATGAGTGGTTCCCATGGACTTGTGTGGAGTAATGGGATGCAGGGTTAGCTTCAGAGAGCCAGTTTTAACTGTATGTCACATGTGCATCTTCTGTTCAGATATCTGCACTTGTTTTAAGAGCCCAAGCCTCTGAGGTCTTACTTGAAGAGTTACAACAGAGCTTTTCCCAAGCAAAGAGGGACGTTCAGGAGCAGATGGTAAGTCACTGTTTGAAATACATGTCACATGCTACCTTTATTCCTGGATTGCTTTCTCAACATTATCTTTAATATATCACCCTGCTGAACGTGACTTCTGCTGGAGTGGCTACACTCCAGGGCCTCCAGAGGATTTATGATGGTGAATACTGTCCAGACGCTGCTCTATACTGCAGAGCTCCTCACCCTGCTCCTTTCTCACTTGGGAAACCTAAACAGAGTAAACTATGATAGACCAGTACTTAACTTTCAGTTTAAAATACGAGCTAAAAGAATAGAGATAACTGCCATCTCCAGCTCACACAGATTTTGAAACTTTTATTTATTTAGAATAACATTATTAATTTCCCAGAATTAATATATTTGCGATAGCTCTGGAGGTCTTCCAGAGGCCATCAGTTGTGAGGGGCAGAAGCAGTGCTTCCTGAGCAGTGGCTACTGGGAAGCTTTGTGGAATAATTGAGGCTTGGACTCCGTCCTTACTACTCTGGCTGTGTTTGTCTTGTGGAGCCTGTATCTAATGGCTGGGGTCAGTTATGGCAGAGTTGTTCTTTCTGGGATGACTGCAAAGCTTCCATGGACCTAGCACTGTCAAAGGGACCATAGTTCTGAGTATGAGAAGGCTACAGGTAGGATGGCCATAATTTATCTTTGACGAGCATTCAGCCAGTGTCTAAATGGCAACTGAGTTGTCCTCGAACCCTATATCTGGTCTGTGGGAATTCTCAGATCCTATTTATGAATTGGGAAGTTCACGTTTTCTCTAAGTAGAGAAGGCAGCTTTATAATTGTTCAGTTCTGGCAAAGGTCCATGGGGTTGTTTCTCACTCCTTTCCTTGTCTTTATCTTTTAAAGTTCCTTCCCCTCTGAAGGTGATATGCAAGTTGATTCCATTAAAAGCAGTGTATATTAGGTGACATTGGAGAATTGGTGGAATTCAGGTTGAAGTCCTTTGAACATTTAATTTTCTCAAAATTACCACAAATGGTTCTTATGCTGCTAAAGAGAAACTCAGTGTCTTAGGTCCTGCAGAGTGCCTGTGAGAGCGTTGGTCATCTTAACATTTTCCCCTTTGTGTTTGGAGACGATTCACACTTGCAGAGAAGTTTGCTGAAAGAGCTTGCAGTGTAGGCCTGACATCTTACTCAGTGGAAGGAGAGAGCCAACTCGCAGTGTTGTCCTCTGACCTGCATACACATGCTGTGACACATGTGTACACTCAGACCATCAGACAGATAACAGTGTTGTTTACGACTGTCAGTGTAGTTCAGCAGTTGCTAACACTAGTCTCTTGTGATCTCACTGTATATAGATTATATTATGTGCATATTCTATATCTGGCTTGTGATGAACTATTGGGAATTAAAGTGTAGACACTATGACTCTCCTAAATATTTCAGCATGTATTTTGGAGTTACGGACAATTGTAAGCTGCTGTGTGGGTGCTAAAATTTGAACCTGGGTCCTTTGGAAGAGGAAGGACTTTGTGCTTTTAACTGCTAAGCTATTTCTCCAGCACTGTCAGAGTATTCTTGACAAACAGAAAAATGCCAACTTTTCTTGTAGTGGGTGACAAATAAAGGAGGCTTGAGTATTTGTGGGTATATAAATTTAAAACAAATGACTTAATAACTTAATACTAAAATTTAGCAGAAAATTGGACATGGTGGCACACTCCTTTAATCATACTGAGTTCCAAGTTAAGCCAACATAGTGAAACTTTTTCTCAAAAAAAAAAAAAGATGAAAAAAAAAGATTAGCAGAGACAAGGGACTTTTGTACAACTTTAGTTTAAACTTACATTTGTTGGAATAACTTTCATATTGATACAAATTAGTACTTGATATTTTAATTCTTTTTTTTTTTTTTTTTGTGGTTTTTTTTTTCGAGACAGGGTTTCTCTGTATAGTCTTGGCTGTCCTGGAACTCACTTTGTAGACCAGGCTGGCCTCGAACTCAGAAATCCGCCTGCCTCTGCCTCTCGAGTGCTGGGATTAAAGGCGTGTGCCACCACGCCCGGCTGCCTTTCACATTCTTTGGTTGGGATACTGTCAGCTAGTTCTCCTGAGTCAAAGAATCTGTTCCTCTGTGTTCTGGGAGACAAGAAACAATATTTTTGAATTGCTGGTAGGAGCAGTAGAGAATGAGCTCCCATGTTTGTCTCATTGCCTCACTCCTTGCTGCATAAATAGTCTGCAAATAAAAACTGAGGTGGGGCTGTTGGGTATAAGATGGCTTTGCAGGGGAAGGTGCTTGACCTGGATATGATACCTGGGACCTCTGTAAACACAGAAGCAAAGAATGGATCCCACAACCATGTCCTCTGGTCTACACACATATGCTGTGGCACACACTTGTCCACACCACAATAAGTATAGAAAGTGTAAGTTATGAGCTCTGTGTACATTTTTTAGAAGTTTTGTATAGATACATGCTCCATCTTCAAATGTCATTTTGTTTGGCCTTGTTTTTCACTGATGTGGTTGTTACTAAACTGGATTTGCATTCCTAGCATCTGTTTTTGTTTTAGGCGGTGCTGATGCAGTCACGTGAACAGGTTTCAGAAGAGTTGGTGAGGTTACAGAAAGACAACGACAGCCTCCAGGGGAAGCACAGCTTGCATGTGTCATTACAGCTAGCAGAAGACTTCATTCTTCCAGACACTGTGGAGGTAATGTGTTTGCCATAACATCAAAAACACAAGCAAGTGTACTTTTTAAAATGGTTTTAAGTTTCTTTAGAAAAATCTTTATTAATTTTATATGCCAAACAATTCTACTTTTAAAGATGTAATTCATCTTTTAGCATATTGATGGATAAATGTAAATTTTAAAACTTTGTTTAGTCTTTGTCTTTTGTCTTGAAATATTGTGTGGGTATGTTGTGATCAAGTCTCAGACTCGATCCTGCCTCTGTCTCCCTAGTGCTGGTATTACTGGTGTGTGCTGCCACACTCCCCCATTTTAGAACATTTCCTTCACTGTGGAAAGAAACCTTCGGGGTTGGAAAAATGGTTTAGTGATTAAGAGCATTGGCTGCTTTTCCAGAGGACCTGGGTTTGACTTTTCTATCCATCCAGTCCCAGGGGATCAGACAGATCTGGCCTCCGCAGGTACCACTTATGTGTGTGCTGATAGACATGTGAGCAAAACCCCATACACATAAAAGAAATCCAAACCAATCAACCCAATAAATAAAAACCCCTCCTTACCCTGTAGTGACTCCTTCTATTCCCTCTCTTCTCAATCTAAAGAACTAATGATCTGCTTCTGTCTGTAACTATTTCCTTATGCTCTTTTCTATCTGCCTTGGCGGTTTTTACTTAGCATGTTTTCACGATTCATCCATGTTGTAGCAAATATCAACTTTAATTGCTTTTTATAGCTGAATTATAATACTGTACTGTATGGATGTTTTATCTATTCATCTTTTGGTGGGCATTTAGGTCACAGGATCTAGTAAGACATGTTTTCATGTCTCTTAAATATAAACCCAATAGTATAGAGTTGCTATGTCATATGAGAACATGGATAATTTTGGTGATATGTGTGGGTGTGGAACTACTTAATTGTTTTATTTATTAAATTGCATATATTAATTACACAACAATGGGTTTCATTGTGACATTTTCATCCATGCATATAATGTATATCAATCTGTTTTGTCCTGTTTCATCTTTTACCCCCATCTCCACTGGTCTTTCTTCCAAAATAGTCTTTAAAAAGGTCTGGATTCTGCTATGTGAGAGACAGCATTCAGCGTTTGTTTGTCTGAGTCTAGCTTACTTTCTGTAATATGATGGTCTCCAGCTTTATCAGCTTTCCTTTAAATAACACAATTTCACTTTTCTTTGTGTACAGTGCCACATTTTCTATTTTTTGTTGAATGCCTACATAAAAGCTTGGCAAGAATAATAATGTTGCAGTAAACAGGGTTTTTCTAGTGTTTGCTGGATTTGATTCCTCAGGGCACACCCAGAAGCAGCACAACTGGCCTGTTTGGAAGTTCTGGTTTTGATGTTTTTTTTAAGACGAGGTCTTACTGTGTAGCCCTGGCTGTCCTGGAACTCATTATATAGACCAGGCTGGCCTCGAACTCACAAGAGATCCTCTTGCCTCTGCCTTCTGAGTTAAGGCCTGTGTCACTATGCCTAACCTAAGTTTTACTTTTTTTTTTTTTTCATGACAGGTTTCTCTGTGTAGCCCTGGCTGTCCTGGAACTCATTCTGTAGACCAGGCTGGCCTCGAACTCACAAATCCACCTGCTTCTGCCTCCCAAGTGCTGGGATTAAAGGCGTGGGCCAACACTGCCCAGCTACATTTTTTTTTTTTTTTTTTAAATATATGTGAGTGTACTGTTGCTGTCTTCAGACACACCAGAAGAGGGATTCCCATTACAGATGGTTGTGAGCCATCATGTAGTTGCTGGGAATTGAACTCAGGACCTCTGTAAGAGCAGTCAGTGCTCTTAACTGCTGAGCCATCTCTCCAGCCCCTAAGTTTTACTTTTGAAGAGCCTTTCTGTACTATAATGTTTATAGTGGTTAAAATCATTTATATTCTTACCAATATTGTTATAAGGTTTTTTTTCCCCTTATATCTATGTCTACATTTACTGTGGTGGCTTTATTGATCTTGATTTTTTTTTAATGTTTTTTATGGTAACCCTTCTGATTGAGGGGAGATAAAATCTCAGTGTAGTTTTGTTCTGTATTTTCTTGATGGCTAAGGGTGTTGAACATTTGTTTTGGTTTGTTTTTTTTTTTTTTTGTATTTGCTTCCCATTTTTACTTCTTTAGAGAATAGTTTGTTCAATTTGTTGATTCAATTATTTTTTTTAAAGTGTGATTGTTTTTGTGTGTGTATTCTTTGCCTTTGTATATTAATCATGCAATAGTTAGTTTTTTCATTGCTAGGAGAAAATGCCTAACAACAGCAACTTATGGGAGGACAAGTTCATTTCACCTGCAGTCTATCATGGCCAAGGACAGCAGGAGCATGAGGCAGCTGGTCAGAGTGTCCCCTGTCAGGAAGCAGAGAGGACAGGAAGTGCCTCTGCTCTAGCAACATCAAGACTTAAACCCAAGTATCCATTTAGTTCCATGTTAGTGACTTAAGTATTCAAACACACAAGCCTGTGCGAGACACTTCACATTCACAGCACATCCTGACAGTGAGGAAATATTTTATATCCCTTTAGTTTGACACCCATTTCCCATTGTCAGTTCTTATTTTCTTTGTCTTTGGAGCCACATTCAGAAAGCTTTGCTGATGTTGTTTTAAGCCTTGCACTTCTGCTCAGGATTACTTTTGCTTCCCTATCTGCAGTGCTTCCAGATTCATTTAGAATCCCACTTTCCCTCTATGAAGAATGGAACCTCTATGGGGATTGCATTGAACCTTTAGTAAATTTTAATAACATGTCAATTTTCAAAACACTAGTTCTACTAAGCCATCAAATAGTTTTCAGTTTTCTAATGTTCAGTTTATTTTCTCTGCTTTCCTTCTAGATTTCATTTTAGAGGACTCAGACTTCTCTGTTAGGTTGATCCTGTTTGTTGTTTTTATACCAATATGAATGGAAATGTTTTCCTTATCTCTGTCTAAGATTGCTGGTAATTAATATATACAATATAGAACTACTGATTTTCCTGTGTTTTTACTTTTTAAAAAGATTTATTTATTTATTTAATGTATATGAGTACACTGCAGCTGTACAGATGATTGTGAGCCGTCATGTGGTTGCTGGGAATTGAATATAGGACTTCTGCTTGTCCTGCTCACTACAGTTGGCCCTGCTCGCTCAGTCCCTGCTCCAGCCCAAAGATTTATTTATTATTATACATAAGCACACTTCAGCTTACTTCAGACACACCAGAAGATTTCATTATGGGTGCTTGTGAGCCACCATGTGGTTGCTGGGAATTGAACTCAGGACCTTCTGAAGAGCAGTCAGTGCTCTTACCTGCTGAGCCATCTCTCCAGCCCAAGTTTTTACTTTCTGCTGTCATTGAAAGAGTGTATTGGTGGTGTCTTTAGGGTTTTCAAGTATAGACTTATCATCTGCAAATAGGGGTAATTTGACTTCTTTTTATCTATCTTGCTTTATTGCTGGCTAAGCATTAAGCACTAGGCTGAGTGCAAGTAGAGTAGATACCCTTGTCTCATCCTGACGTTATCATGAATGCTTTCGGTTGTCTTTCCATTTAGTATGGCTTGGCTTATGGGTCATCATAAAATGGTATGGTGAAGTATGATCATTCTGTTTGAGTAGACATATTTATATGTAAATGTGTGCACATGTGGAGGCCAGAGGTAGATCCTGCCCACATCTTGAACGCCTGTAACTCTAGTTCCAGTCAACCCAATGCCCTCTCCTGGCTTCCTTGGAAGCCACAAACATGGCAGGCACACAAAATTAAAATCTTTAAAAATCAATTAATGAAGAGCCAGATGTAGTGGTGCATGCCTTTAATCCCAGCACATGGGAGGCAGAAGCAGATGGATCTCTGGGTTATTAGCCCAGCCTGGTCTACACTGTAAGTTCCAGGACAGCCAGGGCTACATAGTGAAACCCTATATTAGAAAACAAACAAACAAAAAAAGTTAAAAAGAAAGAAAAAAACCTCCCAAAATAAAGGCCAGGATGAGACAGACAGTCATTGCAGAACTCTACCAGACCCACAAGAAAAATATCAATGCTCCTCCACAAACTATACAACAGAGAGGAAGGAACTTCCAACATGGTTTATAAAATCAGTATTACCCTGATACTAAAACCAGGTAAAGAAAAGAAAGAAGGAGGGAGGGAAAGAAGAAAGAAGGAAGGAACTACAGATCAATTATTCTGATACACAAATGTAAAAATCCTCAATAAAATACAAAGGGCTAGAGAGATGGCTCAGTGGTTAAGAGCACCTGTTGCTCTTGTAAAGGACCAGGCTTTGATCCCTAACCTGTGTCGTGGTTCACAACCCTAATAACTCCAGTCCAGGGATTCTGACTCCCTCTTCTGACCTCTGAAGATACCAAACATGTATGTGGTACATACACATACACGCAGGTGAAATACTCATATACACTAAATAATAAAAGTAAATAAGAGAGTTCCTTTTAGGGGCTGGAGAGGTGGATCAGCAGTAAGAGCAATGGCTGTTCTTCTAGAGGACACAGGTTTGATTCCCAGCACCCACATGGTGGTTTAAAACTGTCTATAATTCTAGTCTCGGGGACTCTAACACTTTTTTGAAGCCTCCATGGTACAAAAACATACAAGCAACACACACACACACACACACAACACACACATAAATAAAATTAAACAAAACTGGAAAAGATTATTCAACAATATATGCAAATCAATTAGATATACTATAGCACATAAAGAGAACTAAAGACTGTCTCAATAGATGCAGAAAGGGTGTTTAACAACATTCAGCATCCTTTCACAACACACCCCTTGTATATAAACTAGAAAGCAGGGTTGGAAAGACAGCCCAGGTAGTAAGGCACATGCTACACAGCATTTCCATCCCAGAACTCAGCTAAAAGGCAACTTTGCTGGGGACGGTTTGTATTCTAGTGCTAGGGAAGCAAATACAGGAGGGTCCTGAGGCTCACTGTCGACCATTCTAGGCAAACTGATAAACTCCAGGTACAGTAAATGACCCTGTCCCAAAAGAACAAAAGAGAGGTTTCTCTGTGTAGCCCTGGCTGTCCTGGAACTCACTTTGAGGACCAGGCTGGCCTCGAACTCAGAAATCCGCTTGCCTCTGCCTCCCGAATGCTGGGATTAAAGGCGTGCGCCACCATGCCTGGCTGGGTTTGTAATCTTGGTTGGAAGTTTTTTGAAATATATCAGCCATGCTCTCCTGGCCTTTGTGGTTTCTGTTGAGATGACAGCTGTTACTTTGGTAGGTTTGCCTTTGTAAGTCGCCCTTCCCTCTTAAAAGGCCTGACTTGGCTGTGGACTGTTTCTTGTCTCTGCTTTGGCTTTCTCACTGTCCTGTCCCCCTTTATTTATTTATTTATTTACTTATTTATATGAGTACTGCCACTGTCTTCAGACACACCAGAAGAGGGCGTCAGATCCCATTACAGATGGTTGTGAGCCACCAGGAATGCCTTTCCTCTTTGTTTTGGAACATGGCCTGTTGCGTGTTAGCCTTCTCTTCCCCCCAGCTGAATGGAGGAAGATTCTGTTTCACCAGTTTACACTAGAAGAACAATTAAACTGCTTTTTTTGTTCCCCTAGAACGCTGGAGGCAGAGGCAGAAGAGGTGGATTTTTGTGAATTTGAGGCCAGCCAGGGTCACACAGTGAGAGTCTTGTCTCCAAAAACATAAATCAAACTTTTCTAAACCACACCCATTTTCTCCCCCTAGTAGCAGGGCGTCTGGCTAAATCTCCGCATCCTTGCGGTCTTGGGTTATTTCACTTTTGGATTATCATCATCCCAATGGGCATGGAGTGACATTGTGGTTTCAATTTGCATTCCCCTAATGACTGAGGGCATTAAGCATCTTTTCATGACTTACGTGTGATTTCTGTATCTGGCTTGGAGAAATTCCCAGACCCTTTGCTCATTTTAAAGTTGGATTGATTGTTTGCTTACTGACATGTAAGTGTTCTTCTTCTTCTTTTTTTTCTTTTTTCTTTTTCGAGACAGGGTTTCTCTGTGTAGCCTTGGCTGTCCTGGAACTCACTCTGTAGACCAGGCTGGCCTCGAACTCAGAAATCCACCTGCCTCTGCCTCCCTAGTGCTGGGATTTAAGGTGTGCGCCACCACCACCCGGCCATATTTTTTTCTAAGTGAGTTTTTTTTTGAGGCACTTTTAAAAAATTTTTTTTGATGAAGTCCAGCTCATCCATCTATCTACCTTTCTCTCTCTCTCTCTCTCTTTCCTTCTCTCTCTCTCTCTCTCTCTCTCCCTCTCTCTCTTTCTCTCTCATTCATTCATTCATTCATTCATTCATCTTTTTCTGTTATTTGTGCTTTTGGTATTGGACTCCATTGCCAAAATCAAGTAGTATGGTGTTGTTGTAGGACCAGATGTAGCTAGAATAAGCCATATGCTCTACCCCAGGGTGATTGTTGTGCTGCTTGCTTTTGTAGGCAGCATTTAGAGTTACGTCACACTCACCCAATTCTGAGTGTAAGGGTGAGACTGGTTTTGCCACTTGTGCTCCGCTTGGGTAGGGAAATTACTCTCTCAACTCTATCCAAATGTCATAATGTAATGTATGTATGTAATTCTAAACCTTTAAATACTAAAAGAAAATGCCTTTTTAGGTTTATGACCCTCAAACTCAATTTTGCCTAAATAGAAATGAGATTTCTTAGACCAATTTTCAAAACAAAAATAAGGGAATTTTATTTGTGAGGCCCCTTTCCTTTGTTTTTTAGAAAGAAAATCAGGGGTGGTGGGATGTTTCATAGGTAAAGGGTGCCTGCTGCAGAGTCTGCCCACAGAGTTAGTCCCTAGGACTCGTTTCCTGGAAGGAGACCATCCTCGCCATATGCCAGGGCCTGTCACTCACTCACGTGTGCAGAAATAAAATAGTGAATGAAAATTGTTATTGCTTCAAATAATTTAAAGATTAAATATGAGCTGGCTATAGTGGCTTGGCCTGTAATCCCAACACCTGGGGCAGCTGAGGCAGGAGGATTGCTATATGTTTGAGGCCAGCCAGTTCTACCTAGGAAGCTCTAGGCCAGCCTGCCCTACATAGTGAGACTCTTGTCTCAAATGAAAACATCAAATATAACATAAATTTATCTTTTTACAAGTAAGTTTCTTACAATCCTACCCAGTGTACCTCTCAGTACATATTAGCATTACTAGTAGTGGTTTTTGTTGTTGTTTTACTTTTAAATACACAGTTGTTTATTATGCCCACTGCTGTGGTCTAGCCCAGACCTGGCCTCTTAGGAAAGCTCTTGCCCCTTTCTTTACTGGTAATTGTTGACACAGAAGGTTTGGGAAACTTGTGCCTTTGCCATGATCTTTAAATAACTTCACCACCACCTTCACATCTGATAAAACTTTCCTTTTTGGCTGGAAATAGTTCTTTGTTCTGTTCTCTAGAGAATTTTTATTCCTAGATTTAAAAGCTATCTAAGATGAGCATGGTGCTGCTTGCCTGCACTCCCAACACTCTAGAGACTGAGCTAAGAGGGTCATGAATTTAAAGCCAGATGGAATGTGTAAGGAGTTCCAGGCCAGCCTGGGCAACATAGGTAAGCCCCATCCCAAAACACTAGGTAAATATATTCACCTAGAAAGCTGTTTGGGCTGGGCAGAGGTGGCGCATGCCTTTAACCCTGCCTCAAAAAAAAAAAACCAAAAAAACAAACAAGAGAGAGAGAGAGAGAGAGAGAGAGAAGCAAGCTAGCTAGCTAACTAGCTGGCTAGCTGTTTGGGAATGCCAGTTTGGGCTGGTTTTCTGTAGGCTGTGATTATGTTTTCTAAACGATTGAAATTTGGGAGGAAAATGCCAGATATGATGGCATGTGACTGTAATCCCAGCATTTGGAAGGCAGAAGCAGGTGGATCTCTGTGAGTTTGAGGCCAGCCTTTCTCAACAAAACAAAAATGAAGGGAAAAAAAGAAAAAAAAAAGCTTTCTTTTTAGGGTGTGTGTGTGTTCATTACTTACTTGACATAGTGCTTTGCCTAAAGAGATTTTCAGTGAACACTTGAATTTGTGGATAGGTAAGTTAAATGTATTTTATCTTGAGTTTATACTTGTTCCTGTGTTTTTTATCTTTTTGATCTTCATGAAGATATTCTTCCTAGTAGATTTCCTGAGGAAATTACATAACATTTTATTTTTCTTGCTCATAAAACAGCTTTGAAGCCAGGCGTGGTGGCGCACGCCTTTAGTCCCAGCACTCGGGAGGCAGAGGCAGGCGGATTTCTGAGTTCGAGGATAGCCAGGGCTACACAGAGAAACCCTGTCTCGAAAAACAAAAACAAAAAACCAAACCAGCTTTGAGAGGACAATGTAGCTCACAACACAGCTTTTGGCCATCTTGAGTGTTGAATGTTGGTGTGCGAGGGCGTGCGCTTTCAGACAGTCTAAGTAACTGAATCATTTGAAGCATAAGTCTTCAGTTTCCCCCACCTCCACAAATCCAGTAACCTTGTGTTTACGGAATCCAGGTGCTCCGGGAACTGGTTTTAAAATATCGTGAGAACATTGTTCATGTGCGCACAGCAGCAGACCACATGGAAGAGAAGCTGAAGGCGGAAATACTTTTCCTAAAAGAGCAAATTCAAGCGGAACAGTGTTTAAAAGAAAACCTGGAAGAGACACTACAGCTGGAAATAGAAAACTGCAAGGAGGAAATAGGTGAGTGCTGTTTGGGGTTGGGGTGTTGTCTGCTGGTGTCCTGCTCACGCGGAATGGAGGGAGCAGGAGGATCAGAGGCCAGGACTCCAGGAGACCTGTCTCAAAAAGGGAACTGACGAGCAAGAGTGAAGCACTAGTAAATAACACTGTTTGAGACTAATGCATGATCATGGATGTAGAAAACTGAAGTATAAAAGAACAGCTGTCCTCGGTGCCCAGATGTGCAGTCACTGTGAAAGCCCTGAGTCCTCTGTTCTTCCATGAGCTTTGATGGTAACGGAGCCAGAGGCCACGGGTAGCAGGGCCAGAACGGCAGCATTTCTTTACAGAACTTTATTGCTAACAGCATTGCTGTCCTACAGCTAGATGTGGTTTAGTTTAGGTTGGAACACAGTGTCGTGTACTTGGCTTTTCCTCGAGTTCTCTGGGATAGTTTGAGAGAGAGCACTTTTTCCCATAGTGTATCTCTGACTCTTTGGGGGAATTTTATGGAAAAAATAAATAACTCTAATATTTCTCCCTTTTGTCCTAGCTTCCATTTCTAGTCTAAAAGCTGAATTAGAAAGAATAAAGGTTGAAAAGGGACAGGTGAGTCACAAGTTTAACATTCATTCTATTAACACTCAGTGGTTACCTACGTCCTGTGCTAGAACAGAGAGATGAAGGTAGCTGAACCCTAATCCCTGCTTTTAGAAATGTCTTCCTGCTGGGAACACAGGGGACAGTGAAAGAGACCGTGTATGGAGAACCTGCTGTGTGCTGGTCCGTGTGGGGACGGGCGCCTCAGCCTGGCATAGTCAGTTCATGACTGCTGCACTCCAAGTGTGCATCCACTGTTGCCCACAGGGCGTGCTGTTTCCTAATTAGCCTCAACAGTGTGGGAGATGAGCCTGTGCTGCTTCTGGGCTTCAGTGTCCTTGACCCAAAAGACCTTTCCTCCAGTGCTGCCCTGCTCCTCACAAGGGCTACCATGCTTCTCAGTTCATTCTGTGACTCAAGTGTCTTCTGTCTCACTGCGTGCCTCTCCCGCTCCTAAACTTGGAGTGACAGCTTCCCAGCTTTGCCTTCTTCTCTCCCAGGCTGCTCCTTCTATGGCTTGCTGAGCTCCTCTGTTGCCTTCCAGCTCGTACTCTCCTCTTGCTGCCCTCACTCAGCTATTGCCCAGTTCTGGATTAGGCCTGTTATTTGAAGAAGCCAATGCTTCCAGAATTGGTGGCATCTCATGCCGTTGCTGTCATGGGCTCCAGTACTCCTAGACAGTCTTTCATTTGTCCTAAGATTTGTCTTTCATTCTTCACAATGGCTTTCAGTCACTGTCATCTCCGTACCCTCACTGCTCAGTCATTTCACAGGCCACTTGGAGTCCCAGGTTCCCCAGGCACATGTTCTCCTGCTTTATTATCAGTCTTGTCTTTGAGATAAAATGGTCTGTCTCTCTCCATGGTGTAACATTGGCAGTGCCTTGACTGGCCCCATCTCAGTGTTCTCTGGCTTTTGACACCTCTTGATTGATCTTTTGTTTCACTGTGTAAAAAGTTGCCCAGCTCTTTCCCTTTAAGAGGGAAGAAGTGAGACGGGTGTGGTGACCCATCTGTAATCCTAGCACTCAAGGAGCTGAGTATTCAAGTCTGGGGCCAGCCTGAGCACATAGGAAGACTGCCTTTCCAAATGAAATCAAAACAACAGAGTTTCTCCTCGCACTATACTTCTCTAGGAAATCATTAGTTTTCCAAGGTTCTTGAAAGAGTGCTGCTTTCCACCTGACCTCCCAGGCACTTTTCTGCCATAGGCAGCCTAGGTCTCCCCTCTACTTTGTAGAGCTCTCTTTAGATCACACTACAAAGATGACCCACACTCGGCCTGGAAGGTGTAGCTCAGTGAAAGAGTGCTTTCCTAGCACTGAAAAGAAAATGCCAGGCTCAGATACACCATACTCTACCCAGCACTGGTACTGTCAGTCTGCATTCAGACTTCACTTTTTACTTTGTTTTGGTGGTTTTGGGAATTGAATTCATGTGTGTGCTAGGCAAGTACTGTACTGTCTCATTGTGCTGCACCCCAGCTCTGAGATGTCACTTCTCATTGGCCTGTTCTCACATCTTGACTTGCTTCCTAAGAAGCCTAAGAAGCGGAGCATGCTCCAGCTCATTTCTGTATTGAAGCCAGGCTGTCTCAATCTTTTTGATGTCTTCAGCACTTCAACTAGGAGGACAAGTCTATGGTCTTAGTGCAGAGATCTCTCACCTCAGGCTTCTCAAGACTCCACAGCCCCAAACTGCTGCAGGTAGTCACTGTCCTCGGGCAGGGCAGACATTCTGTTTTTGTTTGGAACATCTCTTTGCTTTCTTTACCTTGTCACCCTTTCCTTCCCCTGAGAAAATGTTAATTCATGCTGGTGCTACAAAGAAAGAGACAGGAGAACCACAGGTTCAAGGCCTGCTTAGGCCATCGAGCTCAAAACCAGTTCAGAACCTGCTTGAACGAAAAGCAAAACAGTGTTTTCACAGGAGTAGGGAGTGGAGATCGTGACGGGTGAATGCTTGCTAGCCCAGGACCCTGGGTTCAGTCCACAGTAGTAAAAGCACGTCAGTCATCATGTCTTCTAGAAAGGATTGTCCAGTGCTTCTCCCTCAATTAAATGCTGCTGCCTTTATGTCGATGTGCATTCATTATTTCCATGTCTGCTTGTCCTGACTTCTCAGTTTCAGGCCTTAGAATTAGATTATGGTAGGTACCTGAGATATAGGTAACGGCCAGGTCTGGGAGGACAAGAAAAGTCTACATTCTGAAGCTTGAGAAGAACATTCCAGGCAAGGCCAAGAGCAAGCTTGACTTTGGGCAGGGTACTCTGGGTTACAGATCCCTCTAGATAGTGCTGTGTGGCCTTCAACTTTGCTATGAGTTTCAGTTTTCCCTTTTGATTTCACAGTTGGAATCTACATTAAGAGAGAAGTCGCAACAACTTGAGAGTCTCCAAGAAATGAAAGTTAATTTAGAGGAACAGTTAAAGAAAGAAACTGCTGCTAAGGTAATTATGTTTGTAGGTCGTTTAGTTTACAAAATGAGGCTGAGGCGTGGCAGCATACACCTAGTTAATGCCAGCACTGGTGAGGCAGAGGCAGATAGATCTTTGTGAGTTCAAGGCCAGCCTGGTCTATGTAGTGAGAGCTTCTCAAGCGAATAAACAAGGGGGCTAGAGAGCTGGCTGAATGGTTAAGGTCACTGCTCACTCTTGGAGGACTTGGGTTCAGTTCCTCGCATAAACATGTTGTATTACAACCATCTTTTTATTTTTAGCTCTAGTCACAGGGAGATCCTGTGCCTTCTGGCCTCCATGGGCATTGTAGGTATATTGTACACAGACCTATGTATATTCAAAATACCATATTTTTTAAAAATTAAAAAAAAAAAAGAATGCAGGAATTCAGCATATCTATTCAGAAAAAACCCAAAACTTTGCTGTTTGTATTTATATTCTGAACGCTGGTTTTACTAACAACTTGTAAAAAGAAAATGGATTTAATGTACCTAGAGTTGGGTTAAGTCTTCCCTCTGCCAATTTTGCAGGCTTGGGTCCTAGGCTTTAATGGTTTCAATTAGTAGTTGATTAGAAATTTCAGCCCAGAGCTATAGAGATAGCTCAGTAGTTACAAGCACTGAGCTTGTGTTTAGTTTCTAGCATGCATATGTAACTCCAGTTCCAGATTTGGCATACTTTTCAGTCACACACATTGTGCACACACACATATGCAAATAATCACTTATACATACACAATAACATAGGATTGAACCTAACTTGGACAGTGCTGTTGGAAATATTGCTGAGTTGTGCTGGGTGATGCAGGCCTGCCTGCCGTTCCTGTTACTAGAGGCCAAGGCAGGAAGAGTGCTAGTTCAAAGGTCTTGAAGAGACTATCAGGTAGCTTAACACCAGCTTTGGCAACTTAGTTGAACCCTGTCTCAAAAAGTAAAAACAAAATTTTATTTGAAAAGGTGGGGTGGGGGCTGGGATATATAGTTCAGTGGTAGACTGCATGCATAGCGTGCATGAGGCCCTAGGTTCGATCCCCGGGATTGAAGGAACAGGGGATGCTTTGAAAGCACTACCCCATTCCACCCCTGTATCAAATGATAAGATTGCATTGAAGCAGACTTACAGATTATCTTGATGAGTCTGGATAGAATAAAACATGTGAATGACTATGGGGGACATTGCCTAGACATGATCTTAATGAGTTGAGTTAGTGGTAGTCAGTAGATTCTTGTTTTTAGAAAAAGCTTCCTATAATTTTCAGTAGGAAGGCTGGAGATAGCTGTGGCTGCTTGGCCCATATTACTGGGGTGTTAATTAATGTCAAAGGAAATTCCTATTTAAACATTGTGTTGATGTGACAGATGTTATCTTGGGCTCAAGGACAGAGTACTTTAAATACATTTCTTATCTTGGCTTTCATACTTAGAGCAGGTAACCCACCCAAATGGGTGGGGGGTATGGATCGGCAGGTAAAGGGTGCTTACTGCCAAGCTTGCTTACTGGAGCTTGATCTGTGGGGCTCACATAATGGAAGGAGAGAACCAACCCCCTATGGTTGTCCTCCTGATGACCCCCTGTGAGTGCTTCCCTCTCCACACACAATAGATATAAAAGATGATGGGAGTGGGGATCAAGCTGAGCTAGTAGAGTGTTCACCTAGCATGTAGCTGTCTCAGGGGTTTGATGTCCAGCTCTGTGTGCTGGCACAAGCTGTAATCCTAGAAGGGAAGCAGGTGGGGCAGAAAATCAAGGTCATCTTAGCTACAATAGAGTAAGTTCAGGGCTTGTTTGGGCTATGGGAGACCCTGCCTTAAAAACACAAACAAACAAACAAACAAAAAACAAAGATGGGAACCAGTGAGCTAGACATGCTTGCTGCCAAGTTCAATCTCTAGGGTCCATGTGGTAGGAGAGTTGACTCCTACAACTTGTCCTGTGGCTGCCACTTGTATGTTCTAGCATGCACCTTTCCACCAACATCAGTAGAAAAATAAGGTTAAAGATTAATGGAATATGGAGGTATCATTCAGGTCTCTGCTCTAGTAGTAGAAAGAGTTGGGGATATGCTTGGTAGTGTAGAGTGCTTGCCTACCACAAAGCTATGGTCCTGGTTTCAGTCCTTAGTACAAAAAATAAAGAAAAAACTTAGAACTTCCATATAGTGAGTGATCAAAGCTCCTAAGAAAGGTAGCAGAGCAGTGTAGTGGCTCTTGAGAATCATCACTCTTCACTTAAAACTTGTATTTTTTAGGCTACTGTTGAACAGCTCATGTTTGAAGAGAAGAACAAAGCTCAGAGGTTGCAGACAGAATTAGATGTCAGTGAACAAGTACAGAGAGATTTTGTAAAACTTTCTCAGACTCTTCAGGTGAGGTGTTTGGGGAACCACCATGGCCCTTCTGTGGGAGGGGGCACCAATGTAGCTGGAGGACTTGGATCGCCTCTATCTCTACCTCAGATCTTTGCATGATCACTAAAGCCAGAAACTTGGTCTTTTCTATAGACTTGGGCCCCTTCTCCTTTCCCTTCTACCTTCAACGTATCATCAGGTTGAGTGATACTGGAGGGGCTGAGGGATACCAGTCTGTAATATAGATTAATTTGGTGAATTTTTAAAGTATTTTTTCTTTTTTCTTCGAAGAGCTGTATCTGGTGAATTGATCTGCTGCATGTCAACTAAATAGCCCAAGTAGAGGGCACATAGGTAGGTAGGGCGTCATCTCCCCGTACTCAGCTCTTCATTGTTTCTCCAGGTGCAGTTGGAGAGGATCCGGCAAGCAGACTCCTTGGAGAGGATCCGGGCTATTCTGAATGATACCAAACTGACAGACATTAACCAGCTCCCTGAGACATGACACCCTGATAGCAGGATTCTAACCTGCATTTTGGGTTTTTAACTCATCTTTAGAATATTTATTATTATTTAACTCTTAACGGAAGAAGTCACAGCAAAGGAAGACTGAAGAAATGCAAATCTGGAGGGAGAAGGCTGCTGTGTGCAGGGACAGCCAACACCTTTCAAAGGGAACACTAATAAGACACTGGACTCGATTCCAACAGGTGTGGGATCAGATGAGGTGCCAGAAAAGTTGCTGTTTCCTGCCTGCTTTCTCCAACATGGATTTTGGAACATATTTCCTGACATGAAAGCAACTTCCCAATAGTGTTTGGAATTACGTTTTCTGTTCATACAAACCGGGAGAGAGAAGTTTCTTTTTTCAGTTGTCTAAGGCTTCATCAGTAGCAGTGTTCAGCTAGCAGAGAGGTGTAGTGTGCTATATGAGTATTTTATATTAAAATATGAAGTGTGAGAGCAGGCCATTGGCTGTTGATTGTATTTCCCTTGCTCAGTGCATTTTGTTTCCTTTTTACCATTTTATCTTCTATTGGAAGACCTTAAATGCTACTGAAACTTGCCTGAGAACTATAGGACCATGGCAAGCAAAAACAATTAAACAAAATTAGAATCTGAATATTTGGCTGAGGCCATATATTGGAAGTTGAATTTATGGAAAAAAGCACAAACAACCTTGGAAGCACTTTGCACACCGTGATGAACTTCCTGGGCCCAAAGGTACCAGGGCAAATAACTGGCACCATCTACCCTTTCCAAGTGTTTAGTTACTGGATCAGTGGTGAGAATAATATTAATAAAACAAGCTATCTCTGACATCTAGTACACATGTATAAATCTGCTTATTTTCAGCCTGCCGCAGAGGCATACTATTTATTTTTTTCAGTGTCACATTTAGAATGGTGATGGTTTACAGATCTTCATATTTTTGTTTTACAGTTTAGACCTAAAGTGTAAGCAACTGCTTACAGTGAAGCTGGGAAACTTACTGGTTTAGAATCTGCTTCACGCTTTTCCGAGAGTTGAGATTCCTTTGGAACAGGCTGTTGAGCACAGACAGCTTTATGAAGCAGTGCAGAATCAGGAGTGAGCTCATGTACTGGCTGCAGGCTACCCGAGAGCAGCCAGTGGCCACCTAACCATGCTATTTAACTTGTGCAGTTTCAAAGTAAAAAATGTTTTCAAGTAATTTTTGTGAGTGGTGTTGGCTTACAGCTGGTACCCAAAGGAACATTATGGGAGTGAGTTAACTAGACTTTTCTGGTTTAACTACCATCAATTCATAGCGTAAATGGACTTTGTTAGTAATGAGTCATTATGAATTTGCCCTCAAGATGTTTGTTACTTTCTTCTTTTAATAAAACAGATAAGGCCTACTTACCCCATAAATAGGTTACTTTTATAATCATGAATTTAAAAGTAAATATGAATTATGGAAACGTGCTAAAAGCTTGCCAATGCATGGAAAAATTAATTGGCTTAAAGTCCCTTGTATAGTGCTACTTGGTTTAAAAGGAATATAATATCCTCATTGAATTAAAAGGATTATTAATTATAATGGGATTAAATTAGATTTAAGACTAGTCCCTGGACCCCAAGCTGATTTGTTTGGATCACCATTGGCTACAGTTGAATGGATAATTCATAATCATACTGAACTGTGTCACTCCCAGTGAACTGTTTTGCTGAAACCAAGTATCTTACAGATCTTTTCTCCTGAAGCTGGGGATTGTGCAGTAAAAGCATCATGACTAGGGTACTGTTTAGAGTCTGTAACTTGTGGCAAATGTAAACTGCTGGGATCCACTCAATTGAGAAACATCCTAGGGGAAGAGAAACTGAAATGCTGGGTTGAATGAAATAAAGTAATGCTGCACCACCAGGTAAGCAGCAGTTCTTTAAAGTCAAGTCAGTTTTCTGCATGAGAGAAGGTTTGGTGTAGGAGCTGACGTCACCAGGAGAGGAAAGGTTGGTCTAGTTTCACACACCTTCCTGTACTGCATTCAGTCTGTGTAGACCTGTTCTCTTGCATGTCTGACCTGGCTTAACTCTAAACTGTAACATACCTTATTCTGTGGCTTTTAATTGGCAGTCACTTGGTCATTTCTAGGCATATTTACCTTTCAGAACTTAAGTAGGCAGATATGAAAAGATGACCTAAAGCCAAGGACAAACTGTATGCAACAGACCACAATGTTCCTTTTCTTTTAAGGTGCTAGAATTTGCACCTCCTACCCACCAAGGAGACAGACATAGCCAGACTCAACTCTGGAAGGTATTGGTGCCTGTGAGGAAATGAGCCAGCAGAGGACGCTGCAGCTGTAGACCTTCAGCTCTGCTCTGAGCAGACTGAGTATCTGTGTTGACTGTACTGAGGCATGCCCTTAAGAAAGTGTTCAAATTAAAAGAGCTGCTGCTGAGTAGAGTGTGTGGCCTTTTCCTTTGCATCCCAGGGTTCTGGTTCCCTTCAGAGGCACAGTTTTGGTACTGCTACTTAAGATGAAGATGGACCTGGCAGTGTTCAGCAGGAGCCTGTGTCCAGAATTAAAACAAACCAACCAACCCATAGACTTTAATTGTAAAGCAAAGTCAAATTTTTGAATAAAAATTTATTCAAACTTTATTTGAATAAATAAATTTATTTAACAGAAATAATAACAAAAAGGAATAACAAAAGAATAACCACACCAAATCTTATCCAAAATGCTCCTTTATAAATTAAACAGTGCTCCCTGTTTGTTTTACAGCCTTCAAGTTATGTTCATTCCAGGTGGTGTCAGAAGGTGACATGATTTCGGATGTCATTGATTTGCTTCACCATTTCCCTTATGTGTTCACCCCTGCAAAATCATCAAATGAATAAGATGAGCTGTCATTGCTGAGTTGTAAGGACTCCCACCATCCTAGACAGGGTCTCTCTGTGTAGCCCTGGCTGTCCTGGAACTTGCTCTGTAGACCAGGCTGGCCTTGAACTCGGAGATCCACATGCTAATTCCGAATGCTGGGATTAAAGGTGTGCTCCACCATGCCCAGTGAGTTGTAAGACTTCAAACTCTTAAGTGTTGCAATAGACCTAAGAATGGCTTTGCTAAGACTGAATAACCTCAAAAGGTTTCAGTTGGACAGCAGTGGTTTTCTGTGTAGTGCTGGGGTCTAAACCCAGGACATCAGCCACTGAGCCCCAGCCCAGGAACATTGCCAACCATAACTGGGATGTTCTTTTGATTATTCAACAAAATTATATTATAGGAAGCCACTACTTTCCATTCCACCATATACTCTGTCTTTTGTGCCCCATTCTGCAAGCAAATGCCTGGACTCCGGATTCTTATCCAGGCAGACCGGCAGCTTTTGGTATACCGCCAAGGGAAACCTGTCGCACAACAGTAAACGTACTCTTCTTTCAGGATGGACTGAATGCACTTTCGCTGGTAGGCACTGAGAGTAATGGTGGGTTTCTGAGGACTCAGCACTTTTTCCATCTTCCGCTGTTGATAATCTTTTTTCATAGTAACCTCAAGTACCAAACAGAACACAGATATTTTGACTATGGTTTGCACACATTTTTACAGTATTTTACTGTTCACACTTTATAAAACTATTCCCTAGATTACTGCACCCATTCTTACCTGTTTGATGGCGTTGCCTAGATGTCGCAGTTGATCAGGTATCAGCTGTAACTCTTTCTTCATGTCTCTCTCACTGTCAGAGAGAACTGGGAGCTGAGCATGAAAACTGTGAAGCACTTTTTTCATCCTTAAGAAAAGGAAGGAAATGTGAGTAAAGTGCTAATTACAAGAGAAACAAAGTTTGTAGCTCAAGAATTTGGTGAGGAGACAATAGAGAAGGGGTCAGGGGACAGTGTCCTCTTTCATAGTACTTCAAAGGGTTGGGGGATCCATTTTACTCTATAGGTGTGTGAACACTGGCAGTACCCAAATACTTGTGGCATCATTAACCCTGTGTGGGCAGGAAACTGGATGCTTCATGGCCCCTGACCTGTTCATGATATCTTCTTGTTTTTCTTTGGCTTCCTCATATTTGTCAGCTAAGCGCTCAGCCATTTCCCGGAGACTTTTCCTGAAGAGATGAGAAACCCTTGGGGGTCCGTATGATGTGGCACAGCATCCTAAGTGAGAATGCAGTCCACTACTCACCATTGTTCTCTCCCCTCTGGGTTTGATACCTACCTTTCCTCTCGACAGTAATTGAGATCTTCGAGTTGTTTCCTCTTTTGGTCACATAATAATTTGACCCTTCAAAAAGAAGCAGTAGTAAAGTTAAAAGGAAGGCCAGGCTTCCATAGACAGTTATTGAGCAACCCCTAGCAAGGACTAGTGGCTGTTCATCACAGGACTCTACCTCCGCTGAATCTCCTCCTTGGCCAGGTCCTGCTTGAGAATGTACTGTTCTCGGAACACCTGGGTGGCTCTGCTGATAAGCTGAAGACACTCCTCGGGAGGGGGAGCCAAATCCTTTTCAGATGATCTTGCAGAACAGTTTCTGTCATTATTCTCATTAGTCAAATAAAACAACCAAATAGACAAGTCCTAGACTAGCTGAAGAGATGTGCCAAGTCCCCTCCCACTGCACCACAGTAAGGACAGAAAAAGGACCAAAAGCAACAATAAACACTTGCTAGTAAGCACAAAGCCATAAGTTCAATCCCCATTTTAACCAAAAAGCCCATCTTAAAATTCATATGCCCTAAATTTCCTACTTGAGAAATGCTGGGTTGGCAGCACTACGCTGCAAGATTCTTTTAATATGCTTCTCAAAGGAGTCTGGAGTTTCAGCCAGAATGCGCAGTGGAGACTCTGCAACTTCAGCATCTTCTTGGGTACAGAGCAGGGGAGGAGATGCTGGGTGGACTGTACTTCTGCAAAATAAACAAGTCAGGTCCACTATGGAGTTATTAGCCACACTACCCAAAACCTAAGAACCTAAAAGAGGAATATGACAAGAATGTGTGTTCTGGCCTGAAAGGTCATCTTGGGGAACTCTGATCTTGTTATTTGAACATTTTGACTCAAAATGCATTTTAGACTGAAAATTCTTTTTGAAAAGATCAAGGCAACTCACACATCCCTTTTCTTGCAAAGGACTTGAGTCAGCAGCACAATGCTAACCACTCCTTTTTCGGGCATAGTTGAGATTTGAGGAAAGCTGGCTGTGGGACCAGATGACTGCTGTGTACAGAATTTACTTCCTCAGAATTTGCTTTCTAAAAATTACATCCAAGAGCAAACATTTCCAAAGACAATTTCCAAGAAAGCTCAAAGGTCTGTGGTCTTTGGCAGCATGTAAGTAACTTACTTTGAAGGCACCAATTCAATTCCTAGTTGGAGGGGCTTTATAAGTAACAGTGTTACTATACCAGTTAGTAGACAACTGGTATTTCAGGCAGTTGGTAGAAATATGATTAAAAATTACCCAGATAAAAAGGTTTCACTTTGGGATTGATGTTTTTATTATCCAAATAGCATGACTGGCTTTTTAAAAAAACACTGGCAAATACAGAAGTGGATGCTCACAGTCATCTATAAGATGGAACACAGGGCCCCCAATGGAGAAGCTAGAGAAAGCACCCAAGGAGCTGAAGGGGTCTGCAACCCTATAGGAGGAACAACAATATGAACTGACCAGTACCCCCAGAGCTGTGTCTCTAGTTGCATATGTAGCAGAAGATGACCTAGTCGGCCATCACTGGGAGGAGAGGCCCTTGGTCTTGCAAAGATTATATGCCCCAGTACAGGGGAATGCCAGGGCCAGGAAGCAGGTGGTTTGGGGAGCAGGGCAGGGGGAGCGTATAGGGGACTTTCGGGATAGCATTTGAAATGTAAATGAAGAAAATATCTAATAACAAATTGGAAAAAAAAAAGGTAGGTATATAATGGATTAAAAAAATTAATCCCTGGAAGATTTGTTTTATTTTTACCTATTATTTGCTTCATGTGCATGTGCACAGCATGGCACAGCACACGTACAAGGTCAGAGGATAGTATAAAGGAGAGTTTCTCTATGTCACATGGTTCTGGGAATTCAACTCAGGTTGTCAGAGTCAGTGACAAGCACTCTTAACCTGCTGAGGCAGCTCTCAGGCAAATATTTTCCTAGTATTTCTTTTGTTTAAAGTTGTTAGAATTTTAATGTCTTTTTTATATAAAGCAACATAAAATTTATACTTGTAATTTTTTTTTTTTCTTATCAAGCAGTGTAACTGGTCAATCTTTAAAAAGCATGTAAGGAAGCCAGGTGTGTGGTGGGCACGCCTTTAATCCCAGCACTCAGGAAGCAGAGGCAGGTGGATTTCTGAATTCGAGGCCAGCCTGGTCTACAAAGTGAGTTCCAGGACAGCCAGGGCTACACAGAGAAACCCTGTCTCAAAAAACCAAAACCAAAACCAAAACCAAAGGCATGTAAGGATAGTAACTGAATGCAAACCCTTCACACTTCTGTCACACTTCTGTCAGAAGTACCTGTTCTGAATGGACACCAAGAGATCGCAAAGTCTCATGTTTTAACACCCCAGTGACTTGGTTTGCATGTCTATTTCTACGTTTATAAGACCTTCCAAGGGAACTGGTGATTACAACTTAATACATAAACTCAGCTTTATACTGTTTCCTCAGAGTTTACATAGTGCAATGTCCCTCTGAGGCTGGCAGAGAGAGGGACCACGCAGACCCTCATGTGCACCAGAGCTATATGTATGTGCAACCCTTGACTTGTTTAAGCCTTTTTCTATTACATGGAGATTAGAAGATTCCTTGGGGCTTCTCTAATGTGTCCAGGAGGACATACAGGAGAATATCTTATACCTGAGCCTGACATGCAACAGTCAACTAAATCCAATCACAACAATGTAGTCCAGTGTCTCAATCCTCTGTACTTGGGAGAAAATCTCTAGCTGGGTGTAGAAAATCACAGTAGTAATCTCAGATGAGGTAAAGCCTGTTCTAGGCCAGCAGGACTGCAGGCTGAGACCCTATCTCAAAACAGAACAGAAAAGCTATGATTCTCAATTACGAGCCAAAAAAAATCCCATGATGTCTAAAATGAAACTTTTTCAGAGATAGTAAAGAAAACAGAAATATTGACTGAATTCAGAAGCCAAAACTTAAACCACACAGCCTCAAACTAGTTACTAAGGGCATTCTCTCCAGCGTTGATTTGGCAGAATTAGAGAGTTATGTGGCAGATACAGAATGGGACTTACAATAAAGGCCGTATGAGACATTCATAGGTACTGGTGATGCAGATCATTGTGGGCCCCAGGATGTCTGGGACGATCCAGAATCCTCGAATTGGAGCTGGCTGCCTGCAAAGAGGTTACAAAGTTACAAAGCAGCAGTTAACCAGAACCAATAGCAACTATATGACTGGTCCAGGCCTTTTGGGGCCTGTGACATCCTGACTGTCAATGCAGTAACCACCCCAAACATGGTTATTTGGAAACATACCTTGATCAGTTTAAACAAAGCTCCCACTTAGTAGCAATCTACAAGCTATTTACCAATTATCTAGGGATACACAGCTTATATGTTTTTCTCCCCAGTAACATCTAAGGCCCATCTATCTCAGTGAGCCTAGTTCAGTGTCTACAAGCTGCTCAGAGACCTAAATGAAGAGAGCTTTGGAATCTTACATACCCAGTGACCCAATACCTGCCACAAGAATTCACTTCATTTAGTGTGCACAACATTGTTTCCTTTGTTTCCTTCCTACTTCTTTCACCAGAGGTGGGGAGAAAACAAGGGTCTCAAATGGGAATTGCTGTCCCCACCAATGTGCTTTATGTCTACATGCCTGTCCTACTTGTGCCTAACCACATTTCTGCACCTTGTGCCATCAACTGCATAGTTTCAAAGTGTCCCATTATGCATGTTAGACATGCTTATAGACAAGCTTGTGTTTAGTTTTGTTCATGAGACATTCCCCACTGTGGCTTGACGGGAAGCTTCATTGTGCCCAGTCTGGCTTCCTTTGACTTGTTCTTTATTTTGTAACAGCAACCATGTATGAGTATACAGTGTATATACAAGTGCCTATTGGCACACCTGTGTGTAGGCACAGCTTCAGTTTGGTCCCTTGAGCCAGGGTTTCACTGAGCCAGGCTGGCAACCAGCAAGTCCCAGTTATCATCCTGTTTCTGTCCCTACTGGAGACGGGGAACCAGTACTTGGCCATACCTAGCTTTTTTTTAATCTATTTAGAAGTTTGAGCTCAGATCTTAAAGCTTGCTCAGCAAGTGCTGTTATCCACAGACACACCTCCCCATCTCTTTTTTCTCTTTTTAAAATAAACTTTAAGAAGAAAGAAAAAAAAAAAACCTTGCAAATAAACATCACACACTAAAATTAACCAAAGTCTATACTTCTCAATAAACTTTGTCATACAGTTGTCAGTATGTAATCCATATATAAAAATGTGCATATACAACATGTAACCAGTACTAAAAAGAAAACCAAGGCTACAGCTTAGTGATAGAATGCCTGCCTAGCAAGGTCCAAGGTTCGATTTTAGTACCTTGAAGACAAAAGGGGAGGAGGCAGCAGTCGCAGCCATCGAAGCCTACATGTCCATCCTTCATAAAGGTAAACCACTAGCCCCATCTCACACTGCCGTGTCGCGGTTGCCTCACTTTCATTTTATGTAGTTATTCATGTGCATGGGTGTTTTTCTTGCATGGTGGGTGTGAGCTGTGGTTGGAAATGAAGCTGGGTGCTCTTAACTGCAAAGCCATCTCTCTAGCCAAATATGGCTATAGTTCCCTGTCCACTTTTTAACCTGGCACATTTTGCTGTCATTCCTCAATCCTTCCAGTAGAGTGGGGAGTCTCTACTCTCCGGCCTGGCAGTGCTTATCCAATACTACTTCGTCTTCTTGTCAATAGTCGCTCCTTGGCGTTCATCACAGCCCCGCTCTGGGTTCTCCTCCGTTCTCTGAACCCCTTGCCTTCCTGGCTCTTCTGCTCCACTCAGTGCTCACAATTAATTATGTGTTGCTTGTTTATCTCAAGTCTCTTTTTCTGACTCCAGATCTTTTCTTAGTCAACATCTGTCAGAATCACAGGTTCAATGCTGACATTTTTATTATTTCCAGGCAATTTACAAACTTTAGACCCATACACATAAATGTGTATTAGGCTCTTCTACTTTAAACATTCTAGAGGGACATCTTCCCAAATCTGCTCTTCTGCATCTTTTTTTTCCCCCCCAAAGGGGAATGAACATCTGTTCATTCACACAGACAAGGGACCTGGGGACCATTCCATGCACCTTTCTTTACTCGTCACAGTAACTGAATATCCACTAGGCACTCTTACATTCTGAGTATGAAGGCACAAAGCCAACAGAATCCTCATAAAAAGTAAGAGACTGCCTTTGTAGTGCACACCCACACATGAGAAGGGGGTGGGGTGTGGTGTGTGTGTGAGGGGATATGCTACAAAGAAAGCCCCAAATTAGCCTGGAGAATTAAGGGACCCTTCTCTGAAGAAGTAATTTAAGACAAGAAAATAAAAATTATCTAAGAGAAGATGGCAAGCTGTAGTTGGGCACACAGGACGTGGTGAGGTAGCTGTGAAGCACACGAAGGCTTTAGATAAACAAACACCTGGTAACCATGATGCTCCTACAAGTAAAGAAGGTTCTTCCTCACCTGCACGGCAATGGCTTTGTACAAAGAATGTGCTCCACAAAGCATTTCTGCTCAGCAGTGAGTTCTTGTAAACTATCCTTATCTTCTTCATCTACAAAAGAATGCATTATAGAAATTAATGTACTTAGACAAAGCTCCAAGTTCAAGCACTTGTCATTTGTTAAATGTATTTAAGTTCTTGTCTCAAGTCACTACTTTTCACAGAGGGCGCCCTTCTCAGACAAAGCCCAGCTGAACAGTTATTGAGAGCTGCTGGTTACTGGGAGAGGGTGAGCCAGTTTTCATAGTGTGTGGCTCCCGGGAGATGAGCATGCCCTATGCATGGTACCATATACATGAGAATACAGGCAGCACAATGTGAACTTAGGCCATTAAAAAAAAAAAAAAAAAAAAAAGACAGTTGGGAGGGGGCTTAGGGCTTGAGAAATGGATCTGAGAAGAGTTAAGGAAACCGTGTGTGTGAGGGAGTGGATATGATCAAAATACACCTGCATGGACGAGTCTCAAAAAATAAATATATTCAAAACGGAAAACATTTCAGCCTGCCATTCAGGTGTTCGCTGTCAGGTTTGCATAAGTGCTCTTTATTTGCCTGACAAAATTCCTTTCTAAAACTAGTTTGTTGATTTTGTTGTTTTACGTAGTGTGGAGGATCAGTCAGTCTTCATGTAGGCGAATGACCTACCATTGAGCCATATTCAGGCTCTTTGATTGTTCTTAACACTGACTATAGTTTGATTATTTTGCTTGGCTTTGGTATCACAGGTTGAGGTTAACAGTACTGTTTTTTTGGGAGAAGCTCATGGAGAATCAACATTTTAAATGTAAAGTCACTTGGTTTAGGGCATTCCAGTCAGTTCTGAAGTCCATCCATTTTACCTAGGCCTCCTAATTTCTATAGGCTTAATAGTAATCTGCCTATGTTTTCTGACTATAGTAATTTTAGGGTTTTTTTGTTCTAGTATTTGGTCTGTCTGGCTAAAGGTTCATCAGCTCTGAAAATGAGCCTTCTAAAGAACGCTTAGGTTCACTGATTCTAATGTTTGCTTCTCCAAACTACACTTTGTCAGAATCTCTGAAACTTACTGGGAAATACAGAAACTTAGTAACTCACCCGATCCAAGAAATTTGTGCAGTTTGTGAATCCAAGTCAGCCCCACACTGTGCACGCCAGCTTCATGGCTGCAGTGGTATCTCGAAGGACACTTGGGATCTGCAAGTGAGACCATCAAAGATACAAAGATAGCAACTAGGAAACAAGAAGAATTTACCCCAGTGGCTTACAAACACATGGTGATGAAACCCACTGTCTACAGGATTTTCACAGTTGTGCACTGTTGTCAGGGACTTGAAAGTTTTTAATCTGAATTCCATTCATTCTCTCTTCCTCTCTTGGTTTTCCGAGAAAGGGTTTCTCTGTGTAGCCCTGGCTGTCCTGGAACTCACTTTGTAGACCAGGCTGGCCTCGAACTCAGAAATCTGCCTGCCTCTGCCTCCCAAGTGCTGGGATTAAAGGTGTGTGCCATCAGTACCTGGCTTGAATTCCATTTTCAAATTAAAAACAACAGACATGGTCTGGAGAGATGTCTCAGAGGTTAAGAGCACTGGCTGCTCTTCTGAAGGTTTTAAGTTCAATTCCCAGCAACCACATGGTGGCTCCTAACCATCTCTAATGAGATCTAGTGCCCTCTTCCAGGGTGTCTGAAGCCAGCTACAGTGTACTTACATATAATAAATAAATCTTAAAAAAAAAATCAAAAAAAGAACGGGACCCTACACATCGTATTAAGATTCTACAGCTCGGGACTTAGTAGAAAGAGGGCCATTATCCCACTGGGGTCCTCTGACGTCTGGGATTGACTTTCTTGGATATAATCCTGTATGGCTAAAGATTTTTGTTTTAATCTCTGAGAATGAGACCTTCTCAGAACCAAAAGCTGTATGCTGATGACAACTTTACAAAAATCATAAACTTGGAATTTTGTTAAAAGAAACTAGTTATACATTGGGAACAATACCCAGAAGAGTCCTATAGAAATCATCATAAAGATGGAGCAAAGGAAGAACAGAGGTAGAGGAAAGAGGACAGAAAGAAACCAAAGGAGATACCAAAGAACCAAGCAGAGCAAGAAAAGGTGGAGCAATGTCCCAAGAAAACATCAGCCAGCAAATCCCTTGTCCACCCTGTCTGGCCAAGTTCAAGTTAGGAAAACTCCCCAAGGTGCAAGAATGGATATGCCAGTGGTTTTGTAAAAAGGTAGAAATACAACAGAGAAGTGTCTAAGTGCAAGTGGAGAACATACAAGAGGGCTGTGTGTGGTGGTGCAAGCCTGTTACACCAGCACCCTATAAAGAAAATGGAAGCCGTGAACTGACCTTAGAAAGGATTTACCAATAAACTTACTTAGAAGACATTAAGTCACACAAAAGTAAAGCTTACTGCCTCTGCTAGGCAGTTTAGAGAAGACAGCCTTGGTTAACAGCTGCTGAGCAGAGTGGGCCTGGTCTTCGTGGGGAGAACTTTTGACAGTATTTTATGTTGTAGAGCTCGTCATTTGTCCAAAACCAAATCTTGGAATTTCTGTTTCTGCAAAACACGTTTAACTGTTCCAAGTGTAATTTGCTGTTGTGGATCTATGAAAGTTGAGGGGAATTTTCTGTTTGGGGCCAGTTCCCACTTGTACATCAGCCAGAACCATTACATGTTATTACTAAAGGAGTTTTCATTTGTTTAAAACAAAACAAAACAAAAGCTGGACAGTGGTGGCATATGCCTTTTTGGAGGCAGAGGCAGGCAGATCTCTGTGAATTCAAGGCCAGCCTGGTCTACAAAGTGAGGTCCAGGACAGCCAGGGATACTCAAAGAAACTCTGTCTTGAAAAAAAAAAAAACACCACAAAAACAAAACAAAACAAAAAAACAAACAAAAGGGTAGCTTGCACACACCCACTGGCACATAACGAGTGTAGTACATGTAACGAGTGTAGTACATGTAGGACAGGTAACGCAGAAGACATCAGCACAGTGCTCAGCACACAGTCCCACCATCAAACAATAAGCAGGTGTGAAATAAGATATCACGTCCTTTACAGCTAGAACCTAGGTTACTTTAGCCTCAAGGGGCTGTGACTATGACTATACTACCATGTTCACCTCTCTTGAATTTCTAATGCTACTTATAAAGATTTATCTCTATGGTTAAGATCTCTTTGAAAATTATATTTATAGTGTATGCATCCAGGTGTGTGTGTGTGTGTGTGTACGTGTGAGAGAGAGAGAGTAACAGGGCATGCATGTGGAGAACACCTTTCAGACAGCCGTTTCTTGCTTCACTATATGGGTGCGGGGGATCTAACTCAGGTTGCCAGGCTTGGTGACAAGCACCCCAATCCTCTCAGCCACTTTGCAGCCCTCCTCTTTTCTTTTTGAGACAGGGTCTCATGTAGCCCATGCTGGCCACAAACTTAGCTGAAAATGGCCTTTAACTTCTGACCCCAAGTGCTGGGATTACAGACATGCGGTGGTGCTGGGGATTGAGCCCTTTCTAAGCCTTGTCAGTGTTAGCAATACTTGTCCTTAGCCACATCTTCAGCAAAGCTAAGACTTTAAAAGGAGCTGGAGACGTGGCTCAGAGGCTGAGCAGCAGCTGCTCTTTCACAGGCCCTCGTTCAATTCTCAGCACCCACATGATGTTTCAAAGGGATCTGACACCCTCTTCAGGTCTCCATGTATGTGGTGCACAGACACACATGCAAGCAAAACACCCAAACACGTAAATAAAATGGCTAAATCTAATTAAAAAATTTTCAAAGAGATTAAACATTTTGATTTTGTAGAGATGCTTAGTGATTTCTCTTTGCAGTTGTATTATATAAGGAATATTGCTCTGATATATTATCCGAGAGGGCCTTGAACCTTCTGATTTGGCCTTCTGTTGAGATTAAAGATATGACCACTATGCCAACTATGTTAGGATCAGGAAAAAGTCATCATCAAACAAATGGGTGGCACCAGTGGGTAAAGTGCCCACCATCCAGGCCTGATCCTCAGAATCCATGTAAAATGGAAAGAATCAAAGAGCTGTCCTCTGGTACCCAAACTTCACACACACACACACACACACACACACACACACACACACACACACACACACAGAGTAATAAATAAAATTAATTATGTGTGTGGAGCCACAACGAGTGTTAAAATGAGTTTGCCTAGGAAAGACTGTACTGTATAGTAACTAAAAGTCCAAAAAGAATCCAATTAACTTTTCAAAATTTGAGAGCACAGGAATAACCATAGAGTAAGTAACCACAGTGCTGAGTTAGTGTAAGTACACCGGGTGAACACCTTACCTCTGTGCAGTTTAATTGGGCAGGAAAAGTCAGAGGCAAAGGGATCGTCCTCTCCAGATGCCAGCTTCAGGGCAAGCTCTAACTCAACACACTCAAACACGTACAGAGAAGGGATGAAGTCAGCCCTGGGATCCCAGGACTTTTCTAACTGTTAAAAACACAAAGGGGAAACAAAGACCGAAATTTAGACCTCTCATGAATTTGAAAATGTACACAAACACAGAAACAAAAAAAGACAGGTCACATAGTCCTTTCAAAAGTTTGATCAGATAGTCGTACCCTATCCTTAAACATCTCTCTCCCCTGTTAACCTTAGACAGCAATAACAAAAACATCAGGAGCCTGGGGAAAAGCTGGCCTAGTGGTCCAAAGATTTGGCCCAAAGGTCAAAACCTTTGTTACCAAGGACTAGACTATAGAAATCAAGCTGGGTGTGGTGCATGCCTTTAATACACAGGAGGCAGAGGCTGACTGATCTCTGTGAGGTCCAGGCCAGCTTGGTCTACGTAGCAAGTTCCAAAACGGACAGGGCTACATAGAGAGACCCTATCTCAAGAAACCAAAATTTAAATAAGACTATAGAGGCCCAGAATCACCATCGACAGTGGTGTTAAACACTGTAACCTCAGCACTAAGTGGGAACATTAAAGCAGGAGGGTTTCAGTCACAGACCACCTTGGTCTGTACAGCAAGCTTAAGGCCAGCATTAGACACTTAGTGAAACTCTGTCTCAAAAGTCAAAGAACAGGGCTGGCTAGATGGCTCAGTGGTTAAGGGAGCCAACTGCTTTTCTCAAGGTCCTGAGTTCAAATCCCAGCAACCACAAGGTGGCTCACAACCATCGGTAACGAAATCTGATGCCCTCTTCTGGAGTGTCTGAAGACAGCTATAATGTACTTACATATAATAAATAAATAAATCTTAAAAAAAAAAAGTCAAAGAACAGGTGTAAGAGAAATGATGGCTCAGAGGCAAAGTGCACTGTCTGCTCTTGTAGACCAGCCACTTTCAGTTCCCAGCACCCACATGACAACTAACTCCAGTTCCAGCAGAGATGCCCTTTTTCTGATAAATTAAAAAAACAAAACAAAATAAAAAAACCTTGAAAGCTTACAAACAAGCATGGTCTAACCTTTTATTTATCATGTATCCATATACACAATAACCTACCCATGTGCTTTATCTGCAAGTATGTCTGTGTACCACTCCCATACCTGGTACCCACAGAGGCCAGAAGAGTGTGTTAAGATATCCTGGTACTGGGATTACAAACAGCTGAGCTGTAGGTGTTAGGAATTGAACCTGGGTCTTAAGAGAGTGGCCAGTGTTCTTATCTCCTGAGCCCCCTCTCCAGCCCCAAGAGCAATCTTATGTTTAGAGGAGTCAACTTACTGGTGCAAGGTATAAACCCTTAATACAAAGGTCAGAAACAAATACAGTTTCATGGACTCTAAATTAGGCAAATTTCTTCTTTCTACTTGGACTCTCAATTATTCTTATATAAAACATATAATTACCAAAATATCAAAAGTACCATATGTAAGCTAGAATTTCTCATGATTAAGCAGTCAAAGTGGCCCATGAACTATACCTGCTATTAGATATGAAATATAGCAACACTAGCCTGTTACTTACCGTTTGGTCATCTTCTTCTTCTCCCTCTAGTACAACACAGTGGTACAGCATTCCTGACTCAGTCGCAATTACTAAGATATTTGGAACACAGGGCAAACAGAGTATAGCACAGGCATCGTAACCGTAGTTATCTTCAGCTGCAGGATGCATAGGCAGTGGGCCCAACAGCTTCCCAATATTCCCTGGGCTAAAGGAAGAATAAAAGCACTATCAGGAAAATGCTCACAGAAGGAGACTGTCCCTACTCTCCTTTCCCAATCACATTCCAACGGTGGTGACTCTTGGTCTGAGATCATCTCCTTGAAAGGAAAACTGCAGTGCCTGAAGAGATTCCAGGTTTTTGTTTTGTTTAGTTTCTTTTTTCCTTCCAGACAAAGTACAAAGTAGTCTAGGTTGCCTTAATTCCTGACCCCCGTTACAGCTTCCAGAGCTAGGATTCCAAGAGAATCCATTATGCCTTAGAAGACACTAGATTGTCTGTGAGGCTCGGGGCAAGACTGGTATCTATTGTTAGTGGTAAGACTGGAGGTTCCATCCCTGTAATTACTACACCACCAGACAAAACAGAGGGACAGAGGGCTGCATAGACGGCCCAGTGGTTAAGAGCACTGGCTACTCTTGAGGACCTGGGTTCCACTCCTAACACCCACATGTGGCTCATAAATGTTTGTAGCTCCAGTTCCAGGGGATCTGATGTCTACTTCTGGCCTCTGCCAGCACTGCATACACATACATACATTTAGGCAAAACACACATATACATCAAATATAGATAAATTAAAAAAAATAAAAAAAGACAAGTTGCCATTACACAGTCCAGGCTAGCCTTAAACTCAGGACTGCTGTGTCAGCCTTTGGTGGGATGGAATTACTGGCATGTACCAGCACATGCAGTCTGGTTCCCATTTGCAACACTCCACTGGTAGTACTCTAGCAAAGATCACCTATGATTCTAGTTGCTGAATCCAAAGGTTTAACCTGACCTGCTGTATCACCACTGGTTAACTGTTGTTGTCTGATATTCTTTTTTTTAGACAGGGTCTCTCTACATAGCCTTGGCTATCCTGCAACTTGCTCTATAACCTGTATAGACTAGGCTAGATTCAAAGTCACAAGAAATCTACCTACCTGTCTCTGCCTCCTAAGTGCTGGAATGAAAAACACATGACCCCATATGCAGCTGCCTAACCCTGTTAATGCTCCCGACAATTTTGTTTCTGATGTGCTCTCTGCCTCTTTCATCACGTCCTTGCAGAGTGCTGTCTCATTTTTTTCTCTTGTTTTCTGGGCTCAATGAATAAACCTAAGACCAAGCCAAAAAATAAAACACCAAAACCAAAAAAGAAACCCCAACACCAAAAAAGCAAAACTCATATTTAAACACCACCACCACCACCACCACCACCACCACCACCACCACCACCACAAAAACAATGCTAAAATCCCTCAGGTGTCCCAGGTATAAACATTCGCCACTCGAGTCCCTCACCAGCCTTCTACTCTGCTCAGAAACCACTCTGCTCTTTTAGAACAGACCTCAGCATCTTCCTTACTGAGGCAGTAACTCCATCAATTTTTACCTGCACGGCAACTTCAATATTTGTTGTTTTTTACCTGAATTCACTGCTTGAGATCAAGATGTCGAGTCACTGAAACCTTGACTGGCATCTGTGCTTTTGCATGCTCTACTCTAGGATACCTTTGTGACTAAACTGCTCTAACTGTTCCTTGATGTTTCATTTATGCCTGCTTGAGACTTGTTAAGTCCCATACTACAAAAATCCCCCTAGCTCCTATACTCAAAATAATGTCTGTAATGTCTCCTTCCTTTGAGCACTTACTGCATCCCACTACTGGGGAGTGAATCCTATGTCTGTGAGTATACATGCCTGTTTCTCCAGGAGTTCAATGTCAGATTACATCTAATCATACCCACTCACGATGCTTGTTTACATAAGAGAAGCAATGCCTTTTCAGTTCATCCTAACCTTACAACTTCCTTAAATAAACAAGGAAGTAGGTAATCAAATAAAGTGTGCCATTTCTCATCTATCCCTCAGATACAGAGATGTGGATCTTCCTTCAGCAGAGTGGCGATGCAGACAGCAACAGTGGCTGCTGCCTTCCTTACCTGTGTAACAGGCTCACGTAGGTAAGGAAGGTCTCCCCATTCTCATACAGGATGTACAGTGGATACGCCACCACATCTCTGTCTTTCTGTTCAAATATATTCTTTGAGACGGTTACCAGGGGCCCGAAGTCAAACGCCACTGCAGTCTCTCCTAGAGACGCTGTATATGCTCTTCTGCAAACAGAGTTGAAAAAAAAAATGTTGAAAACAAAAATTATTATGAATAAACAAATTCTTATAAAATTTGTGAAAATTTTTAATTTTGAAATAGTTTAAACATGGAGATACAAACAACACATATATAGAAGTATAAGAAATGGAAGAAAACATGAAAACCTGATAAATACAAATTTATTCATTCCATAAACACTTACCATTTACTATGTGCTATGTACTGTTCTAGGTTCATAAAATATATCAGCAAATTAAAGAAAGGCTCTGCTCTTGAGTGAAGATAAAAAATAATAGTTCAGAAAATGATTTTTTTGTTGTTGTTGCTATTTTTGGTTTCATTGAGACAGGTCACACACTCTTACAGACTGACTTAACCTGTAACAATCTTTCTGCCTTGGCCTTCCGAGTGCTAACATTATAGACCTGTGTCATTTTTCCTGAAAGAACGTGGTGTTAGAGAAAGGAGGGCCGAAGGGTGTTGGTGGGAGCACTATTTAAAGTAATCCGAGTGTCTCCAGAGGAGCTACTGTGAGAACCTGTCTCAAAAATCAGAGCAGGAACTCAGTGGGGAAAGGTACTTGACTCCAAGACTGACAGTCTGTTGGATCCTTGTGATACTCATGGCAGAGGTTGAGAACTGACTTCTTGAAGGAGGGATGAACACACACATGTATGCAACATGAGCTTATTTATGTACACACACAATAAACAAACAAACATAAAGAGACAGACAGACCGACTGACTGGAAATTAGGTATGAATGCTTACTCTGGCTTACAACATACTAAGCAATCTCCTTTTCCTGGTACGAGTGTTGGAGTGACGTTTTTGTACCCTGTGTGAAGATGTGTCCCTGTCCTTCCTTGCCTGCCTATGGCACTTTCTGACTGGTTAAAATAAAAAGCCTACAGCCTATAGCAAAAGGCAGAATAGTAAGGTGGGACTTCTGGTCAGAGAGAAGTCACATGGACTCAGAAGTCAGATGAATGAAACTGAGGAGAGGTAACAAACCAGCCAAATGGCAGAACTTAGATTAGTATAAAGGGGATAATTGAGTCACAAGCTAGTGGGAAACGAGCCTGGCATAAGGCCTAGGCATTCATTAGTAAATATAAGCCTCCGTGTCATTATCTGGGGATCTGTGGGCATAGAAATGGTTGATACAATCACATACCCAGGGCCTAGTGCCCTTTAGGTAAGTACTCTACCTAAATATAGTCTATAACTATATATATTAAGCTATATTCAAGGTTGCTGGACAGTTTCTTTTGTTTAAAGATTTATTTATTTTATTTATATAAGTTAAGTATACTGCAGCTGTCTTCAGACACACCAGAAGAGGGCATCAGATCCCATTACAGATGGCTGTGAGCCACCATGTGGTTGCTGGGAATTGAACTCAGGATCTCTGGAAGAGCAGTCAGTGCTCTTAACTGCTGAGCCATTTTTCCAGCCCCTGCTGAGCACTTTCTAATGAATGATTCATTTCACTCTGTGAAATAATCCTAAGAAATGAGCTCTGCCAATTTTTTATATTCATGGAATATAGTTACAGAAATTAAGCTTAGTACAACTAGAAAACTTTTCCAGATGCCAAAGTAGGCAAGTGGTTGAGGCTTGATTGCAACCAGGTTGGGTGACTGATACCAGAGCAGAGATCTGGTTTTGTTTGTTTGTTTGTTTGTTTGTTTTTTGAGACAGTGTTTCTCTGTGTAACAGAGCCCTGGCTGTCCTGGACTTGCTCTGTAGACCAGGCTGTCCTCAGAGATCCACCCATCTCTCCCTCAGAATGCTGGGAACAAAGGCACCATTACCACCCAGCTAGAGCAGAGTTTTTTTTTTTAGAGCAGAGTTCTTATCACTATATTTGCTCTACTGCCTCTTATATACATACTGTGCCTATCAAAAACAAACAAAACCCACCTACCACCCAACTAGGTTAGCCCCAGAAATATACCACAGAACAGAAAATGCCTTGACTCTAGAATAGGATGACCTCTGAGCTAGGTCCTGCCCTGTTATGGAAATGATGCATTGGAATTTAAGCTGGTGCCCTATTTCTTCATATCATTTAAGTAAACTTTCAGTGCTGGGACAGCCAGGGAGTAAACAGTTCCAGGCTATAGCAACCCCTGGCTCCCAGCAGTAGAAGAGATAAATGCATTATATCCCACTCAGGCTCTCAATATCCACACACTTGAAGAGCAAGTAAATGTAAGTTTACAGTAAGCGATCATCAACAATGAGAAAAGCAAGACTGCAGGACAGGAAGAAACCAACACAGATTTAAGTATATCAGCGCCATCCCACGAGGACTGCCAGTACTGAAATGATCAAAAACAGGATAAAGATGCACAAAATACTCAAGACTATGTTTAGAACAAAGACTAAACATGAAGATAACTAAATGAAAAATCCAGAAATCTTGGCACTAGTTTTCATTCTAAGCATGTGTAGTCCACGTGACCATGTGCTGTGCGAATCACAAAGACTCATCGGGAGGCCAGAGGGTTTGGTTTGGAAGTTCACAGGGTGATTCCATTTGTGGTAAGCTTAAGCCAGGTTGTGTAGTAGATAAGAAAAAAAAAAAAAGAAAGAAGCCAGGAGCACAAGATAACCAAAAAAAAGTCAGGCGTAGAGGTACACACCCTTAATCCCAGCACTTGGGGGGCAGAGGCAGGTGGATCTCTGTGAGTTTGAGGCTAGCCTGGTCTACAAGGCGAGTTTCAGGACAGCCAAGGCTATGTAGAGAGACTCTGTCTCAACAAAAGAAAAGAAGAGAAAAGAAAACAAAAGACAAAACACCTGTTAATCAGAATGACTGAGTCTATTCTGTCACAGAGCTGGGAGTTCAGCAGTGAGCTTCACCCACACAGAGCACACTGCTTAAGTCTCCAGCCCAACACTGTGCCATTTTTAGAACTGTTCAAATTTTATTATGCATTGTTCCTGCCAACTGTATTTTAGAATTATCTCAAAAAGAGATCATGCTGTTAGTTACAGTGACATTCAGACTTGTGACTTCTTGTTATAATACCACAAGTATTCTAAAACTTAACTCTGGAAATTCTTTGTAGTTCTGGTAAAACTGCATTTATAGTCTCTATAAACTCAGTATTTTGTGACACAAATAAAAACTTACCCTTTATTGAGTATTAAACTTTCCTCTTCTGCTTCTGAAAGTACAATCACCTTAGTGGGTGTCTGGGGCTCACGGAGAGAATAAATTCTAGGAAAAAAAAAAGTTCTCTTTGAAGCCAGGCAAGAGTAGCTCACACTAAAATTCTATCATTTGGGACACTGAGGCAAGAGGACACCAAGTTACAAGCTACACCGGTTACAGAGCAGCATGGGTTACAGAGTAAGATACTGTTTCAACAAAATACAAGTTTTCTTTCATTTCCAAGAAAAGGAGCCCCTTCCCCCACATACTCAGTTCTTAAGGATTTTCCTACCATCAGCAGTTAAGGGCGCTTGATGCTCTTGCAGAGGAACTGGGTTTGGTCCCTATCACCTCCATGGAGGCACACATCGTTTGTAACTCCAGGTAAAGAGGATCCCTCCTCTTCTGACATCCTTGGGTATCAGACATAGATACAGTATACATACACACAGGCTGGCAAGACACCCACACACATAAAATAAACCTAAAGTAAATTTTAAGAGAATTTTTAAAATCTCAAATCACCAGTTCTTTTTTTTTTTGTTTGTTTGGTTTTTCTGTTTTTCGAGACAGAAATCCGCCTGCCTCTGCCTCCTGAGTGCTGGGATTAAAGGCGTGCGCCACCACACCCAGCAAATCACCAGTTCTTAAATCAGCTCTTTGTCAAACATCTTGCTATTCCTGGCAATACTGCCTATTTCCTCTGCTTAACTACATAAGAGGGAGGTTTATGAGCTGAAGAAATGCTATCTATAACAACATATTTTGGGGGAAGGGGGAGGAAGAGAGGTAATAGTGTTAGGGGTGGAACCCAAGGCCTCAACCATAGGTATTTGACCACTGAACTACATTTCCC
Organism: Mus musculus; assembly: GCF_000001635.26. Lineage (NCBI taxonomy): Eukaryota > Metazoa > Chordata > Mammalia > Rodentia > Muridae > Mus > Mus musculus. Next base: position 70,962,459 of record NC_000077.6, read on the forward strand.
ACATTTATCACAATTCTATGGCAGCTACTGCATGTGACTGCACCTCTACCCTTTCTGTCTGGAGAGCTTTGTGTAGTCATCTCACTGTGGCTCCTGGCTGGCCAGCTTCCCTTTAATCATACCATGTGTCTTTGTCTGCTAGACACAAAACCACACAAAGCAGCAACCATATCTTGCTAAGACCAGAAGTGGTTAAAATGTATTTATATATCAAATATTCAGAAGACTGAGTGGTATTTAACCTGAAATCTATAAGATGCTTATTACAAAAAGACTCAATATTGTGTCATCCCTGTTTTCTCAAAGAGCAGCATAAGCGTGAACTGTTAGCCTGGCAGAAGCAGGCAGTCCTCAGTTCTAGGCCAGCTTGGTCTACAGAACAAGTTCAAGGACAGCCAAAACTGCACAGAGAAACCCTGTTTCAATACCCGCCCCCATGCTCCCAAAAGAGAGTGAACTGTTTTACCAAAATAATTTTAATTTAAAACAACTTATTTTAAATTACGTACAGGTATGTGCTCTTGGAAGCTAGGGGAATCTGATTTCCTGGAGCTGGAGCTTCAGGCAGTGTGAGCTGCTCAATATGGGTGCTGAGAAATAAGCACGCTCTTAGAACCACTAAGCCAATCCTCCATCTCCTAAAACATCTTTTATTTCATAGCATATATTGCTCTTGTTAAAGATGAAAGAATATTCAAAATAAATACTAGCACTGTCATTACTAGAAAATCCGATGTCCATCACTCATCACTAAGTTTTACCTAAGTCAGCCACTTGTCTCTTTCCACTAATAATGTTTAAACTTTTATTCCATTATCAGTAAAATTTTACTTTCATGGCCAGGCATGATGGCCCATGCTTTTAACCCCAGAAGTCAAGAGGCAGAGGCAGGTCAATCTCAGTGAGTTAGGGGCCAGCCTGGTCTATACAGTGAGTTACAGGACAGCCAAGGCTAAAAATAGTGAAACCCTGTCTCACATAAACAAAAACAACCCAAAAGTCACATAAATATTTCTTTAGCACGTGCTCTTAATAATAATTTGATCTAAATAAATATATTCACCGTGGTCTCTTTAGGCACATGCAAATACTGTTGACACATAAACACCGTGTTGGCAAATACTAAGGGACATAAGTGCAGCTAAGCAACCAATGCCGGCAAGGCCCAAGGCTCAGAATGAGAGGATTAAGACCCATATTTTACACAAAACCCTTGCTATTTGTTGCCAGACACCTTTATAGCTTTAGGCTACATCCCCCACTTCCTTTTCTAGCATATACAAAAGATGCTAAAATAATAGATTATCAAGGGGTCCTTGGTAGTACAGAGTAAGGTCTGACATGGGATAATTTTGTTTCCTCTTTGTTAACTCCAATTACAAAGCTAAGTAGGTGACAGGAAAAGGTTCTAGAAGGAAGAGCGAGAAGATGCAGCAGTACCTGTCATAAGAAAACCTGGTATTTAAGTTCTAGCTAAATAAGCAGGAGAAACCTATCAGCCATCAAAGAAATTCTTAGGTGAACCTGATATGTCAGAGCTGAGGGCTTAAGGTGTCTACTCTTCTAGAAATTCTAAAAGGGATATACTAAAGCTTGAAAGGGGGCTGGAGAGATGATGGCTACAAACAAATAACTGCTCTTCCAGAGGTCCTGAGTTCAATTCCCAGCACCCACATAGTGGCTCACAACCATAAGGGAATCTGATGCCCTCTTCTGCTGTGTCTCAAGACAGCTGTAGTGTACTCATATACATAAAATAAATATATCTTTTAAAAAAAAAGATAAAAGGGAAACTAGGAAGAAAGCTTGAAAGGACTACATCTATTTTCTGCAGCTCTTGGAGGAAAACAGGGCACTGGTATGGGTCCATATGAAAACTCATAAAACTTAGGTTAAAAGGATAAAAGGACTGTCAGAATGACTCAGCAGATAAAGGCTCCTGTCACCATGGCAACCTGAGTTCAATCCTTAAGACCCACATGGTGAAAGGATAGAATCAAGTTCTGTAAGCAAGTTGTCCTTTGACCTTCATATGTGGGCCGTAGATGTGCATGCAAGCGCACATGTGAGCATGTGTGTGCACACACATACACATGCCCTTATTTTTAAATGCAATTTTAAAAAAAAAGGACACAGGATATAGTAAGTCTGGGAATCTTCCACCTTGAGTCTAGATGACTGACAACAAAGAAAACAGTGGGGTACAGATGTCCTCAATGACGAGGGAGTTGGGAAGTTAAACAATGTGCCCTAACACACACCATCTGTGCACAGACACCACATTCAGAGATCATTAGCAATGCATGGAACTGGGTTAAACCAAGGTCAGATATTGTACTCACTGCTAACAGGTAGGGTCTTTGTGCCTCACTTGCCTGTTATCCCTGCTCATCTGGAAGGAGCTAAGAGGAAGAGAGCAGCCCCAGTCCTTACACTTTACTATGCGCCTCAGAATGTACTGTACTGTACATTAATGTGCAGTACAGTACTTACAGTGTTGAAAAAGAGGAAAAACTCAGCTTGCCTCTCCACTCTCCAGTTTCCTTAAGACCCAGTTTTGACCATGAAACGGTCATATATATAATTTTAAAAATATTTTCAGATCAGAGTTCTAAGCTGGATACACTTATTTTTTTTGCTTTGTTTGAGATAGGGTCTCATTATGTAGCCCAGGCTAGTGGAGAACTCTCGGAAATCCACCTGCCTCAGGCATGTGCCACCACTGCCGCCCATCAACAACACTAGTTTTTTTGGTTTTGGTTTTTCAAGACAGGGTTTCTCTGTATAGCCCTGGCTGTCCTGGAACTCACTTTGTAGACCAGGCTGGCCTCAAACTCAGAAATCCACCTGCCTCTGCCTCCAGAGTGCTGGGATTAAAGGCGTGTGCCGCCACACTGGCTTTTAACACTAGTTTTAATAACTAAGAGTAAGCTGAAAGCTATGAAATCTCTTTAAGATGCCATTAAAAGTTCTACAATCAGCCTTCATCATTCAGCAGGGAGAGAAGTGCTATTAAAAGCTGTGATGCCAGCACTAGGTAAGCAGAGGCAGGGATCTCTATAAGTGAAGGCCAGCCTTGTGCACACAGTGAGACAATATCTCAAGGAGGGTAGGGAAAGAATGGTTTATAATAGGCACTGAGATAAAGACATCACAACATTCAGTGACTTAATTGTGTTATCCTGAGCAATGACTCAGTAAATAAGCCTTTCCATTCACAAGGTGTAACTAGGCAAGGGAAAGGTTACCTTATCACGTTGTCTGATGTCAACAGCACTATGTGGGGATCCAGCATCTCACTTGGATACCATGCAGCATGCTTCAGAGTCAGAGAGGTAGAGCTGGTGAAAAATCTCTCAGCAATCGGGATGGTGCTAAAATAAAGACAATCTTTAAGAACATTTGTTTGTAGAGCTTGGTTAAAACATGTTCAAACCTACTTTAACACTGTTTCGTTCCTTCTCTTAAGACATTCTGAGAGCATTCTAAGAACCTATCCAAGGAATCAAAGTGCAAATATTTTCTATACTATAGTAATATATTTTATACATTTTGGTTTTGCTGGTTCAGACAGTATCTTGGTATACAGCCTAGCTGAGGCCTGGCCCTCACAATGTAGCAGAGGCCAGCCTTGAACTCACAGCCTTCCGGCTCAGCATCCTGAGGGCTGAGATTACATTTGTGTATTACCACACCCAGTTTATACAATTACAGATGTATTTTGATATTGCCTCTTGTTTGGTCCTTTTACTAATTAATGAAGTAAGGCAACTATAAGGGCAGATGCTATGATGATTATTCTGAAAATAGAAACAGTGATCTGAATAGTAGTAAGCAATTTAAGCGGACTCTCTGTAAGATACAGAGGTAAGGTGGGGTCTGGGCTCCTACCCTCTATCCTTTGCAGTAGACTGTCTCGATTCCCACCTGCCTGGATTTTATTTACTTTTTAATATGTGTATGTGTGCATAAAAATAAGACTGAAAGCTGGGCTATGGACACACTTCTGCAGTCTCAGCACTTTCAGCCTGCAAGTCACAGGTTCACTCCTGTGCTGGAGGAAGCAGGGAAGGGATGTAACTGGCACACTTTGTTACACTAAGTATTAAGTCCCACACATTGTTTTTTTTAAACTTTGAAGTAGCATAAGTATTAATGTAGTTATTTGTCTTCTTTCTGTGATTGAATACCTGGAAGTCTGTCCAACTGCTATCTATACCTTTGAGGGCATGAGTAGTTCATGGTACATTTATGATATCATAGCACAAATTGCAATGACCAGAAAATGGCCCAACATATATAAATGGTGTCTTGTTAACCAGTAGACAATACCATTAATCCATGTGTTTTGGTTCATTTTGTGCATAGTTCTTAAGCTTGTGAACCTAACTCCAAACTTGCAGCTATTTTTGTAAAAATAAGAGAGTGAGATTGTTTCTCTTAATTAAAAATATTCAGGAGTTACAGAGACAAAGTTTGGAGCTGAGACAAAAGGTTGGACCATCTAGAGACTGCCATATCCAGGGATCCATCCCATAATCAGCCTCCAAACGATGACACCATTGCATACACTAGCAAGAGTTTGCTGAAAGGACCCTGATATAGCTGTCTCTTGTGAGACTAGGCCGGGGCCTAGCAAACACAGAAGTGGATGCTCACAGTCAGCTATTGGATGGATCACAGGGCCCCCAATGGAGGAGCTAGAGAAAATACCCAAGGAGCTAAAGGGATCTGCAACCCTATAGGTGGAACAACATTATGAACTAACAAGTACCCCGGAGCTCTTGACTCTAGCTGCATATGTATCAAAAGATGGCCTAGTCGGCCATCACTGGAAAGAGAGGCCCATTGGACATGCAAACTTTATATGCCCCAGTACAGGGGAACACCAGGGCCAAAAAGTGGGAATGGGTGGGTAGGGGAGTTGGGGGGGAGGGTATGGGGGACTTTTGGGATAGCATCGGAAATGTAATTGAGGAAAATACCTAATTAAAAAAAATTTAAAATCCAAAAAAAAAATTAACACAGTATTCTTCAAAAATAACAGCAGGGACTGGGAAGGTGGCTCAGGAGTTTAGAGCACCTGCCGCTTTTGCAGAGGATCCAACATTGGCTCCTAGCAACCTCGTAGCAGCTAAACTCTAACTCCAGTTTAGGAGATTTGACACTCTCTTCTTGCTGTCCAGGCACACAAGCACTGCACTTACTAAATGAAGGCAAACCACTCATACATGTTTAAAAAAGAACGGACAACAATAGTACCACAGGAAGTCAGTGTGCAGGACCATACAAATGCTCAAATGTTTCAATAGTGGCCCCTAAATACATTTCAACCATTTTGGGTCTTAGCAACTTACACAGATAAATACTAAATGAAAATACAACTTACCTACAATTCACAGTTGCTTTTCCACCTTCAAATTCAGAGTCCTTCCCCCACCTCTGAGGTAATTCTAATGCCATAAGTCCTTTACTTCCGATAAGTGCTACATGATGTTGGGTTGGACTCAACAAGACTTGATGGATTTCAAACAAGGGTGGATTAATGCAGAGTAATCTCTGAAAGTAAAACCATTTAGTAAAAATAGTTAATTTTAATATAAATTTATTTCAGAGTTGCTTGAAACCATAATCACGTTTTAAATTTCTAAAGTTATAAATAGCATTCTGAGCATGTACTAACTGTGTCATTAGCTGATTATTCCCCAAGAAATAATCTCTAGGTTCTTGATAGATGACAACACCTAAAAGCACTTGCTGCCCTTGCAAAAGACCTGAGTTTGGTTCCCAGCACCCATATTCTTGGGGCTCATTCATATTCATATTCTCTCTCTCTCTCTCTCTCACCAAACACACACACAAACTGAAAATAAAAACCACAGGGCTACTCTTCCAGAGGACCTGGGTTCAATTCCCAGCCCCCGCACGGTGGCTCTGTAGCATCTGTGTGCACCAGGCACATAGATGTTATATGCAGCACTCATTTGCAGGAAAACATACATACCCAGAAAATTTAAAAACAAAAACTTAAAAAAAAAAAAAAAAAAAGGGAGAAATTACCCCTGATCTTGCGGCCAGGGAACAAAGGCATGTTTTCTGTAGTTCCACACCACAGCTCTGGGTAATACCACAGGTCTTAAACATTCTAAACTTTCCCTGACATAACCCAGTAGGCGCTACTTGAGATTTTTCTTCTGTGTTCCTGGCCTCAAGCAGACTCTTGATACCCAGTAAATACATAAACTCGGAAGTATCAACAGATTACCATCTTATAACTGTACTGTAGAGAAAGGAAGAGCTTCAGGCCAAGTGTAAAGGTTCACGCCTTTATTCCCAGCACCAGATAAGGTGCAGGTGGCTCTGTTTGAGCTCCAGGTCACCCAAGGTCACAGGTAAGGCCCTAGATTACCTTCAAGCGCCTTGCAGCAAGCAGTACTGCTTCATCTACGTGGACTTAATATAAAAGAGTGATAGTTTAAGGGAGTTTCAATAATTTGTCATAGCATCATATAGCCTCAAAAATACTCTCACCCTGGTACTTCCTATTTCTTTTCTCATGACCATTTTAGATTTCTAATTTCTTTTTATTATTCGTAAATAATGATGAGACCATCAATATATTATTTACCTTAGTATGGAGAATTATACTAAGCCAAAAATCCTTTTAAATAAGGATTTCTTTTGAATATAATAATATTTCTAATTGCTTTTAAATCTGTAGGCCCATGTCTTTAAATGCCTGTTGTAGAACTGGGCAGTGGCAGCACATGGCTTAATCCTAGCTCTGATCAGGATCCTCCAGATCTCTGTTAATGAGGTCAGCCTGCTCTACAGAGTGCGTTCCAGAACAACCAGGGCTGTTAACCCTGTCTCAACAAACCCCTCCACCCCCACCGAAGCAAATCACAGATATTACGGAGCTTGTGCATGCTCTAGGTTTATGTCAGGTGCTGGACACACACACAGGCCTAGCCTCTGTTTTGGTGTTTATAAATGACTTAGACCCGTAATCTCAACACTCAGAGACTGGGGCAGGAGTTCCTGGCTAGCCTGGGCTACATAGTGATTCCAGACCAGATTGAGCTACAAAGCGGGGTCATTCCACTCGAAGTGGGGCGTTCCCAAAAGACGCCAGCCCAGGTCCGCCAACGAACCAAAAGGCTGATTGCTTTCACGATGGACCGGCGCACCTGATACTGGGAGAGAGGAGGCTCCACGCCACCACCGCTGGGGCCTCGAAGGCGAACCACCAAGAAGGCGCTGCCTTCTGCGTCCCACAGAAACAGTTCCCCTCCGAGGCCGAAGACCAGGTTTCTCGTCGGCAAATGCGGCGGCAGAGACGGGCACGAGGGTGAAGTCGAAGCCGCTGGCTTCTCCGCTTCGGCTGGACTCTGGTTTCTTACGCCCTCGCGGAGCCGCAAGAACACGACGTGGTTAGGAAGCCAGCTCTGCCACAGCTCCCCATCGCCCAAGGGCCCCACGGCAGCCGCCATCTTGAACTAACAGCTCAGGATTGAGGGGCGGGAGGAAACGAAGCCCGCTGCTGTGCGTAGCCAATCCGCGGCCAGCACTTCACAGCTTCAGCCTATCAAAGTGTAGGAATCTCGAGAAGTTGGCCCAATAAGAAAGAATCGCTAGAGGATAGACAGGGCCGCGGGTTGAAGCCAAGGTGGGCGGGGCGGGGCGGGGCGGAGTGGAGTGTAAGGATCGCTTTGGGGCTGCTGCTGGGCCAGTGAGGGGGTAGCGTTAAGGATGAGAGATGTGTGTCTGATTGTCTACTGGACAACTTCCTCTGGGTAAACCCAGAACTTTCTCTCAAGATTCACCTCCCTCAGCCCGGGTGGTGTTTACTTCTCAACTGTCACTGCTTCATCTATCCTCGGATTCCCCTAAATCTGTCACTGTGAGGGGATAGAAACTAGATACAATTCCAAGAAAGCCCGGCGGCCTGAAGTACAGACAGACTGCGCCGAGACTACAACTTCCAGAATCCTTTGCGCGCGGCTAAGGGGCGGTGATTTGGGCGCTGTTTCCCGCTAAGGGAGGAGATGGCAGAGTCCTCGGGGTCTCCGCACCGCTTGTTGTACAAGCAGGTGGGCTCGCCCCACTGGAAAGAAACTTTCAGGCAGGTGAGTGTGAAGTTTGGGTTGTCATCACTTCCCTAATCTTCCCAAGGACCTCTGTCCTCGGTGTGCTCGCTTCAGCACTGGTTGTGGAGCAGGTGCCCGGTGTGCCTGGCCAGCGAGGTGGATCTCTTGCTATAGGATTGGGTCCCGGCCGCCGCCCGGGCTGTTGGCCGGCGTAGGTGTTATGCTATCCTAGGATTCGACTTTGTTTCATATTTTAAGAGTCATGACAGCAGTAGCAACACCACCACCTAACGTTCGGTTACAGAGGGAAGCACTCCGTATGTATACGTCACGTGAGATAGAAGTTATTTCTCTCCTGAAGAACATCAGACACGGTTAGGAGAGTTGAACTTAAGCTCCGCCTTCTTCCGAACTCAAGTAGTTCCTTCTAAGAAGCAGCTTATCTCCCTGTTCAGCAGTCTCAAAAGGGTGGGTGTATTCCAGAAGAACCACCCAGAAAAACAATCTTCATGCTGAACATGTTGTGTGGAGTAGTGTTTCTCAACAGTGAGTGCTGACGTTTCGAAGGAGAACGTTCTATTATGGGAGGTGGTTCTGTACAATGTAGAACACTTAGATGCAGCAGCCTTGGTCTCTCCACCTACTAAATGGCACCAGTCAGTAGCAGTTCTTCAAGCAGAGCTGTGACAACCACTTGGGAACAAAAACTGTCCCGAGTTGGGGGTGGAGAGATGGCTCAAGAGTCCTTATGTTTCAGTAGCAGACCCGATGGCTGTAACTCCAGTTCCAAGTGGTCTATTGCCATCTTCTGGCCCTGGTGTGCATCAGCACTGGTGTGGTGCACATAAACTCATACAGGCACACACATAGACACAGGAAAAAAAATTAAAAACCCATACCAGGGTTGTAAAGTACTATTTTACAAGAAGACCATTACTATAGCCATTTGTACAATTCCAGGAATTTAGAAGCCATATAAATGTCTGAAGTTAGTCTGTGGATACAGTTCCTGTGTATCCAACTGTCTTCTTATAAGATAAAATATGAAATATAGGAATGTGTGTAATGTAACCCATCTGTGTGTGGAGGACTTGAGGCTATGAAATTTTGCATCTTGAATTTTCTTATATTTTTACTGACTAATTGGAGGGTTTTCTTTTTAGTGGAATTGATGTTTTTCTTCTTAACCAATACTGCCCTCCCTTACCTCCCCAGGGATGTCTGGAGAGAATGAGAAACAGCAGGCACAGGCTCCTGAACAAATATCGCCAGGCTGCAGGTAGCACGCCGGGGACAGCCTCAGACAGACTTCTTGTGCAAGAAGTAATGGAGGAAGAGTGGGCTTCTTTGCAGTCTGTGGAGAATTGTCCGGAGGCCTTGCTTCAGGTCAGTCAAGGATCTCTGTAGCTAGGAGACCACTGACTCCATGAGGAGCGTCTGGTGACCTCTTTGCATCTGTTTGTTTTGGTCCTTTCAGTCTGCTCACTTCCCCAAGCATGATTCTCACCGTCATTTGGCTCAGGGTTTTTACCTTCATTAGAAATATATCCATGGTTCTGCCATACTACATGCATAGTAGGCATGAAGCAACCTTGCAATATAGTAACTTAGGAAACTAAAGGGAAAGAAAATTTCATTATTGCTTTTTCCATCGGAAATTTTGACTTGCTAAGAATGGGCTAGGGACCTCTCTTTAAAAAGGACGTCTACATTCTGACTCTAGTTGATCAGAATGTGGAGCTGTGTGTCGGTAGAAAACCCTTTACAGTGTATCAGGAAAGGTTATGGGTTGGCATCAGGATTTAGGAATTCTAAGTTTAGTTTTACTGACTCACAAATATTACTGTTCCTGTGAGCCTTAGTTTTTACATTGACATAAAATAGAGAAGCTCGCACAAGCATTATGAGAATTGAGTAACAAAACATGAAAACCTCTGAAGCCATCAAAGCTCTGTATAATAATGATTCATTTCCCATAGCGTTATGTGTCCTACACTATGCTAATTGGTTAGCCTAACATCACCACAGGTAGTACTTAGAGTAGGCCTCTCAGGTCAGGCTTAATCCAGCTTTACAAAAGCTAAAACAGCTTTTCAAAGACCAGACTTTATCACACGGCCAGCCTTAGAAGGTCATTTACTTAACTGCTGCCTGATTTTGTCTCCCTTAAATTTGGTACTGTTGTACTTTGATCATTTGTTGTTAGTTCAGCTTGGCCAAATTACCAAACTGTCAGCAAATTCAGCATGTGGACCAGGCCAATTTTATCCAGTAAATCTGTGATCTTTGAGTTACAAATCCTCATGAGACATGTGGCCAGTTAATACTTCATGTGGAGTGGGAAAACACCACTTTCTCTCTGCTCTGTCTCTGTTTATGTCTTGCTCAGGGATTAAACCCAGGCTCTTGCATGCTAGGCAAGTGCTGCTCTACTGAGCCACACCCCTGCCCTCTGCTTTCTTGTAGTTGGAATTGCCACTGGACCTAGCTGTGCTGCAGGACATCGAGCAGGAGCTGTGTAATGAAGGTAATCCCAGGGCAGAGTCTTCCCTACCTATGAGACCGACCCTAATGCTGGCCTTTGCCTGGCTCAGGATTAGGTTTGCTGTTTTAGGTTGTTTCCGTGTTAGGGATTAAAGCTCCTGCCTCTTGCTGCCATGTTAAGCTGAACACTGTGGCTTGTGCCTGTAGTAGAAGCTACTTGTGACTTAGTGTAGGAAGGTGGCCTTTCAGGAAGATGCCTGAGCCCCGTAGTTTCTGGCTAGCCAGGGTAGCACAGAGAAACCTGCCTCTCTGAGAAAAAAAGTTTACAGTAAACTTGTCACTTTGCGTCCATGGGCAGATCTTTACATAGATTTATCCATCCTTTATTGATTGCCTGAAATCTTGTGAGCATCTGCTTCTTGAGGTTTTCATAGCTCTGTGTAGAGTACAGTTCTGCATCTCATTTTTTGTTCTGTTTTGTTTTTTTGTTTTTTGTTTTTTTCAAGACAGGTTTTCTCTGTATAGCCCTGGCTGTCCTGGAACTCACTCTGTAGACCAGGCTGGTCTCGAACTCAGAAATCCGCCTGCCTCTGCCTCCCGAGTGCTGGGATTAAAGGCGTGTGCCACCACTGCCCGGCCAGTTCTGCATCTTATGTCACGGTGACTTAGTCCACATAGCTTTATCTTGAATTGGTTCACATTTATGTGTAAAATAGAAATAATAGACCTGCCCTGGATACAAGACAACCTCGGGCTTTTTGCCTTGCAGAAAAGTCCATCATAAGCGAGTATGAAGAGGACTTAGAGTTTGATGAAAGTTGTCTCAGGAGAATGTTGGCTGAGTGGGAAGCAAACTCCCTCATCTGTCCTGTGTGTATAAAGTGAGAATTTAAAATCTTTTTTTTAGCATTATCAGTTCTCATCCCCTACTTCAAAGTGTGTGTGACCCCACCCCCACACCCAGTTTATTGACCGGAAGGTAGAGGGGCCAGGTCTTATTACTCTAATGATCTGGGAATCCTAATTCTATCTCTAGGTACAACCTGAGAATAATGAACAGTGTGGTCACGTGTCCATGTGGCCTGCACATCCCTGTTCACGTAAGTGCCCACACCAATTCCCCACATACAGACTGTATTAAAGGCCCTCTGGTGGGTGGTTGAGGGCAGTACACATGTGTAGCAGTTACCTTTCTTGTCACTTGATAAGAAAGCCAGCAGAGGAGAGGGGACAGTCCGTCATGGCAGAGAAAACATGGCAGAGGACTCCATGGAGGTGAAAGCCAGGACTCAGTATCTTGGCTAATAGGAAACAAGACCTGTTCCTAGTAGCCTATGTCCACCAGAAAGACCTTATGTGTTTTGTCTGCATGTATGTCTGTGCATTATGCGTGTGTCTGGAAAGCCTGGATGTAAGAAGAGTGTGTCATATCCCATGGACCTGGAGTTACAGGTGGTTGTGAGCTGCCATGTGGGTGCTGTCATCCAGGGCCCTCTGCAAGAACAGCAAGTGCTCTTAACCACTGCGTAGTCAGCTCTCCAGGTCCACTCTTTTGTTTTGAGGTTGAGTCTAGTAGTAGCCCCGGCTGACCTCAGACTTATTTGTAGCTCAACTTCTGATCCTTCTGACCTCACCTTCCAGGTGCTGGGCTTATAGGCTTGCACCACTCCCTCTGGGCTTTAGACTGCGCTGGGAATGGAGCACAGTGCCTCACGCTTGTTAGGCACTCTACACCTGAGCTCAGTCCCCAGGGCCCAGCAGTCTAAAGCTCCCAAGAATCAAGCTGTCAGTTGACTGGTATGAGGCTTCAGCTTTCAGCCTGCTGGTTATACAGTAGTTAAGCTTGGTTGTGGCTGCACTTTCTTAGTCAACAGACCTGACAGAGCAGAAGCTTCGAGCCTGTTTGGAAGAAAATGTGAATGAGCACAGTGTACACTGTCCCCACACCCCTGTGTTCTCAGTCACCGGTGGAACAGAAGAGAAGCCCAGTCTTCTGATGAACTGCCTGGTAAGCCTGCGTGGGGCCCAGGCAAGAGCCCATCAGCAAGTCGGTTCTGTTCTCCTCTTGGTGGAGGTAATGGCTTAGAAATAGGGAGATGTTTAATGCCTTTTTTTTTTTGAGGCATTTACTTCACAGAAAGAATCAGCTGGGTGTGGTGGCACTTGTCTGTAATCCCAGTACTATCGAAGCCCAGGCAGGAAGAGATTAAGGCCAGGCTAGTGTACATAGTGAGAACCTGTGTCAGAAACAGATGTTGGCCAGGCAGGATGGCTCAGTGGGTAGAGAGCACTTGCTGCCAAGCCTGAGCTCAACCCTTGGGTCTCACGTGGCAGAAGCAGAGAACTGATTCCTCCAAGTTGTCTGTTGTCTCCCACAACATATGGTGTGCTTGTGCATCCACACACTAGAGTTAAATCATAGGAAATGAGTAACTTCAGTCAAACAGCCTGGTAAGAGAAGGGAGGAGTAGGCTTAGAATTGTGCCAGCATTGTCTGGAAATTGGAGCCTGACTGAACTGCATGCTTTTGCTAGATCAGGAGCAATAGCTGCTCTTCTGTGCCATCAGGTCATGGTCACGAGTGGCACTGCTTTTTCCAGATAGACACACAGGACTCAAAGCACATTTGAGCAACACTAGTTTTGTCTTTCAGTAAGCTTGCATAGAGGTCTAAGCCTGGCCAAATGGTAGCTCAGGTGTGAGGAACACACAGGAGCCACCTGACTAAGAAACAGAGTTTGCTGTGGGAAACAGTACTAATATATATGACATATTCTCATGGCTCACAGGTCCCAAGCAGGGGAACTAAGGCATCATAGACTACTGTAATATGCCAGATACGTACTGATAACCTGACCCCTTACATGAAATTGTCCAGTATTTTTGGGCTTCAACTGTACCTGACTCCATGTTTTTCTTACCTGTTCACGTCTTTGTTTCTAAGGGCAAGGGCAATTTTTCTCCCACTTGTTTATTTATTTTGACCTCCACTGTATATTGACTTCTTTCACCAGTGAGTAGATACGTAATGTGTTTTTGTGAATGCACTGAAACGGAAGGAGAGTTGAAGAGGTGCAGGCCAAATGGCCTCAGCCTCTAACTTCCTGGAAAATGCGTGCAGTGCTGAGATGGCTCTGTGATAAATGCCTTGCAGGCCCGAGTCTGGATGCCCAGAACCATATAAAAAGCCATGTAGACATGGTGGCCACCTATACTCCCCGAATTCATGAGGCTAGGGGCAGAGAGATGCCTGAGAAAAGCTGGTTATGGACTAGCCAGACAAGGGACTCCAGGTTCAGCTACAGTCCTTGTGTCAATGTAGAGCAATTTGAGGAAAGACACACGCCAACCTGAGGCCTACATACTCATGCACGTGCGTGTGTGAGCGCACACAAACACACACATAAGCACACCAGCCATGTACAACTTCAAATAGTAGCTAATGTTAAAATCTGCTTTTGAAATAAGGTCTACATAGTCCTGGCTGCCCTGGGACTTGCTACATTGTATCAGGCTGGTCTCAAAGGCTGGTCAGAGATGTACCTGCCTCTGCCCCTCCAGTGCTGAGGATTAAAGGCATGTACCAAGTTCTTTTGAGACAGTCCTGGAACTCACTCTGTAAACCAGGCTGGCCTCGAACCAGAAATCCGCCTACCTCTGCCTCCCAAGTGCTGGGATTAAAGACGTGTGCCACCACTGCCTGGCATCAAGTTCTTTTAAATGTCAGTTTCAAGTAGGTGGTTAAGGGCTCTGTTTGCTGTTACAGAGTACTCGTGGACATTAATAAATCTTAAAAAAAAAAGTTCAGTTCCAAACCAAGTACTGGAGATGGGAAGAGAGGTTCAAGAGCAAGCAGGCAGGCATGGCTATGTATGCCAATAATTCTAACTAGGGAGGCCGAAGTAGCATAATTTGAGCCCAGTAGTTCAAGACCAGCCTGAGCAAAATAGCCAGACCCTAACCTCAAAGCAGCAGATGACTGCCTAATTATTCCTGCTCAGCCTAACCGACAAGCAGAGCTTGTCCTTCAGTACCCTGAAATGCACAACAGCAGTGTAGCCAAGTGAACGGCAGTGCGACCAATGCTGTCAGAAGCCGTGCTTTCAGACCAGCACTGGCCAGGCTAGAGAGACTATTGTTGAGTAAGGGGTGTCACCACAGATGAGAAACTGCAAGAGAAAAAAACCATTGAGCAGGCTCCAAGTTCAGCCCTGAGAAGTATGGAGGCATTTGAAAATTTCAGTGTCACTAGGTCTCAAAGGCACATCAAGGCAAACGGTAAGATTCAGATACCAAGGATGAGGCGAGTATAGGTGTGGATCACTTAAGAGGCTACTGTGAAGCAGACTTAGAATACTTGGTAAATCCAAAGAGGCTCGCTGTCAGGCTCCACAAGCCCCAAGCTGTCGGGTTTTGCTTTCTGAGGGTGCCTAGGCTTATAAGCTACATTGCTGATGGCTTCTGTTTAGTAGAACAGGTCCATGAACGCAGTGGCTTCTTTGAATTCCAGTGAATTAACTCATAGTGGTTCTACTTGTAGTACACATGTCACGACTGATGACAACTTTTAGCCATGTAAGATCTAACTGTTGATGTTACACTATCTTGTTTTCTGTTTAATCCAGACTTGTGACACCTGGGCTGTGATCCTCTAGCCATCCCGACCTCACACTTCACTACTGAGCTGAGAACAACTCATTTCCTGAGAGGGCCCTGTATGCACAAGCCTTTTGTATATAACGGATTTTATATTAAAACTTCAGACATCTCTGCTCTTGGTGTTCTGATGTGGGCGAAAGAACCTCAACTTTCCTGGAGATTTATTGGAGTCAGATTTATTGTCCATCATCATGTTATACAAAAATCTACAAATAATAAATTTGTACAGAGAAAAAAAGCCCAAAGGAATAGCGAATGGAGGTGTAACAGCAGTAATTTAAACTTGCTTCCCCCCGATATATTAGGATGACAGCCATTTTTGAAGCATAATTCTGATGCCAAGGGAGCTTTTGTTCACTGGCCAAAGCTTGCCATTTAAATTAAGGCCCGCAGTCTCTGAGTTCTACTGGTTCTTGACAAAGCTTTTGAGGTCCTCAAGAAAGGTGATATATTCCTGGTGCTCCAGGGCTGTGCTGAGCTCCACCAACTCATCCGCAAAAGTGTTATCCACCCCTCGGTCCGCAAGGAAATCCATTAGGTGGTCATACAAGGCCTGGGGAGAAAATACATTTACTAGCTTGAAAAACAAAACCCAAAAGTGGTCTGGCAAGGTCTGTGGGCTGACCTTCCCGTGTGGTTCAGCACACCCACGCAGACACATTTATTTCCCCTCTTGTAATGCTTGAAAGAGGACACTTCTCTGCAAACGCCCAGCACCCCCTCAGCCAACACTCACCCAGTCCAGGGAATCTGTGTTGAGTGTATAGTTTGTATCCCTCCACTCAGAGTCACCAGTGGCCTGAAAGCTAACTTCCTTGATAGAGAAAATATCACTCTCGGCCTCATCTTCGTGTCCAATCTGAGAGATACAGCAGAGGTAAGGGAAGTGCAAAGAGGCTCTGTAGTTCTAACCCTGTTCCCACCCCCTCCATCTAATAGATTAACAGATCTTTCCTGTGTATGCTACATGAAGGTCAGAAGACTCCACCCTACCCACCTCATCCTCAGGATAGTGACAGTCCAGTACAAGGGTCTTCTTGCCATCAGTCTTGGTAACTTCAACCACAAAGTTGGGAGTTGATGTCAGTTCTGGCTGGAGAGACAGGAATTAAGTCAGCATACACCAGTGCTGGGAGGGTGCACACACCTGGACCAATAGGAAGCTCAGAATGTCTGACAGCCATAGCCATTAGGTTACTATTAGCCATTTTTTAGTCTTAGGCTGTGGATAAGGCACTCAAATCTTCCAACAGAGCACTAAACAGTTTATCAATCACATGGGTCCAGAATGATATCTGCCGTCAGGCACAGCTAGCTATTTATTCTTCAGGGCTGTTTCTGCTCCCATACACTGCAGAGCACACAAGGCTGCAGCACAGACCTGGACCTCCTTCCCCTCTGACTGTTTTGGTGCACGATGGAGGCCTGGAACATATGGGCTCTAGCTAAGTGGCCATCTTAACCAGAAATAGCAGCAACTTCCTTTTACTGTGACCCAAGGGGCAGGCCTAAGGAGTTGGGTACAGGCTAGGACACAGAAGCACAGCAGGGGACTCAGCTCTTCATACACAAGACTGATATCTGCTTAGTTAGATAGCCTGGGGATCCTGTGGCCCTCAGTGGGGTATCTAGATCCAGCCATGAGGGCAGCAACTTAAGGAAAACATTTCAACTGGTCAAATGTTAAAAATATGTAAGGCCGGCCAGTGGTGGCGCACGCCTTTAATCCCAGCACTCGGGAGGCAGAGGCAGGCGGATTTCTGAGTTCGAGGCCAGCCTGGTCTACAAAGTGAGTTCCAGGACAGCCAGGGCTACACAGAGAAACCCTGTCTCAAAAACCAAAATAAAATAAATAAGGTTGAGCTGGAGTGACGGTTCACCCAGTAAAGGAGTTTGCTGCTGAAGCCTGAAGGCCTCCGTTCAACCCCGGGCCCCACATGGTAAGAAGGATGCAACTGCTTCCTACGAGCCCACACATTAGCGTCAAACATACAAATAAACATAATTTAAAGTCTCTAAGCCCCACCACCCCAGCCTTCCTATCTTGGTCACACGACGAGTGTTGACCATCCACTTGTCATCTTTCACACTGAAAACACTCCCAATGAGAGTTATCTGTAGACTAAGTCCTCCCATACCCCACACAGGCAGGGGTGGGCGGTCATAGCTCCTTTGTATTAAGAGGACACAGGCCAATAATGAAGCCTAAGCTCTACAGGGGGCCACACACTCTGAGAACATGGTCCATGCACAATCTACCTAAAAAGTTCCTCCTTCTCGGACAGAAAGACTGGCTGGCTGGAGTGTTACTAGCTTACCTCCTGTTCTTCAGCCTTCTGCCCCTGTGAGGGCTCCTCCTCACCATCAAATGTTGGAGGGATGCTGTTGTTGATGTTGAAAGTGACCGTGATCCTAGAACGGCAAGTAGAAGCACACTAAGGTACACTATTAGCACAGGAAGAGGGAGGCCTGCTGCGGTAGGGCAGGTGCGAAGGCACGCTAAAACAATGTCTCCATCCTAGCGAGCTGCACCAGGACTTAAACAGAACTTAAAACCAGCCTGGGTGCCTAAACCAACACGGCCATTAAACACCTTCTGAAGTGTTCATACAAAGTGCTACAAATTAAATGACTACAGCTGTGGATGTAGCTGCCAGGCTGGTGTCCCGGGGGTCTTTCCAGGGAAGCCATCTGCTCCAGGAAGCCTCACACGTGCTGCAGAGCAGATTCACTTTGCATAGTCACAAACTAGGAACTGAAACACCTAGTGGCTCTTCCCCCTTCTGGGGGATTCTGGAGCTCAAACAAGTACTCTGTGCGTGCCTGGCCGAAGTTCACGGCTGCACCCTGGCCCATGTGAGATGGTCAGAATTCTTATGTGACAGCACATGTTCTGAAATCAGATAAAATTCCTTTGCCTCCACACCTGCAAGCAGAAGTTCCAGGGCTACACTGATTCAGCAGGGCCAACTAACCCAAGCAAGAGGGTACTGGGTGCTGCTTCCCGGAGTTCATCTGGGCAATGCCTTGCTGCCACTTTGCCACCAAAAAAAGAATGGCAAGATGAAACCAGAAAGCATGTACAACCTGTGACAGCCCAGACTAAGCTGAGCCGGGTCAGTCAGTCTCCCTCTCTTGGCTTTTCAAGAGAGAGTTTCTTTGTGTAGCCTTGGCTGTTCTGGTACTTGCTCATAGACCAGGCTGGTTTGAACTCACAGAAATCCACCTACTCCGGCCTCCCAGGGTGATAGCATTATAGGCGAGCCCCTCCCTCCACTGCTCAGCCTGGCCTTGAACTTTCTTTCTTTTTTGGCTTTTCAAGACAGGGTTTCTCTGAATAGCCCTGGCTGTCTTGGAACTCACTTTGTAGACCAGGCTGGCCTTGAACTCAGAAATCTGCCTGCCTCTGCCTGGCTGGGATTAAAGGCGTGCGCCACCACGCCCGGCTAGCCTTGAACTTTCTAATCTACACACACACACACCTACCACTAGGCTTATAGGCCCCACTGGATAAAACTGCTTTCTTGTACACTGTGTTCCTAAAGCACCAGGGATGGATCCTGGGGCCTCACGCATGCTAGAGAAGCACTCAAGAGTCCAAGTAGACTTCTCTAAGGAAGGCCGTGGGCGACTGTGTAACACAGAACAGCACAAACAAGGGCTTAACGGTCTTAAGGGTGTGTGGTAGCACGTGCCTACAACCTCAGCACACAGGTGTCTGAAGGACCAAGAGTCAGAGGCTGGTCTGTGCTCTACAGCAGCAACACAGAGACCCTGTCTCAGAAATGATCGGTTTAGGAAAGCGAGAGCTAAGCTTGGCTAAGAACCTTCTACCTTTGTCTGATGGCCTTTCTACACTCTAACTTCTTCCTTAAAAGTTACATACCTTGCATTTTTAACTACTACAAACACAAGCCAGATGGGAGTTCTAAACAAATGAATTTATCAGTACTATTAAACATTAAAAAAAAAAAAAGTCCCAGCCCTTAGGTCCAGACTGGGCACAGCATCCCTCATTAGTAAGCCAGTGACTGCGCTTGTGGCTCCCAGACTCCCCTCTACACACCCTGGAGCTGCTTCAGGCCTCCTTAATAACCAAGCCCAGAAGTCTGTATTCATTCAGAGAATGCACTCCCTGGAACCTAAGAACTTTTCCAAGTAAATGCTTTCTTAAAAGCCATTTTATTGGCCAGCTGTGGTGGCGCACACCTTTAATCCCAGCACTCGGGAGGCAGAGGCAGGCGGATTTCTGAGTTCGAGGCCAGCCTGGTCTACAGAGTGAGTTCCAAGATAGCCAGGGCTACACAGAGAAACCCTTCCTCGGAAAAAAAAAAAAAACAAACAAACCCAAAAAAGAAAAGCCATTTTATCAAAGTACTGGGCCTAAGCTGAGGCTCTCCTGGGGATGGCCAGGACAGGGTGCTGTAGTCAGGGATTCCCGACTTGAGAACCCAGAATACAAGCCCTGGGCCACTTACTTTTCTCCGGCAACTTTGCGCAATAATTTAGCCTCCGTGCCGTTCACCTCCAGCTCCCAATCTCCAGACATCTTGGGAAGGGACTTGTGTTTCTGGATCTTCTTTTCTTCCTTAATTTCATCAGTCAAGAATTCAACGAAGGCCTTGTCTCCTAAAAGAAAAGCCAAGATGACCCAAAGGGAGAAAAGCCGGTTACCGATAGACCGGACTGTATCCATTCTTACGACACTAGCCCAAATCACTCCTTAAAACGTCCGTTTCTCACTCTATAAAAAGAGCAGGATATACTTACTGAGCTGAACTGATATTTATCATGAGATGGTTATTTCTTATCATGGACTCACTACTATTACTTCCCATATTAAACAAAAGAATTCCCAATTATCCTCTTTCTGGTTCCAAAAGACATAACCAACAACCACACTTTGAAACCACGACCCTACGGACTTTGCTAAGCCACATTTCCAAGACGCGAGAAGGGGGGGGAAGCTTTCGATCACGAGGGTCTGTTCCAAGCTGGGTGGCCGCACTCCGACTAGGGTGCGTGAACCTTACCTTCCGTGTGCAGAGCGCCACAGCCGCACGCGCAGGGAACCGGGGGCTGCAGGAGGCCAGAGCGCCGAGCCGAGCCGGCCCGTACGCTGAGCAAACCGAAGGGCCGGAGGCATGGCCGGGGCGCGGGCTGCAGGAGATGCCGAAGCGGCTGGGCCGGGATGGCGGTTCGGAGGCCGGAGGCGGCGGCGCCGAGGGCGCGGGGCACGCAACGCAGCAGAGGGAGCATCGCGGGGCGGACACGTGCAGAGGGAAGGACGACCGGGCCAAGGCACCGTGTGACCTCGCGCGCTGCCGGAAGCCCCGCCCTCGCCCGGGGAAGCGCTTTCCACCCCAGAGGACTGCAGTCATCCGGGCCGGACCGCGCCCTCTGCTGGGAGCCGCCAGTGCAGTCGGGGAGGCCTTGACTCAGCTACCTTGACCACCATGTCTCCCTTGCTGCCCACTCTCCCCAATTCACCTGCTTTTCTCAATCCACACCAAGCTTTGTTACCGCGGAATGCGTTCAGGTTCACCCCAACTCGCGCAAAACCGTATATTCAAAGATCACTTAACGATCTTCTGAAACCGACTAATTCTGGAAAGCCCAGGCTGACCTGCACGCAGTTGCTGTGGAGTGGACATCCTGGCCTCATTAGACATTAGATCCAGAATCCCAAGAACAGGATGAAGGATTTATGTTGGAAACCTTTGCACGCCCTAACAATTCATGGGCCAGTTTTAATGGACCATCGGTTTCCTGGGAGCAGGAATATATGGCTTACATCATAGGCGAGGCCCTTGGTCTTGCGAAGATTATATGCCCCAGTACAGGGGAATGCCAGGGCCAGGAATCGGGAGTGGGTGGGTTGGGGAGCAGGGGGAGGAGGAGGGTTTAGGGGATTTTTGGAGAGGAAACTAGGAAAGGGGATAGCATTTGAAATATCTATTAAAAAAAAAGAATCAAGGATAAGAGGCTGGAGATATGGCTCAGTGATTAAGAGCATTGTTGCTCTTGCAGAAGACTAGAGTTCTAGTTCCAGCATCCACATGCCTGCTCACAACTATCTAACTTCAGTTCCAGGGCAGCAGATACCAAAACACTCAAAGGTATTTAAAAAAAAATCAATCAATCAACCAATCAACAAAACCACTCCCCTCCCCAAACAAAACAAAACAAAACAAAAACCAACCAAATCACTCACACACACCCCAAAACAAACAACAAAAGCCCTGCTCATGCATTATAGTCCCAGCATCAGGGAGGTAGGCAAACAACTGAGTTTGAGACCTGCCTGGTCTACACAGCAGGTTCCAGAACAGTCAGGGTCACATGAAAAAGACTTCTCAAAAAAAAAAAAAAACAAAAGTAAATGCTGGATACCAAGACTTATCGAATGAATGGCAGTAAGAATAATGTTTAATATTCTAAACAGCATTCTTTAAATAAGGGAAAGGAGGCCCAACAAAAGAGGCCACACAGATCATTATACAAGATTCAGTTTTTATGGATTTGATAGTCAAAAGCAAATTTCGAGCATTATATACTAGAACTGTTCTTTTATGTTTGAGACCAGAGAGAACAGAGCACATGTCCAAATCCGCTTGTCAGTTTTCTACACTACAGCAGTCTATAGAGAATTGTTTCCCCACCGGTATAGTCTAGTTTATGTGCTCAAGGAATGGCATCTTAGATGCGCGGCCACAGTTCCAAACAGACCCTGGTAGCTGGAGCACAAGGATTTGTGCCACAGTAAATACTTTGCTGTTTTGGAATCCTGTTATAAGAGATGCAAATGTTCTCACAGGGATCCTGGTAATGGAACTGGTGCCCCGGGTGTCGCAGGCCACGGTTACCAAGAAGATAAACCCCTGCAGCACGCAGGGCTGTTGTGGAAGTTCATCTGTCTGTTGGAGGCTATTCTGTCCAGGCTGGAGTCTTCAGGTTGGAGAGTTTGCCAACTTGAAAAGTAGCTCAGGTTGTACTGCAGCAAAACCACAAAACATTTCACTTTCTTAAGAAAGCTTGAAGAGAGCTGTCCCTTTGGCTGAAGATAAGCATTAATTTCTTCGTAGTGATCTGTGGAGTCAGAATGGGGCTCCCACCTCATGTAATCCCTGAGCAGCTGTGTTGAATAGTAATTTTTAAAAAAGCTTAATAAAAAACTAAATATTCTATTAAAATCCCCCCACAATGTTAGAATGATAAACATATTTCTATACAGAAACATTGGGTCCTTAGAAACTGTATCCATCACTCCCTTTTCTGGGAGGTCCCAGTCCTCTGCAGCAGTCCCTCCAGGGTAAGGTCCTAGGCCTCACCCTGGAGCCAGTCACTGCAAGCTACTGTTCCCATGACCCAGAAAAGACCTCGATAGTTTACTGTTAGTTTACAGTGGAACAGAAACTGTTAATTGCTGGGGAATATATTGCCTCCTTGTTTTCTTTAACTAGCACGATGAATGTTCTTTTCAAAATACAAAAGTTCCTCTTACCAAGCAAGGCTAAATAAACCTTGCATAAATACAAAAAATACACTGAAAAAGAAAGCACATTCCGGAGAGCCTTTCAGAAGGTTGATAACGTGACCATTTCTATCCAAGTAGTCACGAGTACTCAGACAGCCCTAAGCACTGACTAAAAGCTTTGCCCACGGCTAGGGTTAGATAAAGCCTAGACCAGACTCAACAGACACAGCTGTGAACCAATGAGATCCTGGCAATGGAAGTGCCCAGCCAGGCTAGGCTCTCTGGAAAGAGCTTGCTGGACTCAAAGAAACTGCCCACTGTCTTCGAAGTGCCTTGAAGGCAGTTTGGCCCATTTGTTGCTTATAAATACAATTCACTGTATAAATGAGAAAATCCCAGTAGTACAGATGTGTTTGGACCGATTAAGCACAATAAAAGGGCTAAAACTCCCCCCCCCTTCAAACATTCTCTGTGAAAGTGTGTTCCTTCCCCTTCCTTCACTTAGATACAAGGCCTAGCCCAGGCTGGCCTAGGACTCGCAGCCCTCCCTTCTCAGCGGGGAGTGATTATAGGTAAGTAGTACCAAACTGGGGAATGTTTGCTCCTAGTCATCAGCAAAGATGACTCTTTTCCAACTGGGAAAAGGATGCCGAGGCTTCTCTAGTTCCCTCTAACAAGTGCAGACGACGAAGGTTTCAGATGGCGACTGGTTAGGAAGCAGCAAAGCTAATTGTCCCCAGGTTTCCGCAAAGGCAGACCACTGAAAATTAATAGCATCAAAAATACAAAGACTGGCCAGGTGGTGGTGCACACCTTCAATCCCAGCACTTGGGAGGGAAAGGCAGGCTGATCTCTGGGTTTGAGGCCAGTGTGGTCTATAGAGCGAGTTTCAGGACAGGCAGGGCTACACAGAGAAACCCTGTCTCAAGTGGTTTACCCCTTAAGAAATGAACAAACTAACAAACAACCCAAACTAAGACTAGGTGTAGGAGAAAGGACAAACTGATCCTCTGGCTTCCGAGCCGTCAGGTACCTCCTTCCTCTTCCCCATGTAGCAGCTCTGACTTGAACTCTCTTCCCTCACAGGCACACATTTGTAGGTGCTCAGTTAAAGAGAAAACTACCACGGGGCTTCAGAAGGCCACCACACTGAAAAGTTGGCTTCCTAGTTCCAGGAAACCTGCTGGTTTCCTGAAAGCACTGTTGGGGACATGCAGCCACAGAGGCACTGGGGACCAACCAAGGAACTACTTGCTGGCCTCTGCTTGGAGACAGACAAGACAATGTGCTACACCCTGAGCCATAAGGGTCAACAGGTCAGAATATACCTTACTCTGGAACTGTCTGTGGGAGTCAATTTTTTAATTTTCTATCTAAAATACACACAGGTAGACATTAAAGTAGAAGTGAGGGCTGGGGATTGGCTCAGTGGCAAAGTGTTTTGCATAGCATGCATGAGGCTCTGGGATCCACGGGAGAGGGAGTAAGAAGGGGGGAGAAACATTTCAACAAATTGGATCTGTAGTCTCCTATGGCTCCTCCCCCAGTCATGAGAGCTCAAGGGGCTGTGCTGTACCTAATTAGTATCACAAAGCACAATGGCTCACAAGTCACAGATTGTCTTATCTTGCACCAGGCAAGTCTCTGTCACATTCTGTTCATTTTCTCTAAACTTCATTACTCTGAACGTGTAAGTCTTATCCGACTCCGGCATATGAGGAATCTGAGGCTCAGAAGTTAATTCAGTCTCCAAAACTGCCTGGTGAGACCCGAGGCACAAGCTCAGCTTCTCATGCTCTACGTAGGATCATTCTGCACGGGTGAGTCTGAGAAGCTTCAGCAATTCTTTTAAGCTCTTGGAGTCTGGAAGTCTGGCTGCAAACTTATGTTTGGAAGACAGCTGTGATCTAAGCTCCAGGCCCAGCCATGCTGGCAGCATCCTGGAACGGTTCAGTTTCTGGCCGTTCTCAGCTTCCTCCTGAAGTAGTCAGGGGCAGCCTCGTAGAGCCACTCGGCATCCACCACACAGAGGTCACGCATGTAGCATTTGTTGGTGTAGAGCAGTGAAGTGTAGACCACGCAGGCAGGCTTGCAGTGGAAGAGGACAGATGATGGGTGGATGGCCACTGGCTGATGTGTGTCCGTGGTGGCATAGGTGCCATCTGTCTGGAGTTCAGCAGTATTCATAAAGAGGCTGTGAGCCATGCAACGGCGGACACTCTCCATGTCCCCTCGAGATGACATGATTGGCATTGACATCTGTTTTAGAAGACAGAAAAGACCTCAAGCATTAATTCTCCCCAGCACTGCACACACATTGCACACTGCAGCCAACACAAAGTGAAATTTCGATTGGCATCCAAAGGAGTCACTTCCAATGCCTTAGGCAGCAGCTTGGGTAAAGGGTAAAGGGTGAGGAAGGACATGGATAAGGGAGGAGAGACTGAGATGAAAACTAAACTAAACGAAAAAGGAAAACACCAGCCTAGGAAAGGTGGGAACGGGAGAGAGACATCCATATAGGCTGCACACTATGGATGGATGGATTGATGGATAGGTAGATAGATAGATAGACAGACAGACAGATAGATAAAGGCTGGGTGTGCCGAGTAGCAACTTCCTCTGAGACAAAACCACCCAGCTGAGGCTACTGGGAGATCAACCTGAGGAGCCACTCACCTGCCATGAGGCTCACTGATAGAGACTCTGACTGTCTCTGTCACACACACAGCGGCAGCCTTCCCCCAAGCAAGGGAAGACTTGGTGGGATTCAAAAGCATAGAGACTGAGTCTCCTGAAAATCACAGTGCAGAGGCTGCCTTCCCCCTCCTCACAACACACTCCAGACAAGACCCCTCAACAGAAAGGCAGCCATCCTTGGGCGTATGAACCAGGGAGTCTAGAGAGCAAAGGCTGCCTACCCCTCCTCACTACAGACAAGTTCCCTAGCTAGAAAAGCAGCAATTCTGGGTGTATGAATTAGGGAGTCCCTGCAGGGTGGAGAAGCTGCTGGGCCCGGACACTGCAAAATTGAGTGCAGCTGGCAGGGGCATCTGGAACACAAAAAAAGGGGAGCCACTAACGTGGCGACAGCTTCAGCAGACATGGGACATGTGTTCAATCATGCTTGCCACAGGCGTGAACCACAGGAAAGACAGGGGCAGAAGTTCCTTCTTCCTCACCCCACACACTGGGCAGCCTCCAAGTTTCAAGTATACCGTGAAGTTATTACATACGTGAAGTTATTACATACGGAAGACCTTGGTTTAAAAAATGTTCCCCTGGTGTTTTCCAACTGTTCATTTTACCTTTTAGTAGTCTGTCTTTCTTCTCTACCCCTCCCCTTGCTTTTTACAGACAAGGTTTCTTTGGGTAGCCCTGGATGGCCTAGAACTCAGAGATCTGCCTGCCTCTGCTTCCCAAATGCTGGGATTAAAGATGTGCACTGTTAACTGTTACCCCAGCAAGCTTTTTTTTTTTTTTTCTCTTCTTTTAAATCAGAGAATAGTTATAGTTTCTAAAAGTTATACATGAGGTCCAGGGTTCCATGCCCAGCACCAACCCCACAAAAGAAATGTAAGTACACTGTACAATGTAAACTATGTGAAAGACAAGCTAATTGGCTCAGCAGAAGAGCATTGCCTAGTGGGTTCAATCAACAGTACTAGGGTGGGATGGGAATTGAGGAGGGGGAGGGGAAAAAAAAAACCCAAACCACCATGGACTTCTATGAATAAACCATAATTGTGAGGGAGAAAAAATAGAATTATGAGTAACTTTTATATTCTTGTTTATTTAAAAGTTTTTCTACAACTAGAATGTTTTTCATACCACTGGTGACAAGCAATTCAAGATCCCCACAATAGAACAAAAACTTTTCCATGAAAGGGGGTACTACCTTTAAGCAGATTTCTCTCAGCTGTGCTCTGACTTCAGCTACTAGCAGCATATTCTTGCTGTTGACAAAATTCTCTTTGCACCAGTCCTGAATAGAAGAAAAGGAGATACCTTAATCCTCTCATTTCTATGCAGAGGAAATATGCACAGACCAAGGCCTGGATGGCACAGCTCAATTTTGACACTACAGGTGTCAAAGGAATATAGGAATACACCTTTATATTGAGAAGTATGAGCTAGGAGAAATATGAATTATTTAAACTAAAGTAAAACAAAGATTCCTGTCCTAGGGTCATCACGAAAAAGCTATGCATGCACCACCATCTCATAAGGACACGCACCTCTAGAACATTATTAAAGACTAGTGAGAAAAAGACCAGGAAACTGGAGAAAAATGGGCAAAAGACACAGTAATGCCCAATACATTTATGTAAAGATGCTTGTTTTGTATGGGATGGAGGCAATGTTTAGAACAATATTACAGATTACAGATTACAGAAGTGATTTCAACCTACATCTGGAGAGATGGTAGAGACTGCAATTCTCCCCCACACCAGGAGGGACTGAAGGTCTAGTAAATGTGTGCTAGCTAGGTGAAGTTGAGCCACAGAGCACAGACCAACAAGTTTATGCTCACATGCTGGCACCGCAGAATATTCTCTCTGGGGCACAAATAGAGCTGAGCAGGAGACACCGTGGTGATGGAAACAGATGCAGCTGAAAGGGCAGACTGTGGAAGCAGGCGAAGCTAATGGTTCCTTTTCTGTTTGTTTTGAGACAGTTTTACTACGTAATGTAGTCGACCAACTGGAGCCAACCAAGCCCTGTTGCAAGCATGTCCTTAGTGCTGGGTGTGTGCCACATCGCTGTCTGTGGTCAACCTGGGTTACATACATAAGCAAGACTCTGCTTTAAAGACAAACGGAGGGCATCCTGTTGATGGAGCACACACACCAAAGGCAGAACAGTTCAGTAAGGAAGGACTCTGAGCTTTTTACTGCATCCTCGGCACCTTTTTTATTCATTTAAATATAAATTGAGGGCCAGCAAGATGGCTCAGCTGGTAAAGATGCTTGCTGCCAAATCCGAATACCTGAATTCAAACCCCATGCGCCCATTCCACGGAAGGACAGAGCCAACTCCTACAAGTTGTCCTCTGATCTCAACAGGTGCCACAAGTGCATCTGTATGTGTGTGTGCACACAGCCATGCGCACTTCAACACACACACACACAGAGTCACAGAGTGCAAATATAAATAAACAAACAAAGGTAAATATAGCAGAGTTAACAAATGCTAAATGCTAAAACCGTGGGGTACCATTTTTGTTTTTAAAAAATGCACACTAAGGCACAATTATAGATTTATTAACACAGAGAGAATATATTCCCATTTTCTATTTTAGTATAAGGAACTGAAATGACTTATCAAAAACCAGTATAAAATTTGAGCAGGTAGGCAAGAAAACCATCCTGTATGGCTTGAATATTCTCCAAAGCTGCAGTGAATCCCTACCGCAAAACATTTAAGTGGAAACTTATTCAATTATGATACTTGTGGGCCAGTAAGATGGTTTTGTGAATAAGGTGCTTGCCACCAAGCCTGATGACCCAAGGTCAAGCCCTGGAACACACACAGTGGAAAGCAAGAAGGGAAACTGTCCCCTGACCTCCATATATATGCCCCTCCTCCCCCAGAGCTTTAATCTTAGCACTTCAGGCAGATCTCTGAGTTTGAGGCCAGCTTGGTCTACATAGTGAAATCAGGACAGCCAGAGCCAAGCTGGATGGTAGATCTCTATGAGTTTGAGGCCAGCTTGGTTTACAAAGAAGACAGCCAGGGCTACACAGAGAAACCCTGTCTCACCAAACCAAACCAAACCAAACCAAACCAAACCAACTTCCCTTAAAATAAAAAGCTAGGCATAGTAGTACAGGCCTTTAATCCTAGCAGTTGATAGGAATAAGCAGGCATACATTGGAAATTCAGCCTATATAGAAAATTCCATGCCTTGGAGTTACGTAGTGAGAACCTGTATCAAAAACAAAACAAAATTTAAAAACTTAGGGGCTGGAGAGACAGGTCAAGGGTTAACTCTGCCCATCTTCCAGAGGACCAGGCCCAGTTTCTAGCACTCACATAGTAGCTTAAAACCATCCCCGGGAATCTGACACCTAATTCCAGCCTCCAAAAAACCAGCAAGCATGTGGTGCCTAGATACTCAAAAAGGCAAACACACAGACACAGACACACACACCAATTTTAAAATGACATCTGGAAAATGACTCGGTTTAAAGGCCAAAAGATAGAGCCCCATGACTGAATCCCCATTGGTCCCTAATTAGCAGAAGAGGAAGAGCCCAGACACACAGATACACACGCTGCCTTTCTCTAGCTGTGCGATGCTGTTCTATCTTGAAGCATCAGAGAAGACCTCTAAGTCTTACCAGTCTAGAACGTGAGACAAATCTTTTTTGTTTGTTTTTGTTTTTTTGAGACAGGGTTTCTCTGTGTAGCTCTGGCTGTCCTGGAACTCACTCTGTAGAACAGGCTGGCCTCGAACTCAGAAATCCACCTGCCTCTGCCTCCCAAGTGCTGGGATTAAAGGCATGCCACCACTGCCTGGCATTTTTTTTTTTTTTTTTTTTGATTTGGCACCTGCCTTCAATCGAAGTACTGAGGAGGCAGGGGCAGGTGGGTATCTATTCATTCAAGGCGAGCCTCCAGGTCAGCCAGGGGCGCAGAGAGCCCTTGTACCCTTACCCCCTCCTCCAAAAAAATGGGATAATTCTAGTGGCTAAGATAGTCTTTAATTACTCAACTAACCTGTCCACAGAGTCTACTAAACACAAGCAGAACAAACACCTGAAATAACATTTTTAGGGATATCCCAGTATTTACACATCTGTGTGTGTATTGTGTGTATGTGAGAGAGATACAGAGACAGAGAGAGACAGCCAGACAGAGAGACTCTTTAAGATGATGTGGCCAAAAAAGCAACATTCTTAAAAGCACATGCCTTAAAGCATGAGGAAGGCTCACCTTATTCCCACCGATGTTTTTGAAGGTCCGATAGATATTGAGCAGGGTGATGTGATCCCCCTCACTGGATATGAATTTCTTCCGGACACTCTGCACCTCATCTCTCCGGGCAGGAGGGTTGTAAAGGACACTGTCCACAGATAGCAGGGAGACTATGGTCAGAATCTCTTCGGTACAGTGGAATTTGGAGGACAGGAGGATAGTCTGGAAAGTAAAATTTAAAATGCATGAGTCAAGCTTCCTATCTTCTGAATAGTGTTTCTGTGTACTCTCTTGCAGCTTCCCTTGAAGTAGTACAGTGGCTTTAAGACCATAATGCTGTGTCAATGCCATTCACATCTTTGTAAAACAGAAAGATGACGTCCCCACAGGACTCCAATCTTTGTGGGTAGGATTGTGACTGACATCTGAGTCTCACACACAACATTAAGTCAGCACTGTATGCAGAGGAGGGGTGATGTGCAGTTTTTAAGAGAGGTTAGTTCAGAAGCACTGGGCATGTCCTAACCTGTAAGGCAGAGAAAGAGCAATGAGGAGGAGGGGTCATTTACTTTGGCAAATCTGGGCTCTAAAGGGAATGCTGCCATCTTTCTTCCAATTGGAGTCAGGGTAAGCTGGTCATCCTTATGTTCAAGAGCACCTAACAGGTCCAGCTGGGCAATGGCCGCCTCAATGTGATCTACAGAAACAGAGACATAAAAAGGAGCCAGAAGTCCAAAACAGGGAGAAGATGCAGCTAGTTGAGTGTGTCTGGGTGCTGCTGACTCTACAAACACCAGGACCACCCACTGTCCTCACACTGTTCTAAGCCGAGTGACACACTAAGTAGCAAAAGATGTACATGAGAGAGCAGTTACATGGGGCGTGGGGTGGGGTGGCAAATGGTTAGGCAGAGGTCCAGGGGCTTGGCTTCCATGGTGTGGGTAGCATCACACAGATGTTGGCTATCTTACCATTATACTTTATATTTATTATTCCTTTCTAGGAATTTCAAAATGGAAAAAAAAATACAGCATAGAACAGTGTATCCTATGTTCAGTTTGTGTTCTCGAAGATTTACACATCCCCACATGCACAGACTTTTGTGTGGAAAAGAGCCAGAAAATGTCTCTTTGAGAGAAGAATTGGGCTGAAGTTCAGAGTGCGACCAGGGGCACCTATTGACAATTTATCCTCTCGATTAACAACTGCATTTCCGTAAAGAAGAGGGAAACGGCACCGTGATCAAGGTCCAGGTGCAAAAGGGCAGAGACCAGTCAAATCTCAGTTTAATGCAGAGATCTGATCTCTTTGCCCTTTCGCTGGGCTTCAGGAGCATCCATGGATGCCTGATGATGCTTCCTGGTCCCTGCACAAAGCACTATAACATGGAATCAAATCAGCAAAAGAACAGGACCAAAATGTTTTGTCCCTCCACACCAAGGTACTTTTCTTGGGGTAAGACCTCCTTTGCATTGTCTGTCTGTCTGTCTGCCTGCTTGCCTCCCTGCCTGCCAGTTTACCTGGAGAAGGTTTGGACATGAAGTCAAAGGTGAGCACATTTGGGACTTTCATTGCTAGGAGCTGAAGTATTACACTGGCCAGGTTACACCTGTGAGGGAAGAAATGGGGGTCATTCGTCTGTCCCTGACTCCACTGAGTCAAAACTGTTCCCCAGAAAGCATTAGTGAAAGCTCTTGGAAGCCCAAGAACAGGAGCAGGCGGGAGGAGAGAGCAGGATGCATGACAGTGCAGGTGACCTGGACCTACCTCTGGATCTCTGGCACCGTCATCTTCTCGAACTTCTCAAACTCGTCCTCAGTGTAGAGTCGGTAGCAGATGCCACTGTCCTCTCGCCCAGCCCTGCCTGTGCGCTGCCAGGCCTGGGTCTTTGATACTCTCTGTACAGCTAGTACCTCAAGACCACTGTCTGCAGGGAAGAAAGGGCCATGAGTGCCTGGCTTTATCACAGAAGCAAACTGTTTCTAGAATGCTGGCAGGAAGAAATGATGCTGAGTACCATTGAGTGTTTCTGCAACACAGGGGTCAAGGGAAAACTTGAGGCTAAGCAAGAAAGCACAAACCCAGGTTGCTCAGCCACTTTAAACCTCATGGTGAAGTTGAACTCAGCAACGAGTCATGTGTGAAATGTTAAGGAACCCATCACAACACTCCCTGCAAGCAAGGGAACAGAAGAATGGCTTTAGAAGTTTGGGCTTCCATCATAGGATGGCCAACTGTCCCTGCTGCTTGGCACCGAGGGTTCCTTGGGGATTTTGGTGCTGAGACAGGTTCTAGCTAAACAAAAAGGCTGGTCATACATCAACCAATGACGACAGGGCTCTTTATCATCCCTCCCAGTTCTATAAAAACAGATCATGCGACATTTACTTCCTGGAAGTAAAAGACATCAATTCTCTCAAGAACAGGAATATGTTGTGTCAGAACTAGAGATCTACACTTTGTCACCAGGACATGTGTGAAAGTTGACCCCTTCAGTGTTTAGTAGAAGATGCCAATTAAATATTGGGTAGCTATAATAATTGCAGCAGCCCCAACTCCTCTGTAGACTAAAACAAGGTATGAATCAGAAATGTGTAAAGCTGACTTCAAGCCAGCTTGACCCTTGCAAGAGACAGCCAGTGCTTCCCCTGCATGCTTGCTACTCCAGCCCAGCGCGCCTGTCTCCTTCCTGGGAAATCTGAAGTCCACAGCAGCCACAGTCCAGTGGCCCTTGAAGAGTCTGTGCCTGGTGCCAGGCTGTGCCTGGGCTTCTCCCACCGTTCTCAGCCAGCTTCCAGTAGGTTTTCAGATCTCAGTACAGCCCTGATTTGTTCTCCTCAGGTTCTCTAGAACTGAGTTCCTCCTTCTCTAGACCTCCTGCCTTATTAGGTCTCCTTTATGGACATGGGTGGGAACTGTTCCTGTCATTCAAATCTCAGCTCCTCACAGACATGAAATGTTTACTGGGGAGGAAATGGTGGGGTTACAGCTCTACCCGCTGCTCGCTATGTAGTGTACAGGAGACACTCATGAGCTCCAGTTTTCTCACCAGGGTTATACTTCTTTGCTTTAACCATGCCCGTGTCAACTACATATTTTATTCCTGTAATGGTTATGGAGGTTTCAGCGATGTTGGTTGAAATGATCACTTTGCGATAGCCCTAAAAGGAGGAAGAGAACCAAAAAGCCATATGACACACACATGATTCAGAAGTTGAAAACATTCTCACCATGCATTTCCACAACTTGCTTATGATCAAGAAAAGGTGACTTCATTGTTAATAGTAGTCATACCAATTTCAGTTCTCACACTTGGTAAGGGACAGAGGGACAGGGAGGACACTGGTCCCTTCTCTGAGGTCCTGAATGTTAATTTGAGGCAATGAGGTGTACTGGATCAAGCTAAAGGCGAGTAGATAGATAGGAGTTGGAATCCTGGCCCTACTGTGTGCCTTAAGGAAATCCCACCTCTCTTCTTGGGGGCCTCAGCGTCCCTTATGGCACTCCATGAGGATGACAAGTGGCCTGTGTGAGTGTCAGCACTGTGTCTGGCACAAAACAAATGGTTTATGGGCAATGAGTTTAGACCAGAGCTTAGAGGATCCACTCATTCTCCTTTCAACCTCTATACCTTATGCCTTCTGTCATCCTGACAGCCATTCCCCTCCTCACAGGCCAGCTCTCTCTCTCAGCTGACCTGGTACCCGAGTCTCCTCCTTCCACGTCTCTGGATGATGGTACATGGACAGATCTGACGTGATGCCCAGTGATGTGGCTGGCAGAAGGTGGCAGGCTCACCTTTGGGGCCCCTTGAAAGACTCGAAGCTGCTGCGAATAGGGCAGGGAGGCGTACAGAGGAAGGACGAGCATTGAAGGGCAGCCATCTGGGAGGTGCCTTGCGATGTCTCTGCAGGTCTTGCTCATTGCTTCGATCTCCTCCTGACCAGTGAGGAACACCAGGATGTCTTGAGAAGCAGGAGCTTCCTAGAGAGAGAGCATTTATGATGGTGGTAATTCCAGGGTTTTTGTTTTCTGTTTCATTTTTTAATTATGAAGATGAAGCAAGTGTGAGTGGTACCGCTCTGGGAAAAGATCCTTATCAATGGTGCACAGAGCTGCTAACATGAGAGCCAGACAACTACGACTGGAAACCAAGTAAGGAACTTTTGAAGGGAAACTGCTTCTGTAAGCTAGTACAGTGAAAGCCCAATCAGAGGTGAAGAAATTCTGTATAAAAGGTTGGTGAGATGGCTCAGGGGGAAAAGAAAGATACTTGCTGCCAACGATGCTGGCCTGAGCCTGTTCCCAGGACCCATATGGTAGAGGGAAGGAAACTCTCTCAGGTTGTCTCTGACCTCCACACAGGCACTGTGACTTGAGTACTGCACCCTACCATATACACAATGAATAAATGAGTGCAAAAAATAATTATTTTTCAGTTCACAGCTTAAAAATATGGAATGTTCATGAATTTGTGTGTCATCCTTGTGCAGGGGCCATGCTAATCTTCTCTGTATCGTTCTAATCTTAGTCTATGTGTTGCTGAAGCAAGCACACAAACAATAATTTTTAAGAGCTTCTTTCCCTTCTTTTTCTTGTGAATGTGGTGTGCACATGGAGTGTGTGTGCCTGTGCCTGTGCTCATGTGTGGCCAGAAGATACCAGGTGACTTCCTTCACCTGTCTGCCTGAGGCAGGATCTCACTGAACTGGAAGCTTACTCTGGCACAGGGGTAAAGGTACTTGCTGATCACCTAAATTTGAGCTCAAGGACTCATGTAGATGTGGAAATAGAAAACCAACTCTATAACGTTGTCTTTTGAACTCTACATGTGTACTCTGCCCTTCCTCTAACACATTGCACACATGTGCATACACAGCAGATATTCTCCTCTGAGGATAGACAATACATTTTTAAAATAAAATTCTAAAAAAATAATTCTCTTCTGAAGTTGTTCTTGGCAGTTCAAAGAGGCAGACTGGCTTTTATTTCTCTTTCAAGCATTACCAAGTTGACAGTAAAAATAACTGTTTCCATCCCGTAGAAGAAAAAAAAAATCACTGACCTAAATTGACAAAGATGAGAGACAAGTGGGTTCAGCTCATTTTTGAAAGGTGGAAGACAGGGGTTAGGGGACAGCTGCTAAGGAGAATAGTGACAAGAAATGTGAATGGAGGCTGTGGCTCA
This sequence comes from Mus musculus, assembly GCF_000001635.26. Classification (NCBI taxonomy): domain Eukaryota; kingdom Metazoa; phylum Chordata; class Mammalia; order Rodentia; family Muridae; genus Mus; species Mus musculus. The sequence continues at coordinate 70,997,277 of NC_000077.6, forward strand.
GTGTAGAGCACTGGTTTAGCATGGGAAAAGTGTACAACAGCAAAGCAACTGTTCCATGTGGATGGAAACACAAATGACTTGAGAGACAAACTGCACACAACACACTTCATGACTGCCATATAAGAGACAGTGCATCATGTGTCACACTGAAGGCTTGCCCAAACTGTCAGTCCAGGAGAGGGACAGAGGGCTGCTAACACTGTATCCTCCTTATAGAGTAATTACTGATGCTGGATTTAAAGGCCATTATGATAGAGCTATGTTGGAAGGATGGTGAACACAGGAGGATTGGGAAAGAATATACATTACTCCTGGCCTATTACTTTATGAAATAGGCATATAATGGTGAATGACGATAAATTAAGAAACATTAACATACACAGAGTATTTTAAAATTCAAAAGCAACTTTTACAGCAACTGTTGAATCTATTTAGGATTTATTCCCAGCTAGAACTCATTATATAGACCAGGCTAGCCTCACACTTGGAGATCTACCTGCCTTTGCTCCCAAGTGCTGGGATTAAAGGCATGCGCCACCACCGCCAGACTCAACTGCTGCTTTAAACTGAGATTGTTAAACTAAACCCCTTGTTTTCTTGAGTCTAGTTCTCAAACAGCCACGACTGAACTCAAGCTCACTATGCAGGCTAGGATGGCCCTGGATTCTCCATCTTCCCGCCTTCACTTTCCATCAGTGCTGCCATACCAGCTTTATGCAGTGCTGGGGATCAAACTCAGGGCTTCAAGCATGATGGGCCATCCTTCTACAGACTGAGCTACATTCCCAATCCAACTGCTGGTTTCTAAAACTTTCAACTATGTAAGCAATACTTAGGTTAAGATAAAAATTGTTTGCCTTGGGCTGGTGAGATGGCTTAGTGGGTAAGTACTGACTACTCTTCCAAAGGTCCTGAGTTCAAATCCCAGCAACCACATGGTGGCTCAAAACCATCCGTAATGAGATCTGACACCCTCTTCTGGAATGTCTGAAGACAGCTACAGTGTACTTATGTATAATAATAAATAAATCTTTAAAAAAATTGTTTACCTCTAAATTGTCTCAGGAAATTAATATAAAAATTAAAAAGCCTATACAAAACTAAAACAATAGGATTTAATCACTCACAATCTTTTTTGTATACATATGTTTATGCACATATATGTACCATGCATAGAGGCCAGGCACCCAATCTTTACCTACCACTCCCATCTTACTTTTTAGACAGGAGTTCTCACTGAATCTAGAGCTCACAGACTGTCTAGGCCAGTTGTCACAATTGCACGTTGACACACATGGTTTTATACATGAGTGTTGGAGATCTAAACTCAGGTCTTCCTTCACACTTCTTCGGCAAGCCCTTTACCCACTGAACCATTTCCCAGCCTTTGATCATTTGCTGTAATTTTTAATAAAAATGTAAATTTTTAATTTAAAAAAAGGTATTTCGCAATATCTAAAAGTTTTTGAACACCTCAGGACGTGTGTGGTGGTATATACCTGTAGTTCCAGCACTCAGGAAACCTAGGCAGGAAGCCAGCAAGTTGGAAGCCAGCCTGGGTTACATGACAAAATACACTTGTATAGCATACTAGGTTGCAACATAAACTGTACTTTCCTTGACAGGTTCCCATAGAAAGAAAGCACATGAACCACTCTTCTAGCATAGGAGAGCTTTCTGGCTCAGAGGAGGATGGCTGCTGATTAGAGCTGAGTTATTTATTAATTTGTTTTTTCAGAGAAAGTGAGAAATATCATTGAAAGAGGAAAAAAAACCAGATGTAGCAAATGAACCTTTTTAAAAGGATCATCTTATTTATTTATTTATTTATTTATTTATGTGTGGAGGTCAGAGGAAAATTGCGTGTCACCTCTTTTGGCCATGTGGATCCCTGGGATTGAAATCAGGTCACAGGCTCAGCACCAAGCGCCTTCCCTGCTAGACATCTCCCTGGCCCTCAAACGAGCCTATTCTAGAAGATACAAGTCACAAAGCTGTCAGGTTCCGTGGCTTTTCTTTCAGAGACTAACTATTCTCACTACCAACTGTAAGGGGAAACAGAATTTGCCAGGGATTTTCACCCCTCTCCATACCTGGTGGATCTGGAAGACTGAGACAAGGGCTGCATGCAGGTAATCCTGCTGAGGCTGTTTGGTATAGAAGATCTGGATTGGATGCTGCCGACCCTCAAGGTAAAGGACAGGGGCTCTATTGAAGTACTGAGAAAACAGGTCGACATCCATGGTAGCTGACATCACAATCACCTACAGAAAATGAGGAGGATGGGAAGTAAGCATGGGCCAGCCCGTCTATAAATGCTCAAAACATGGCGGAGACCAATGCTGCTCCCACCAGGGTGAACTTTCTCCCACGTGCCTGAAGCAGAATGGGCAGGAGACACACCCTGGGAAGAAAGGCCTGGTCCTTAAACACTGCGCACATACTTTGAGAGGCAGTTTCCCTAGCTCCTTTCGCCTCTTCTGTGCAGTCTTCACCACTCCAAAGAGCACATCTGTGTGAATAGTCCGCTCATGGGCCTCGTCCAAAATGACACAGCTGTACTTCCGAAGCAAGGAGTCTGAAATTGCTTCACGCAGAAGCATGCCATCTGTCAGGAACTTGATCCTGGTGTCTTCTGAGGTGACATCCTCAAAGCGCACTGTATAGCCAACCTGTGAGAAAATATGACTCCTTTATTCATTAAACATTCACTGAATACCCGTTGACTGTATATCCAACCCTGTCCTCAGCAATGCAGTAAACTGAGACCTACAGCACTCTGGCTGCTCCCTCAGGAGTGTAGTGTATCTGCAGAGAAACACTGTAATGAAACATCACAAAGAACTAAAATCTAGGGTAAGCACTATGGAACACGGGGTAAAAGCACTGTCCTTGAAGGCCTGACAATATAAGTTCAATCTCCGGAGCCCAGAGAGATGAGAGATCCAACTCCCAAATTGTCCTCTGACCTTCATAGGTGACACACCCATATATAATAAAAATATGAATCTGACTCCAACATAGCTCCAAGACTCATTCTAGATACCTATAGTAAGAAAGTTATAAATTTTTACAGAAATTTACATACGTATGAATATATAGTAGACTTAAAAGAGGTTTCACGACAGACATGATAACTGCATGCCTGTACTCCTAGCACTCTGTAGGCAGAGGCAGGAGGACTCTAGTCTATAGTCTATATATTAAGTCCCATGCTGGCTAGCGATGCAAGTGAGACGCTGTCTCAAAAAAAACTCCAACAAACAAAACAACCAACAAACAAAAAAATTACATGCCTGAAGTCTTAAACACATAAATTAGGGGTAAAGCGTCCAGCTTATTAGCAGGGTACTTGCCACGCATGTGCGATGACCTGAGTTCAATCTCCAGCAAGTTCCATGCAAGTGCTTTCACGTACATCTAACCTACAGAATCCAAATCGAATTTACCGAACTTGCCAATACCTATGAAAGCAAAGCTGATAGTACCAAGAGTCACTGATCTCTCGAAAATGCTGAGATTAACCTGTAGTGGCTATTCCTGGTTGTCAACTTGACTATATTTGGAATGAACTACAATCCAGAATTGGAAGGCTCACCAGTGACCCTTATCTGGAGGCTTGGAGATCCTTATCTGGATCTTGGTTTGAAGATCTTGAGCCATAGTGGCTATGGATTCCAGAAGATTGAATCTCCGAGTTTAAGGAACACACCTTTAATCTGGGCTACACCTTCTGCTGGAGACAATATAAGGACATTGGAAGAAGGGAGTCTAGCTCTTGCTCTTGCTCCTTCGCCTGCTTGCTGCATGAGACCGAGTAACTGCTAGATCCTTGGACTTCCATTCACAGCTGCGACTGAACCATTGTTGGGAATTGGGCTGCCGACTGTAAGTCATCAATAAATTCCTTTACTATCTAGAGACTGTCCATAAGTTCTGTGACTCTAGAGAACCCTGACTAATACATAACCTAAATAGCAGTGGCTATTTATTTACTTAAAAGAAGCAAGCTGCTCAACTAGGTATTGTGGCACACCCTGCAATCGCAGCATGCAGAAGGCTAAGGCAGAAGGACTGAGAACTCAGGGTACCAGGCCAGTTTGTGCTACATACTGAGTCAACATAACGATGTGGGTGGGAGGGGGAGGCAGAGAAAGAACTTGTTCGGAAAAATAAAAGGCTGGAGCACAGTGGGTGCTGGCTACTTAAACAGTACTCATAGCAAGTAACACAATGAGGTACCAGCTTCCCGAGTTCTGTCCTCTTCTCATCTGAGACTCTGGTGGCAAGAGAGATGGCAGCCACTCGACGGGGCTGGGTCACAGCGATGATGCCCTGGCGGCTAATTCCCCCTTCATAGAGGTACTGTGGGATCTGAGTTGTTTTCCCAGAGCCAGTTTCCCCTAGGAGAGAAGAGAAACTCTTATTCAAATGAGACTAAGGGAAACCAACAGCTCACAGTCAGGAAAAACAAAATCTTAAAAGGAAACACTGAGTTGCTAAGCCTCAGGCAAATGGGCACCTGGGAGGTGGCTGGCGAACAGTCACTGTCACTCTTTCCCCGGAGGCCCAATCACATTTCAAACACTTTTAGAATGGGCTGGACATGGTGACAAGTGCGCTTAATCACAGCAGACAGAGATAGGAGGATCTTTTTGAGTTCTAGGTCAGCTTGGTCTACACAGTCAGTTCCAGGACAGCCAGAGCTACATAATAGACAGACTGTCAAACAAACTGTTCATATACTTTGGCTCCAAATTCCACTTGCCGAAATTGAGTCTAAGAAAACAAACATGTTTTAATTTAATTTGCCCCATGATAGCAAAAACAAAATGAAAAACAAAACAAAAACCCCAATCAAAACTGGAAACATGTATAATGGTAGGTAACTGGTGTAGTTACAACAGATGAGATACGACAGTCATATAGCTTGATAAAAACTGATACGACGAGATGTCCATTCATAGACTGCTCGCCCTTTGCTCTGGCTGCTGCTTGCTGCTCTCGTCAAACCTTCTGCCTCTGTATACCCTACTGTGGGTACAATACCTACCTGCCTCACTAACTGGCAAGTTCAAGGATGAGTCAGCCTGCAAGCTCTCACCCTCTGGGCTGTACCAGGGGGCCTCATCTCTAGGATCCTTAGTGCCTGCTTCATCTCTCTCCTAGCACTGATTATTCCAAACAGTACAGAAGTATTTTTTCTTTGTTTGTTTTTCAAGACAGGGTTTCTCTGTATAGTCCTTGCTGTCCTGGAACTCACTCTGTAGACCAGGCTGGCCTCGAACTCAGAAATCCCCCTGCCTCTGCCTCCCAAGTGCTGGGATTAAAGGCGTACACCACCACGCCTGGTTCAAACAGTACAGAAGTACTTAAATGTTTCTGCCCTAATTCCAGAGGGCAGACGCTCTCTTCATAGGCTTAAACACTGCACAGAGCAAGCACTCAATGAAGGCTGTTTCCTGTGTATGTCTGTTGGTACCTCTAAAAGCACCTGATTAGAACAACTCAGGAAACTTGCACACCCTTCTTTGCCATGGCTTATCCTCTTTAACAGGTCCATGAGTCTTACATTTTCTTCCAGCTCCCGGCCTGCTTCTGACCACTCACCTTTCCAGACTTAGCCAAGGCTCTCAGACCAAGAATCTGATTATCCTGCATTTTCCTACTGAACCCTCCACACAACCTCAGACATAGATCAATGCCTCTTGTGCATCTTTCCCACTCCTATTCCAGGGCAACTGACTATTGCTAAAATAGAATATGCCAGCCATACAAACAGAGGGACAAAATTCACCTGGGCATCAGCTTTACAGTCCATCTTGTTCCTGTTTTTGCAGCCTGTCTTCCGTCTCCATCTCCCCAAAAGCCTACTTGAGGCTCTGGAACTTTTGTTTTCCTCAGAACTCTTGGATCTTCTCAAATGTGACTTCAAAAGAGACAGCCTTTCTCCTGTGCCAGGTGGGCTCTCCATAACTCCTGATGCCCGGCACTGCGCCCCCATCTCTGAAATTTCCTAAACTTTGATCCATTAGTTCTATCTATCTTCAGTGTCCTCTCTGCTCAGTTCGCCAAAATCTGTGACTATTTACAAGTGCCTCAGCTTCCCTTGGTTGGCCAAAGCAGAAACCTGTTTCCACTGCCTTCATTCTTTCACCTCCTAATTACTCCTCAGTCCAACGCCAGATCTGTTCTTAAAGTTATTTTGAAAAAATTCTTAGTGGGAGTTGCAATCAATACTACATATCCAACGTGCACTCCCACGCCCCACCATGTCTACATATTGTTATGGAACTTCCCTCCTTAGCACTCTATTCCACTGACTGCCAGTACTCCAGTCTCTTTCTCGCTTATGACATTCCTTCGGGAACTCCTCTATCGTCAATACTGTAGCAAAGCCACTAGAAGTCAGTCCCTGCCTTCGAACACTGCCAAGTTCTTCTCGTACACAAGAAATTGGTTCTCGCCAACTGAATTCTTTCTGGCGCCAGTCTCTCCGTCCTCGCTTAGAATGCCGGTCCCCAGGGACCCGCTCCGCAGCTGCCTCCTCAAAAGCCTTGGTGAGGCCCATCCTGCAAAGCTCTCTGAGAGCCTCCGATATGCTCCCCACGCCTCGTCACGGAAGGCGAATATCCTCAAACTCACAGAGCGCGGTCAGCGCCGGCAGGGTAACTCTGTCCGCCTCTTTCCAGAGGTCCCTGTCCACACCGGGCACTGAAACCCTTTCAAGTTTGTGGAAGAAACCAACGCAAAGAAAGTGAGAAGCCCCTAAGAAACCCCGCCCTCGTGCACAGAGCCAGGGATCTAGAGCAAGGAAGATCCACCAAAGCCGCCACTCACCGATGAGGACCGCGTTGTCCAGGTTTCGGAGCTGAGCCAATAGCTGCCCCCGCGCCCGGAAGATGGGCAGACTCCGGCGCTGCAGCTCCAGGGCCTCGCGGTAGGGACTGGCCGAAGGCTGGGCCAGCGGCGGCGTCTGCCTCCGGCCTCCTCCAGCTCCGCCGCCGCCGCCAGCCGTCAACAGCATCACTACTCGTCTCCCGGGAGGGCAGGAGCCCGGCCGGAATCTCTTAGCGGGCGGGAGGCTCGCCTCCTCCGGCATGTCGGGAGGACCGCGGCCGGAGGCAGGGACGCAGACAGTTCCGCTCGGCTGGGGACAGCAAGCGCGCACCGCCCCTTTCTCGCCACGTGCAGGCGTGCTGGGCGACCACCGATGACCTCACAGCCGCCTCCTGCCTTGAGGAAAGGAACTGCAATTCCCAGCATGCGCTGTGCATTTACATCCTGTGAGAGCAAGGTCGGAGGTGCGACCGAAAAAACGGCCCGAGTAACAACAGGGGACGATAGCTGTGTGGTTCCCTAGGGTCTTGTTGCGTAATGACGTTGTCCTAAACTCTCATTTCTATCCAATAAAAATGACTGTCCCATCTCGGGCTCCAACAATAGTCACGTTTTAAGGCAATTACTTATTTCTGTAAATCTAACGAGGAACACAAACATTTACTCTTCTAAACAATGTACGTTTTAAGGTACCCACTGGTAGCTCCGATTTATAAATGTAGAAAGTGAAATTTTCTGAGACTAAAGTCATTTCGGATGCTGCAAAGAATTTTGAAAATGCTACTAGTGAGTATCTTCAGTTACGGAAAGGTGAATTCTATGATTCTGATATCATGTAATTTCCCCACAAAGTGATAGGCTCAAAAAATACAAGCAGAAATAAAAAAGAAAATGAGTGGAACTAAAATTGCCTTAACTCACCTCCCAGTCATTCCTACTAGATTTTCAATCTTTACACAGCTTTTCAGCCCTATTGTATACACCTTAATCAGTGCGAGTATTCACTACTCCTGCAGAAAACTTGTACATAACCAGTTCTTCCTTCCTGTTCAATTACAAGCTCTTAGATGCTTTGCTAATTCAACACAGAAAGACAGGCACAGAGTGAATGGGTGGTTACCTTTGCTTTTTCATCTTTGGAGGGTGTGGGCGTTTTGTTTGGGAGTATGTTCCTGCACTACTTGCTTGCAATGCTCACATGGAGGTCAGAAGAGGGTGTTGGATTCCCTGGAATTGGAGTTACAGCCAGTTGAGCCTCCATGTGTTTGGAACCCGTAGGGTTCTCAGTGCCCTCGCTGTCCCCGATTGTGTTTCTTTTTTTTTTTTTTTTAAAGATTTATTTATTTATTTATTATATGTAAGTACACTGTAGCTGTCCTCAGACACTCCAGAAGAGGGAGTCAGATCTTATTGGTTGGATGGTTGTGAGCCACCATGTGGTTGCTGGGATTTGAACTTCCAACCTTTGGAAGAGCAGTCGGGTGCTCTTACCCACTGAGCCATCTCACCAGCCCCCGGATTGTGTTTCTTATACAGAATGTGGCGTTCTATAATTCTCAACTCATGTGAAGGCTATCCATCAAATTTGGTATGCAGACCTGTTTTTTTTTTGTTTGTTTTGTAAAAAAAAAAAAAAAAAAAAACCCAGATGTGAATCTGTCTGTTGTGGAATCCGGTATGGCCTGTGGCTTTGGTCCTGTTGAGATGCTTTAAAGCCTTTTAAAGAATATCTGGGTCCCCCGTGAAACTTTACTACACGCAGGTTTACCAGGAAATTTGGGTAGGAATGGGATTAATGACTCTCATCTTTTACTAAGTCAGCCCATTCAAGATGAATCATGTCAGCTAAACTTACACTGTTAGATGAGAACACGGAACATCTCTGTATAGTTATCTAAATAACATTTACAATATGACCTTAATAAATGTATCTAAGAAGCAAAAAAACAAGCAAACAAACACCCCCAAATCCCAGTTATAGTTTTTATTTAGCTTCTGACAGTACACTAGGGGTTACTAAAAAATGTGTGTGTTTAGGATGTACACGAAGAATGTACTGACTTGGGAATGGAGACAGGGCTTGGGGTTAAGAATGCTCACTGTTGAGAGAACTCAAATTTGTTCCCTCACACCCATGCCAGGCAGCTCACCATCTCCTGAAACCCCTGCCCTAGAAGATCCCGTACCTCTAACCTCAAGGTAACCCAAACTTATGTGCACATACCTATATAAAGACACATATAAGTACATGTAATTTTAAATAGTAAAAACAAATCTTACAAAGAATAAGTTGACATGTTTTCCACGCGCCTCCCCCCACCCCCATGTTGATTTAGGAAGGCAAGCAAACCCTTAAAAGAAAAATAACTTATGTCAAGTTATGGGCCTTGAGTAAACAAAATAATAGGTAGCTGCACATTCGAAGCAACCCAACGTGGGAGTATTATAAATTACAGGAGTCCAAATAGGCCATCTGAGTGAGTGAAATCACCTCTTGGTAAGTAAAACACCTCTTTAAAAAAACATACATTGTGTGTGTGTGAGTGAAAGAGAGAAGCGGGGGGAAGGTCAGAGAACAAATCATGGCAGTTGCTTCTCTCCTGCTATGTGGTGGCCTAGGGATTGAAATCTGGTCTTTAGGCTTGGTGGTGTTATTACCTCTGGAGGCATCGGACACCCCCCCCCGCCCCCCCGCAAAGTCCACTTATCTAGAAGCACTCACTAATCATATGCAACAGTTATCATGCAAGCATTTTTTTTTTAAGAACAAGAAAAGAAAAACAAAAATTTTGGTGTTTTTAAAGTATTGGCTCAGAGTTTGTTTGTTTTTTTTTTTTAAGGTGGAGATAAAACCTAACACTTTTGTAAGGAACTCATTCCTGGTAACCCATTTACTCAGCAGTAAAATGATCAGAGTTGGAAACTTAAATCTTTCCCTGCATGTTGCTCACTTGCCCTTCAGTGGCGGTCTGAAATCTGTTGCCCCTCCAAAAAACTCTCTTGTGGCTCAGTGGCTTTCATATTGAGAAGCTCACATACTAAGCATTCAAAAGAATATTCTGATTATTCCTCCAAAAGATGATCTGTCAGACACATTTCACTCTTATCTGAGGTGGCCAAGTCTGTCGAAGTAACTCCCTGGTCCGACCATGACCCTACCAGCTCACGGTCTCCTCCGATTGCAAGGCCACCAAATCATTGCTCCTCAATCAAGGTCAGTTTTGTTCCATCCTGTTTCCAGAAAGAATATTAAACCTTAGCAATCAGGTCCAAGTTTGGATACATACACATCGATTCTTTCATAATTAAAAATACAAGATAATAGTTTGCTGATCAATAAACAAAGTATTTATTCAGCACCCATGTGCCAAGCACAGTGCTAGGCACTGTGGTGGATACAAAAATTAAGACATAGTCCCTGCCCTTAAGGAGCTTACATTCTCATGAGGGGAACAAAACTAACATACATGTAGCAGCTAAGAACAGTACAAGACAATATATGATTTGGTATAGGAATTTTAGCACAGATTTGAAGCTTCATAAGGATTTAAAGAAGACAGTGAAATAGGCCTTAGTTTTAAGAGTTTAGTGTCAAGGTCTTGAAGAAACTTAAATCGACGTTCCTGCAAGGGAGAAGTAGGAGCAAGGTTCAGAGAAAAGACACAAAATATGCATTTGATAAGGGCTAAGACGTGATTGCAGACTTCGGAACAGAGCGGCTGAACGAGACAAGCAAGGTTCAAGAACTTGAATCAAACTCAAAACAGTAAGTAGTTTAGTCATCCCGAGAGGATGGAAGGGCAGGATCTTAGCTAACACAGATAGAACTCACCCGAGAAAGGAAATTATAGCCACAAAATAAACAGTGGCCGAAGGCATGACAATTCTAGGAAGCATGTTATGCCAACATGCCAATAGCTCCAATGTTTCCTAATTCCTCCCAGAGGACTCTAGAGACAGTGTTATGGTTCCATTTCAAGATCCAGGATGTGGACGCTTTGCCTCACGCAAGTACAAAAGAAATATAAAAGACAGGAGGACACAGAGGGACAGAAAAAGAAGTGGAAGAAACAAGTAAAAATTCATAGTGAAAAAAACACACCAAAGTATATAAAATCTATCTCCTATGGAGATGCAATTGGCATGTCCATTCATTTTTAAATGAACATATACTGTATTCCTGTAACAACGAAACAAAATGCCCTATGCTTTAGGTGTGCTTTTCGGATATTTCTGATACAATCAATCCAGGAAATGGCTCAAACTGTATTCATGTAAGTTTAAGCGGTCACAGAATCCCATAATGCAATCTCACTTTTCTGCTGACTCATATCGCAAAAAGGAAGTGTGTTTTGGAAGAATTGGAATTGAGAGGTTGGCTGGGGAAGTGAGGACTTTCCCTTGTGTCCCAGTGAGCACAGGGATCTTGCCAAACAACACAGGGCCAGGGACCTGCCAAACTACTAAGAGGCCAAGTGACTGAAATCAGCACTGCCAGGAGACAGTGTGTCACACAGCATGGTGTTCTACCACTAGGAATTCACACCCTAACAATAATCCAAAATATATTTTCTGTTTTCAGTCACTAATATGTATAGGTATTCACTGTTTAAAATGAAAATAGCTGGTGGAGAGATTTTAGAATTAAAGATCGGTCACAATAACTCCATGAACTAGCTAAATCTAAAATTAACTTAGGGAAAATAAATAAAACCTTAAAGAAACCCATTTCTGGCTTAAAAGCAAGCAATAATAATAAAAATAAATTCCTAAAAGTTACTGACAAGGCCTTCTTGAACAAAAACAATTATCAAACTTAAGAATCCCATAAGGATCATACAATCTAAGATTGTCATTAAACGTTAAAAATTTTTAAACAAGACAAAAGCAGTCCCATTGGCCCACGTCCCATAGAGTTACAATGGTCTTCAGTGATTTACTAGTACCGTACTCATTCCATTCCTTATCGAGTTCCACTTAGTCATTAAAATACTTTCTACCTCAAATGTATCTGAAACTTTCCACCTAGAATGTTTACTAGAGCTTACTTAAGCCTATGCTAACCTCTGAGAAAATCTCATCTGAAAAGCAACTCAGCCTAAACAGGATGACCCAGCCTGGGAAGTCCTGTGCCTCTTTGACATTTATGAAAACTGTCTGAGGCCATCTTTCTGAGCTCTGATAAAGCAGCATGAATGGAAAACTGTTGAGTCAGACAAGATGTGCCATCTTTGATAAGTACTCTGAACCATCAGTGTGGCTGCTTCCAAAGACCCTGATTTCTGCCCGACTGGGAAGGTGAACCAGGCCCTTGGCCCTGGAAGGGTCTTGAGCTTTTCTTGAAATGAATGACAAGAGGAACACATGCCCAATGCTGCCCATTCTTATTCCTGTGCTTTGACAACGGGTGGCCATTACTAATCTGGGTATTTCTTAGTAGAGGAACTCCAACTCAAAGAGATATCACAGTTGCTTTTGGTTTATAGCTGGCTTCTCTACAGTCAGATTCCTTGGCTACAAGAAATTACCCTCCCTTCTCCCTCCTCCTGTGGTCTAAACTTGAAGCTTCATGGTATTCAGATGGAGAACTATCTGAATGGCAGAAACCAATCTTCCCTCTCCAGAGGCTAAGACTCTGAACTAGAATTAGTCAGATGTACATAGCAGCTGTGTATTTCCAATCTTGAAATGAAATCCAGTTGAAAGCCGTGGAGACATGAGGGCAGGCACGGAAACTGCTGTGTTCAAACATACGCAGGAGAGCTAGAACACACTACCATGATTTAAAAGATCACACGAAAGCTTAAATACAGTGTGAGAGAGATGGAATTCAGTTTTATTTTGTCCTCTCCGTAACTTCCATTTACACCACGGCCTTGTCTATCAAAGAGGAGGAGGAGCACCCGCCTGTGCCACTGAGCTCAAGTACCCATGGACTTGCTCACGGCACAGGCAGGGTGCCTGGGTCTCCAGTTTTTGGCTCCAAGAGGTTATACTTTTAGTACCAGCATAGTGAGGAACCCCTGGCAAACTCCTGGAAATGTCTTCTATGTTAGTCAGTGTACCATCCCGTAAAGTGCTTCTGGAGTTAAAAATCTGTCAAGCTGTCAAAACTGTCCACGCTTTTGCAACAAGGGATAAAAGACCCCCATGGACATGTCACTGAGTCTTTCTCAGATGGGTCTCGTAATTGGCACCGCTGCTTTACCCACCAAGGCGCTGGCCCTCACCCCAGGCGAAGCCTCCCGGCCGCTCTTCAGGTAGTGGGTTGTAATTGGGATCCTCATCTGGCGTATCAAAAATAGTCCTCCTAAAACACACAGAGACCATTCAGTGCCAGAGCCCCCTTAGATTGGACGTACGATAAAGCAGCACCCATAGGGCTTCCACAAACAGGTAAGTATTGTCCCTGCCTGCCAACTACAGAGGTACTATACCTTAAAGGCGCTATACTTATTTAACACTTGCATTAATATTTACCTTATTAATAATTGTTACTATGGAAGCAATAAATGCTGATGGAGTACCTGGATAGTCAAATTCACAGGCACATAAAAAGAAAGGTGGTTGCTGGATGACAGAAATAGGGAATTACATCATGGGCAGAGTTTTAGGATTATAAGATAAAACCTTCTAAGGAAACGGCCATAGCAGCACAACACAAACTCACGAACCACCACTGAATTGTTCACTTTACAACGGCTACGACGGTGACTTCCATGTTGGAGCGTGTGGACTCAGTTACAAGGACATCCAACACTCCAAGTAGAGAAGGAGAAGCAGTAACTGAGGCCGATGTCTATTAGCAAGGGAGGCGTATACTTATGTTATGTCATAGGAACCCCGGACTAGCATGCAGCCACCAAAATCCCGTAGGCCATTTATAAAGGAAAAGTAATTTCTTTTTTCTTTTCTTCTTTTTCAAGATGGTTTCCTCTGTGTAGCCCTGGCTTTCCTGGAACTGGATCTATAAACCAAGATGGCATCAAACTCAGAAATCCACCTGCCTCTGCCTCTCGAGTTCTGGAATTAAAGGTGTGCACCACCACACCCAGCTATGAAAAGTAATTATTGCACATTAAGAAATGACATTTTAAGAAAATATATAGACAGGGGCTGGAGAGACAGCTCAGCAGTGAGGAGCACTGACTAAGCTTGCAGAGGACCCAGGTTTGGTTTCCAGCACCCACATTGGGGAATTACAACCACCTGTAACTCTAGTTTCAGGGGATACACTGTCCTCTGGCCTTTGTGGGCATATGCATCCATGCATACTGTGCACATAAAATGTAGGCATACAGTGTCGCAAACACATTTATGAAATAAATCTTTGAAAAATTAAAATTATATAGCTATTAAAAAAGTGTATACAATCACCCAGTCCCAAGTGGTCAGCCCTAAACACATCTGCATACAAGCAACACTAGATGGACTAAATAGGTGAATAGATTTTGGGTATGTCTGTATAATAATTAAAGAGGAGGTCATGACTTGAAGAGGAGTGGGGGAGACACAGAAGGAGTTGAAGGGGAGACAGGGAGAAGCAGACATGATGCAAATACAGTAATTATATAGGAAATTACCAAAAAAGTATCTAGAGAGTGAAAGACACAAGACTGCTTATCCGACAGAGAAACTGCTATGCGTAAGAAGAATCACAGAGGATTTACTTCCTTCTATTTTTTTTCTTGATGTTGTTGTTGTGGCGCACGCCTTTGATCCTAGCACTCGGGAGGCAGAGGCAGGTGGATTTCTGAGTTGGAGGCCAGCCTGGTTTACAGAGTGAGTTCCAGGACAGCCAGGGCTACACAGAGAAACCCTGTCTCGAAAAACAAAACAAAAAAAACCCCCCAAAACAAGCAAACAAAAATTCCCGTAAGATGGCCTCTTGGTATGGTAGCTAGGTTGGCGTCAAACTTTGAATTGATCAGCCTCAGCCTTCAGAGTAGATGGGGCAACAGGTATACACTAGCATACCTCACCAGCTCATTCTTTTTCTTTTTGAGATTTATTTTCCATTTTAGTTTTTTTTTTAAAGGTTTATTTACTTGTGTATTTTATGTATACGGGTATTTTGTCTGCATGTATATCTGTACACCAAAAGAGGGTATCAAATCCATGGGACTATAGCTATAGACAGTTGTTAGCATCCAGTGGGTGCTAGGAATTGAACCTGGGTCTTCTGGGGGAAGCAGCTGGTCCTGTTACCACTGAACCATGTTCATTCCTTTTTGCTTAACTATTCCACAACGCAGAGCTTATATCAAATCATTTTGTTGCCTCAATAGAGCCCATCTTCCATGTAATAATTCCCAAGAACACAACATTCTAGAGCAGAAAAAGGTCTTATAAATTAAAACTATAGCTCTAGGAACTGCAGTATAAAAGTGAAGAGATGAGCCAGGAGGTGGTGGCGCACGCCTTTAATCCCATCACTTGGGAGGCAGAGGCAGGCGGATTTCTGAGTTTGAGGCCAGTCTGATCTACAATGTGAGGTCCAGGACAGCCAGGACTATACGGAGAAACCCTGTCCAAAAAAAAAAAAAAAAAAAAAATGTGTTTCAAATTGGTAGACCAGCCAGCCAGTATAGCTTCAGGTCCAAAGCCTTTCCCTTCTGTTTCCCTGCATCTCTCCAGCACCCCCTTCGCTGATCAGAACGCTATCAGCTTGTCCTCTGGACTGTGCTGCTCATGCTGCTGTTCACGTCTCTCTACTTAGACAGCAGCTTTCACAAACCTGCAAGCTCCTCTCTGGGACACGAGTCCTAGTGGTCATTCAGGACAGTACCTGCAAGTCACCCCATGATGTCAAGAGCTCAGTAATCACAACCCTGGCCCAATCTGTTTCTGGCCAATCCAAGAGCTCCCCACTGCAGACATGTTGCTCAATCTGCAAACACTTACTGATACGAACCAGGCACTGAGAGGGCCCAAAATAAATCGCGATCATGGTTTGTCTGCATGAACCATGGAACACAGAGTTAAATACTCACAAAATAGATGGTGTTTTCAGAATTCTTATTCCACCAGGCTGATTGGGAAATATATCTTCCAAGAAAAAATATATGTGCCCAACTGCAATACCTATAATCAACCAGAAATAAAGGATAAAAGGAAGAGTCAAATTTCAAGTTTAAGTTCCCTATCATCGTATACTTTACTTAGGATAATTATTTAAAAAATATCAATGAGTTAATAGCTTTCAGATATAATTATTAAACAATCATATTAATAGCTATCTATATATAAACATAATAAACATGAAAGACAGTGACAGAATACATGATCAGGTAAAATAGTAGAAAAAGTAGTGATAAGACACTTACCCAAAAGGTCCACTATAATTGAGTTCCCCAGCAACAGGGAAAACCCCATGAGCACCCAGGGCAGGAAGGGGGCCTGGAAGTTTAGAAGACCAAAGAAGTTCATGCGGACATACGGGTTCCTTCGGCTCCACACGTAGACCAGCATTATTGTAAAGGCCTGGCCTAAAAAAACTAAGCTCACAAACAAACCAAAGAGCTAGCAAAGGGCATTAAGGGAAATATCAGCAGGAAAGCTTGGTAGGCAAGGCTAAAGCAAAGAGCTAAGGCTGCCCTTTAGCTAAGCTCTGAGTTACAAAAGCTGAGTAGTGACATTTTTAAACTAAAATTAAAAAAAGCCTGAAATTAATTACCCAAGGCATCTAGGCAGAAACTGGCTTGGGCTGAATTATCCGGATTATAGCTACTACAAACTAAAATTCTGCTCTAAAGAAAGAATTCACCCATTTTATGTATATGAGTGCACTGTCTTTATGCGCACCAGAAGAGGACATCAGATCACAGATGGTTGTGAGCCACCATGTGGTTGCTGGGAATTGAACTCAGGACTTCCGGAAGAGCAGTCAGTGCTCTTAACCGCTGAGCCATTTCTCCAGCCCTAGAATTCTGTTTCGTGATGCTCTTGCCTTTTGGGGAAACATTAATTCCTTTGACAGTACGTACAGTGAGGCTCCTTCACCACCACCACCTTTACAGGTGCTGAAGCATGCAGGCTGGAAGAAAGCCTTCTTGGCACTCGGCACTACACCTAAGTGACACACAGAACGAATTCTCTTCTTTTTAAAAACATTTGTATCAGTCTTGACAGTGACTTAATAAACGTCTTCTTACCAACCTAGTTTAAAAACGAAGTCAACTGTGAACTTACTGAGATGCTTCAAGATAATCCACCTGGGTTGAAACTTCTCGCCCAGTGGAGCTTCCTGTCCAACCTCTGGGCTGTCATGGGGGCTGTGAAATAAATGGTAGCTCCCGAGGCTACAATCTGGAGGTCTATGTTTGTGTTTGTTCAAAATATCTAGTGAATCATGGGAGACAGATGAAAAGCTTGAAGAACAGATGACAGTCTGTTCTTCAATATTTTCCTGTATGCTATTTGTTGAAGGATACAGTCATTAAAAATCCACCAAAAAGGAACATAAATACAAAGTCTGCTGTCCGACCTCGGAAAGAGCCTTCTTCTAGCATTCGACAATAACGGTATCTTAAGTTTCAAGTTAAGGAAATATTAGGAATACACATATAAAGAAGATAAAATGTAATGAACCACTGAAACATACTTGGGCTTTATACAATTTGTAAATAATCAAGCTGCTTTTCTCTAAGAATGTTTGAAGAGTAGTCTGGTTTCTGTTTTTTTTCCATCAAGCATTTTAGGCAATGTCAGAACTAGCACTATATTTTCCAAAGCCTGTCTCACTGGGATGCTAACTCACTCAAGTACTGCATGAACACCGTTCCAGTCACTCTCACATCTCTTCCGATTCGTGGTGCTCTTTCCCACACTCAGATACATGTTAATTTGCACCATACTTGGTTTGCTAATTGGGAAGAACTCCCTGCAAAGAAGCCTTGTGTGAAAACCACCTTTCCAGGCCAGGCAGGCTAAGCATCTCCATTTCCTAGTAAATAAAAACTATAATGGGAAGCCTCACATTAGAAACTTATCAGAATGATATTCTTTGCAGGAAACACAAGAAACCATTTTAGGACCTAAGTCCCACCATCCCTAACGGCTCTCTGCCTCCCACAGCCGAGCAGGAGTACCAGGTCTAAGAGGAATGACTAGCTCAGCACACCCAACTGCCATTTCACTCTTCAACTACCACGGCTTTTCCTATCTTTAACCAAACCTAAACGTGTCAAGCCAGCAGATATTCTGACACTGTCCTTTTAGCCTTGCAATCAAAACCCCCACTCTCAGAAAGCCATTCTGAAACCTGGGGAAAGTCTGCTGAGTTACCGATCTTTCACGCTGCTTCACTACTGTGCCAGCTGGTGCTGATGTTATTTTACAAATATGCCTATAATAAATCACAACTTAAGGACACTAATATCTTTTCACAGCTGGAACCTCCTGTATAAACAAGGAGTTACAAACAGTTTCAAAACATTATGATGTGATTACAAACTACAGGCCCAGGAGCCATAACTAAAATGTTATAAAAATAAACAAGAGTAATAGTTTCAACTTATAGTATATACTAAGTCTTATATGTATTAATATAATTATATACATACTATATAACCTAAAGTTTTGATGTTGACTCTATTTAATAAAGGATACAGAAAAATCATGTTAAACAAAAAATTGAATCCAACTGGACCAAAAAATAAGAAATTGGTGATTAGCCTCCAGATCTGCAGGGGGAGTCGGGTGGAGGGAATCAAGAGAAAGACACATTAAGTAAAACACATGACCAGGAAACATTTCTATCTAAGATAAAAACAACATCCTTTGACTCTGACGCTCCAAAGTCCTAGGTGGGCACATTCAAATGGGACACCCAGTCTGATGATTCTGGATTTGTTCTGTGCTGCGTGTGTGTGTGTGTGTGTGTGTGTGTGTGTGTGTGCGTGTGCGCGCGCGCGCAAGATACTAATTTGACTGTGAAATTAATATGGACAATAGGACAAAAAGACCTCAAAATCATGATTATCTTCTATTTAACAACACAAAAATCCACACTATGCTACTGAGTAAAAGGTAGGTTAGTGTGCAGAACAGAGTGCTAAATGAGGAGTTTATAGGTACTAAAAATTTCAGGGATTCAGTATGTAAAGCTGCCAAGAAATGTTTTTGTATTAGCCACAACATACTGGTAGAAAGATTCTAGGATAAATAGCCAGGTTCTGGTTTCAAGTCAACTTCCGTACAAGACAGAATTACTGCTCTAAGAGACAAGGAAAGATGCAGGGGCAATCTCACCTACTCAACATACAACTACTCACAAAGCTTTACAAAATTTACTATCATATGTGAGATAAGCAAGCAAGGTGGGGTGACCATCCTCACTTCACATAGAAGGAATTTTAAAACTTATAGCTTGCCCAAGGACATGCAGATAGGTGAAGACTCCTAGTTCCAAACTTAATGCAAGAATTTGACCTTAGCTAGGGATGGCTGCTTATGTCTATAATCCTTGCACTAAGGAGTCCAGGCAGGAAGAACACAGGAGAGCCATTAAGCTCAAGAGTTGCCAGGCTACATAAGAGACTCTGTTTTTTAAAAAAAAAAGCACAATGATGCACACCAAGAGGCTGAGGCAGGAGGACACCATGAGGGTCATGCCAGCCATAGCTACAAGATAAACGATCTAGAAAAATAGACAAAAACAAAACAAAGAACCTGACCCTAGGCAGTTAAGCCAAACAAAGCAGAAGGAAGCAGTCCTAGCAAAGGCCACAAGCATCCTGATGTGACAATGTCAAGGTATCAGAGGACCGACTGCTTTATACACCCTGAAACCCTCATCACTGGTAATTTACTTGTGATAATTCATACTGACAGATCTAGTCATTCAAGACAAACTCAGGGCATGTCTGTGGGGGAGTTTCTAGACTCAGTCACTCAAGGTGGAAAGGACAACACCGATGAGCACCATTCCATGGGCTGGGGTCCTAGGACAACTAAACAGAAGGAAGTGAATTGAGCACCTCTACTTAGAGCTTTGGCTGCAATGGGACCAACTGCCTGCAGCTCTGGATGCCACAATTTCTCAACCACAGTGGACTTTACCAACAAACTGTTAAGCCAAAATAAACCCTTTTTTTTTCTTAAGTTTGCTTTGTCAGATATTGTCACAGCAGTGTGAAAAGGAGCCAGCATTCTATTCACATGCAAACAATCCAGAGTTTATAGAATTCTCATCCTAGTGAGGACACTGACAGGTGAGAGAGGCTCTAACAGATAAAGTATCTGAGGTTACACAAAAGCTGAATCTTGAAAGGCAAGCTAGAGTTCAACGGTACAAGGGGAGTGTAACACATCTGGGACAGGGGAAAGCATCAACAAAGCAGAATTACAGCCACTTCACCTAGAGTGTAAATGACCATCCTGGCACGAAAACACACATCTCTTTAGCATTTTAATTACTGGAAAAAAGACTTCTTCAAACTATAATCTGGAAAGTCACATTCTCTTTTAGATAATGGTATAAGACTTTTGTTAGGATAATCTGACTTCTAGAAGACAGATCAATGTTAAAGTTGTACCAGAACTGAGTTTATGAGCTGGCCCAAGAGGACTAACAACAGTGGTAGGTAGGTGTGTCTGGGTGGAAAAAACACAAAATAAGGCTGGCTATCCTGTGAAACTCCCTGGGCAGCCAGCTCATCAGTCTATTCTCAGATCACATTATTATTACTGTTGTTGTCGTTGTTGGTTGTTGTTCCTGTTGTTTGTGTGTTGAGACAATTCCTTGGTATGTAGTTCAAGGTGGGCTCAGGTTCCTGACTGCTGGGACTATGGCCACATTAGTTCTTAACTAGTTGTAGTCAAATATAAAATCTCAACACATCAAAGACACACTAAAAATTATGTTCTTAAGACAGTCTCTCTCTCTCTCTAGCTCAAGCTTATCCAGCACCTGCCATCCTCCTGCTTGCTCTGTCTGCACCTGGCTCCCCCCTGGCAACTCTAGTTTGGTATATAAGGAGTTCCCAAATACTTAGCAGCTCTCAAACCATTCTAGAGTCCAACCAGGCTGTGGAATGCCCTCTTTACATCTCAAAAAGACCTGTAATCAGAGATTCCCCTACTGGGTTATTTTTTTTGAGACTCTATTTCACAGGATTTACTACTTACTAAACGATACGAAAAAAAAAAAGATAATGAAAACATTAATCACAGTTGCTATATAGACCACTTACTTGAAAATGTTTAAAAATTAATTCAGGATTGAAGTATAACTGAAAAGGTGTGATCAATTCCAACTGCTGAAATGGAAAAAGAGCTTCTTGAAGCCGATCAACCGCAAAACAAAATTTCATCATGAACCACGAAGGATGAGTAGATCTAATCATTTCTGTCCCTTGGAATACATTTCTGTCTTGCTTGTGACAGCTGGTAAGAGATTCTTTAGAATTTGCACAACCGTTTTGTATAAACACACAATGTCAGTTTGATGTTGCAATATTTGAGGATGCTATAAGGCAGGCGGGTGAGCATATTTTAGAGACAAGCCAACAGCATCTTTTACAAATCTGTGCGTCACGTGGTCACCACCTCAGCTAGGTGAGACAACTCGGAATAAGGGGTTTAACTAAGACCCTGCTACCATTAGGGATAGGTACAAGCGGCCAGACACTTATATCCATAGGCCGTCTTTTGAAAGATGTTTCCAGATAGCTCGAGATTTCTATACTCAATATAATAGTCTGTGAACCTAGCGGACCTCACTCCCACTAGTCACCTGGACCTCTCAGACACATTTTTGGGTGGGCGGCTCCCGCACTTCTGATTCACTACAGGTCTGGATTTCATTTGTCTGAAACTGACCTGGCCCTTCACGAAGGGGCACACCCTTCTCAGGTCACTGGCTTGGCACCCTTGGGAATATCCCAAACCCTAGAGTCAGCTCCGGATGTCTCCACCCACCCCTGGGACCAGACCCACTGGGCTTCTCCGCGGCCCAAACCCGTTTTCTGAAGACGCAGTCATAGCTAGCCTGGAAAAAGAGGATGTGGCGCCACAGCTGCTCACCACGGCCGCGGTGGTGAGGACGCAGGCGGTAGTATAGGCGCGGCTGACCGGCGGGATCTGCAGGTACTCCAGCCGGAGGCTCTGGTACGCCATCTTTCCCACCGCGCCTGCCCCCCTTCCCCTTCCGCCAGTATGCCAGGCGGCGGGGCGGACTCAAAGCTGGCCTTCAGCCTACCCACTCCTGTCCAATCAGCGCTGCGTACTCGGACAGCCACCAATCGCTGGCGCCTTGGGGCCGCTCACCCACCAATCAAGAGTTGCGCCTCTGCGTCGGTCCATCCTTACTTCTCCGCCTACCAACGCAGAGAGAAGGACCAGTTCCGTCCGCCAATCCCTGCCGGCCACAGCTAGCTTTCCCTCCTTGTCGCCTTCCTTTTACCAATCGCAGTGGCTCCTTTTGACCCACGGCTAGCCAATCAGGAGTGCGATCCAGCCCGCCTTGGCGTTCGTTCGCAGAGGCAGGTCTCAGTCGATTCGGAGGAGCCGGTGTTACCGCCTTCTTCCAGCCGCTGAGTGTAGCTTGAAGGAAGTGGCGGGAAGCCGGTGTGGGGCGGAATCCATCACTCCCGGGATCGCTTCGGTAGGGGCTGTGTGCTCTCCGAGGAGGAGCGGAAAGGGCGGGACCGAGGAGTGGCGTCGGGGCGGCGGAGCGTTCTGTAGGGAATCCCTCCGGTCTGGCCGGCCTGGGTACGGAGACCTAGAGTTCCCGGCATGCATCGCGGCCGCGGGGTAGTACGGGAGCTGGAGCTGAAGGAAGCGCTTCCCGTTCTGCGGTTTCTGGGCCTTGTCTGTGGCGGTCGTAGGCTCTGAAGTCCATTACATTCGTCGAGACGGTGTGAGGACCTCTCATGTTTATCTTCAGCCGCAGGAACTCTAATCTAGCAGAGAAGAGACGGTAGATGAAGGGAAAGCGGAGGCGGTTCTTCAGGGATGTGTATTCGAACTGGCTCTGGAATCTGCGCCTACTGCATGCTTACTTGAAGGAAAGAAAATAGAATTAGATTGGGCTGGAGCAAAGACTATCCTGACCGTGGCAGACGTGTTCAGTAAGTTATAAAGAAGCTTTAAAAATTGTGGGACAAAAAAATGCGACCGTCAAGACTGGTAGGAACCAAGTAAAAAGTTGGAGAGAATGGCATTTAGAAGGAAGACTAGAAAGCTGAAAGTAGTTGAACCGACCTGTGGCTCCTAGCCACTCTGAAGGCTGAAGCCAGAGGATTTGTTCCATCCTGAAGTTCTAGGCCAGTGTGGACAACGTAGAATGGGAGCAAACACTGGGGAGTGGTCTTAGCAACTTGTTGGTAAAACTGCATCTTTATAGCTACTGCCTCATTATAGCATTGGCAGTGTCCAACAGAGAAAAGGCAACATTGGAACTTTTCTCAAAACTGGAAGTTTGGATGTAGGTATTTGGTTATGTAATCATGGCGCATCAATCCAGGAATGGTGAAAACTTGGAGGCAAAGTTAGAGTGCAAACTTAAGAGAATTATAGGGTGCAAGTGGTCAGTTGATTGGGTAATTTGTAACAGATGACCAATCTATTCAGATAATGAAAATACAGTCTTTAGGAAAGTCATCTCAATAGAAACAACATATGTGAAGGTGGAAGGTGGAGGTAGTTTCAGTGTCCAAACAGTATGCGAAGCCATATGGTCTTAGTCTTCAAAATACAGTGTGGGTCTGGGAATCTCGTGCTAGAGTGCGTACTGGTATGTACAAAGGCCCTGGGAATACTCTTAGCTCTATAGGGAAGAAAAACAAGTTTATGACTACCAAATTCACAAAAGTTAGAGTATTGGTAGATACAAGAAGTTCTGGTCTACTCCAAGTGAGTGTAAAACAGCTTAGATATTCTGAGAATGTTTTGGCAATCTTTAGTGACATTATACATGCAAATAAAGTAACAAGTCCCCCAGAAGTTAGTATAGAAAAATCTCCATCATCCATCTGTTATGATTAGAAGATCAATTAATACCTCCAAGGCTCCTAGCAGTTAAAGTGAAAATGAAGACCTGTTTTGAGACCCTAGTTTGAAATATAAAGGATGTTTTTCTTGCATAGTTCTACATATGCAAAACCAGTTTTCTAACCCATCAGTTAGGAGCAAAAAAAATATCCTTATAAACTCAAACTTGTAACGTTGATTATACAAGAACAGATGATGCTAAGGTTGCGTCCTTTGGTGGGATAACTAAATAACCACATCGCCCTACTTAGATGACTTTGTCATTGTGTTAGAGTAGTGAGGAATGAATTAGTCTCATAACCAAGGTGAGTGAAGACATGGACACAGAATACACGTTCCACTTAAATTTTGTAGTCTTGAGTAGCTGTTCTCTTATAACACAGTGTCTAAAAGGTGGTTCTTGTGTGTAGGTGGTCATGGCTCAACAGTAAAAAGCCCAGACTGCTTCTCCAGAAGACCTGAGTTTGCATTACAGCGCATGTTCAGTATAACCCTGGCTCCAGCCTGTCTGACACCCACTTCTGGCCTCCAGGGGCACATACATGCATGTGGCATGTGCATATAAAGGCATATACACATAAACAATAAAATCAACTCTTTCAAAAATTATTGTATAGCCGGGTGTGGTGGTGCACGCCTTTAATCCCAGCACTTGGGAGGCAGAGGCAGGCAGATTTCTGAGTTGGAGGCCAGCCTGGTCTACAAAGTGAGTTCCAGGACAGCCCGGGCTATACAGAGAAACCCTGTCTCGAAAAACAAACAAACCAAAAAATTATTGTATAAAACTGAAAGACTTGAATATTTTCAGATGACCTACTGACTGAATAGAGAGGAGTAAACAAAAGACAAAATTAAATGGATGAGGTCTGATAAAGGAACTGCCAAATAAGAATTTTAAAAGTTTATTCCAATTATAATGCAGACTCTTCTGACTTTAAGGTCATATCATATGACATGTTTCTGACTTTGTTCCCAACAAAGTCTCTTAAATGTATCCCTGATTTATAGATCTGTGCAATGTTTGGCGTTAAAGGATCATGCAAACTTGTATCACAAAACAGATCCACAAGAGGATGAAGTAATGTAGAAATAGTTAAGAGTAGGAGATCAGTCGTTACCATTATTGTTACTATTTGAGAGCTTCTGCAAATGTAGCCCTAGGTGGTTTGAAGGTAGGAGAGTGGATTGCCAAAGAATATTGTGCCTTGATATGAACTGTCATTAATTTTATCCTTGTGGCTTGCCAGTGAAACATATCTTTAGCTGAGCCTGCAGAATCTTATATTGGAGTATCAAGGACAAAATCATAAAGAAATCATGAATCTATTTCAGTGTCATAGTCTGGCTTTTATCTGGTTCCTCACTATTTATTTATTTATTATATATTTTTTCCTCTTCTTTTATCTTTGCATGCATGTAAATATACTCACCATGTGTGTGCCTGATTTCCTTGGTGGCCAGAGAAGAGATTGGATTCCCTGGGACTGGAAGTATAGATAGTTGTGAGCCACCATGTGGGTGCTGGGAACTGAACCTGGGCCTTATACAAGAACAGCTGGAGTTCTTAACTACTGAGTCATTTTTCCATCTCCACTAATGTTGTTGTTTGTTGTTTAATAATTTTAATTTTTGAAATATATGTTTATGTGTATGAGTGTTTTGTTTATATGTATGTATATGCACTACATGTACATGTAGTATGCCTGGTCTCCTAAAGAGATTAGAACAGGACATTAGATCCCCTAGATCTGGAGTTATGGATGGATTCTGGAAACCAAATCTGGGCCCTCTGCAAGAGCAGCAAGTAGACTTCATGCTGAGCCATGCTTTAGCCCTGCTCCTCATTACCTTGATGTATGCTCACAAGTCTGACCAGGTTTCTTGATGAAGAGGAATGGGTTTCTTTACATGGATGGTTGACTTTGTGCCACCCTTTCTCTTGTCCTTTTTGGAACAGCATCTTCTTACTAAATTGGCCAAAGGTTGGCTAGGGCATAGATGTGGGCTGTGGGCTGAGAGGGAGGAGAGATGAGTGGCTGAATCCCTTAGAAGAAGCATTTTTTTTTTTTTAAACATTTCTGGTAGTAAGATGCTTGAACCAGGGTCAGGGATTTATGTAGCTGGTGGATAGGATTTTACCTAACATGTATGATGCCCAGATCCAGATTCCAACATAAAAAAAAAAAGTATTAGAACTCAATGAGGTGTTTGTCACAAAGAGCATGAGCACTCTATGTGGGATTTGTGAATATGATAGAACTGCTCTACTACTGTGGTCAGAGTCATTCAAGTAAATGAGCGCAATAATATGGAATGACAAGGACATAAAAATGTAACATGTGTATATTAGACTGTTTGCAGGGGCTGGAGAGGTGGCTCTGTAGTTTTAAGGGCTCTTGCTGCCTTTACAGAGGACCTGAGTGGGATTCCTAGGACTTACACCTGGCAGTTCACATCTGTCTGTAACTCCAGCGGACCTAACACCTTCTGCTTGTTGTGGACATCTTCGTGTATGTGTATGTGTCCATACACAGATGGATGTATGCACATACACATAAAAAGTGAGTTCTAGGTCAGCCATACCTGCTTGACTAAAAACAACAACACAAAATTTAAGACTATAGTTCTAGCATCCTGCTCCTTGGGAGGCTCAGGTAGAAAAATTGAAAATTTGAGGCTAGCCTAAGTAACATAGTGATGCTCTGTGTCAACAAAACAAAATCTTAGTAGGAACATAATCTGTGAGAGGTGTTCAGGAAGTAAAACTCTTTCCAGTCCAGAGATGATCTATGAACAACACTACAGAAACAAATTTATTTATGTAGCCATATAGTTATTACCTCTGTTTTAAAACCAATATATATATAAATTTTCAAGGGTGATTGTATTCTGACTTCTCATAAGTTGTCCACATCACTAGCTATACTTTTTTTCCCCCTCAGTTACTTCTTTAAAACATTCATCTGGTAGTTGAAGTAGCAGCTTATAAATTACATTAAGTGCCCTTACCTGGGAATGCTAAGGAATGCTCCCATGGCCATAGGAAATGGATGACATGGTTGTAGATGCTTACACTGGAAAGGAATGCCACTCAGGGCCTTGAAACAAGTGAGGGTATAGGCTTGGTCATTTCATTGAATTATTATCAGATGGCTGGGGTAGAAGATAGCGGAACTGAGGACATTTATAATGAGGTAATTAAAATGGTAGATCATGGGGCCCAAAAGGAATAGGGGAGTAAGTTAAGTGGAAGAACTGGGAGCAAGAAAGCAAAAGTTGGGGGAAGGGATAGAGGAAGATTGAAGGAGATGCAATGTGAATGACAACTAGACTAGCACGGGAACTGTTGAGGATGTAACTAAGTCAATAGAGTGCTTATCTGGACAATGGGTTCTAAACCCAGTACCACATAAAAAGTTGGGCTTGTTATACTCCTAGGATTCCAGCATTCTGGTGGTAGAAGCAGAAGGATCAAAAATTCAAGACCATCCTAAGCTACATTCCAAGTTTGAGGCCATCTTCAGCTACATGAGACCCTGGCACAAATGAAAGAGTTTGAGGCCAACCCATAGGCGACACAGCAAGAAATTGTCTTCAGAGGTTGGTATATGGGGGGGTGGAGGGTGGGATAGGGTGGGTAGGGAAGAGCCACATGTAGATCATGGAAGCTCAGGAGACCAGGTCTCTAGGGCATTGAGGCTGTGTATTTAAACTTTTGAAGTTGCCCAAGATAACAGAATTGAGGTTGGGCTTTTGCCTAAGTTTTGAGTAATAATAATTAAAGGAGATGAATAATAAAGAGGCTATGGCTTTCCTATATTTGACTCAGATTCTGTCTTTCTGTGGACAGTTAAGGCTGGAAGAGACTTAAGGTATCAAAGGAACACTCCTTAGATTTTATTTGCTTTCTTTGTTTATTTGCTTATCAGTAATGAGGTTTGTTAATTTCTGCTGTGGAAATGTCCAAATGAACATTTTCTCTCTTTTTTTACTTGCAGATTTTCACAGCTGAGAGTGCAAAATAAAGCAGGATGTCTGTGGATCCGATGGCCTATGAGGCCCAGTTCTTTGGCTTCACACCACAGACTTGCCTGCTGAGGATCTACGTAGCATTTCAAGACCACCTGTTTGAAGTGATGCAGGCTGTTGAACAGGTTATCCTAAAGAAGCTGGAGGACATTCCAAACTGTGAGATCACCCCTGTCCAGACTCGGAAATGCACAGAGAAGTTTCTTTGCTTCATGAAAGGACGCTTCGATAACCTTTTTGGCAAAATGGAGCAGCTGATTTTGCAGTCGATTTTGTGTATTCCTCCAAACATCCTGCTTCCTGAAGACAAGTGTCAGGAGACGAATCCTTTCAGTGAAGAGAAACTCGAGCTTCTCCAACAGGAAATCAAAGAGTTACAGGAGAAATACAAGGTTGAGTTGTGCACTGAGCAGGCCCTTCTTGCAGAATTAGAGGAGCAGAAAACTGTTAAGGCCAAACTCAGAGAGACCTTGACTTTCTTTGATGAGCTTGAAAACATCGGCAGATATCAAGGAACTAGTAACTTTAGGGAGAGTTTGGCATCCCTGGTCCAGAGCTGCAGAAAACTTCAGAGCATTAGAGACAATGTAGAAAAAGAAAGCAGGAGACTGGAAACACAGTGATTTCTCAGTAATGAAAAGAGAGCATAGAAATAGATAGCTTTTCTTTGTTTATTTACTCTTATGTTTAGGTCTTTTGGGGCCACGCTCCCCTCCTGTCCTGGGTTACACAAAGCAAATCAGCAGACCTTCTAAATCGCAGGCTGCAGTGGAGACCTCAGAAGCAGAGCTTGTGTCCATTTGCTTTTCTCTCTCAAACTTGGCTCACATCTGGTAAAGCCTCCAGTTCTTTTGGGATTGCACTCATTTTGCTGTTAGGTATGTTTAGTATGATTTCAGGAGGGAATAGAATCCTCATGGAACTGGATGTTTCTGCTCATTTTTGCTGTATAAAGCAGGTCTGTATTCATTGAGTATAACCATGAGGTACATCAGGGACTAATAGAGCCGGGCTGAGGACATAGCTCAGTGGTAGAGTATGCTCAACATACTTAGGATTTAACATGGAGAGAAGCAGAAAGAGGAGTGGGAAGGAGGAGAAGGAAATCAAAGGGCAGCAGGGCACAGTAGAGGGGATCAGGGTATGGGATGACATATAGTGCAATATATTAAAGGGGCATGTCCCATTGATAATGTAAGATTCAAGTCAAGCTTAGAAGGTGTTAGCCTCTCACCTAAGAGATCACTCTAGGCAAAGAAAATAGCAGAAAACCCATAAGGTAGAACATATGGAATTCACACAGCTGGAACAGATATGGCCAATTTAGGAAATGGGATACGCCTGTCACATTCCAGTCTACTTTTTGTAAGTCTGATGAGATGGGTCGGCAGGTAAAATACTTGTAATACAAGCCTGGTGACCTGAGTAGGATCCCCAAAACCTACTTAAAGATGGAAAGAATTGACTCCACAAAGTTGTCTTAAGGTACACTGTGGCATGTACACTCTCATCCCCCACATTGTGTGTACACACACAGTCTCTCTTAAGAGACAAGCAAAACCTCTGTGTATGTGTGAGTATGTGCTATTAAAAACTAACTCCTAGCTGGATTTCATGCCGTTGATCCCAGTACTCAGGAGGCAGAGGCAGGTGGACCTCTTGTGAATTTAGCCTGGTTTACATAAAGAGTTCAGGGCAGCCAGGACTAAAGAGACCCCATCTCAGAAAACAAAAAACCCAAATGTGATTGATGGCACTTGTTAGATTGGTAAAGCAGACTTTATTCAGGACCCTTAAGTTAGATACTGGGACCATTGCAGAAGGATTTTGCATTGAGAGATTAGATTCTGAATATAAGAAGTAAAAAGATGTTTGGGAATGTGCAACTAAGGGACAGAATGGGACTTGTTGGGACAAAGCAAGTATCATTGGATGGAAAATTACTAAAAGGGTCGGTATAAGGGGTTTGAATGTATCCCATAAAATTCATATGTTAAAACTCTTGACTTCTTAGTGGTACACTGTAGAGGTTTATACTTTGATTAATGTCAGTACTGTGGGAACAGGAGTGTTCCTTAGGGAATAGATTCCCAATAAAGGATGGACTCAGGTCCTTCTGCTCTGGCATGATCTCACCCTGTAACACCTGAGACAGCAGGAAGGCATGTAACTTTGGATTCTATACATACAATAAATAATCTCTATACCTGTAATAAATAAATACTTCAGTATTTATGTATTATTGCTTAATATATAGGAAGAGATTTAATTCAACACTAGCTTTTGTGGGGGAATGCTTAAAGAATGATGCCATAGCTAAAGATACTTCTACTTTGGTCATGAGCCCTTTGTGAACTCAGTCCTTTTGACTGACTGAAGACAATGTGAGAGGATTAAACACTCGACAAGTCATCTCTGGGGCAAATGGAACTGTGTCACCAGAAGAAACACTGGTAAGTCAAGCATATTAAATAACCCCAGCAGTAACTGAGAATGGTAGGCATTCGAATCTGCTCCCGACCTGGTACTGTACATGACCACGACACCCCACTAATAGGACTGTGACAACTGGTTGTGTAGCATAGACACCTGGAGTTCTCTAATGAGAACTAATGAGGTGTCTAAATGGGCCCCGGAGAGCTTAGCCAATAAGCTTCCCTTCCTGGCCATTCCTTCCTGCAAAAGGTATTTAATCTCTGGTCCATCCTGAGTAAGTCATGCATCCTTTTTCACCATGAATAATAGTTTGGAAAAGCAAGGACTATTTCCTTCCTAAGGACCACTGTGAGGGAAGCCTTCCTCATACCGAGCAGTGCCTAAATTTCCTGCAGAAGGCCCCTCCCTCCCTCCTGGCACCCTGAGCTAAGGCCCTGGGCTCATTTCAGGCCCACTTCCTCCTTGTGATTCCCAGCATCTTCTGGGTGCCCAGGAGTTTGAGAACCACAGCTTCTGTTCCAGCCCCTGCCATTTTGTAATCAGAGAAACGTGGACAGGGGCCCATCTCTCCTTAAGGGCACAACAGGAAGATTCTGGTATCCCAAGAGGGAGAATGGAATGTAGCCGAGTGCCCTGTGTTTCACACTGGTGTAGTTCTGACACCCCAGCAGTGAAGGGAGATGCCCAACCACAGTCATCCATCATGGCCCAGCCAGTACTGCACTTTTATTAGTAACAGCTTGCACGGGGAACTTGCTAATTGATTGGGATAAGGAAGTAGCAAAAAGACATCTCTGCTTTGGTACAGAAGAACTGTTTTATTCCCAGAACAGATCCTTTGCAAGAGCAAGAGCCTGGTGGTGGTAAGCAGTTAGCAGCCCTGGAGTTCAAGAGACCTTGGAAAGAAGCCAGTGCCCTCTGGCTTTTGTTGTTGTTTGGTTGGTTTCTGTTTTGTTTTGTTGAGGCAAGGTTTCACGTGATCGTATTGGCCTCTCCCTCCACAATGCTAGGTTTACTACACCTGGCTTACTGTGGCTTTTTACTTAGATAAAAATTATCACATTTATTTCAATTTAGCACATTGGAAAAATAATGTAGTTGAATGAGGATCACTCAAAGATACATTTGTATTCTAATTTCCGGGACTTAAGTGTTGTCTTAAAGAGCATCTTTGTAAATATAATTAAGTATGAAGAGATCATTTTGAACTATCTTGGTGGGCCCTAATCCAGTGATGATAAATATACCTGCAAATGAAAGGTTTGAGATGAAAGACATGTTGTTTTGTGACCTAGACAGTTTGGAGTAATGCAGCCACAAGGTGGAAGAGGCAGGGCACAGATTTTTAGAGCACCCAGTAGTGGCTCTGTGGACACATTGTAGATTTCTGGTTTTCCACAGCTGTGACTACATTTTTGGTGTTCTAGGTCCCTGAGGTTTTTTTTTTTTTTTTTTTTTTTTTAATAGCAGCTGTGGGCCTAGTGAGATCAGAGTAAGATAACTGATAAGGCTGTAGGATACCTCTTAGGAAAGTAAAATCTGAGACCTCTTGTCCCAGATAGCAAAGTTCTGTTTTCTCTTTCAAGCATAATGTTTCATAATCGGAAATGGCGTCATGTGTGATGACTTCTGCCCATCACTGAAACTTAGAACAGGACACTTGCCCCAAACAATTGGCACTGGGTCAATTTTGATCTACTGGAAGTAGATACCTGATATTTTACCTGCCCACAACATCCATAACACTTCAGTTTTTATTTGAGAAGTTATTTTCATGTCTGTTTTGTCCCTTTTGGCCAAAAGTAAATATGTGATCCCAGCTAGGTCAATAAGGATATAGAATTTTTAAAATGCATGTTTTTGTTATGAGGGGCTGAACCTAGCTATAGTGTTCACACTAAGATATACCACTAAACTATACTCCTGTATTCCTGGAATTTGTGCAACATAAAACAAAAGGATGGGTATGTTTGATTTTTATTTTATGGGTATGCATGTTTTGTTTCTATGTGCATGGTGTCCTGGCAGAGGCCAGAAGAGGGCGTTGGATCTTTAGAACTGGAGTCAGGGAAGCCCAAACCCTGTCCTCTAAGAACTGTGAGTGTCCTTTCCCCAGCTCACAGGTAATTTTTTTTATGGTGAAACCCTGATAAGGCTATTATTAGGCAGGAAAAGGCCTGAGAATTTGGACAAGGCAACCTCAAAATTAGTATATTGTTGAGAATCAGTATAGGAAAGGAGTCACCTACAAAATAGTGGAGAGATGCATGGTCACCGTGGGAAAACCTAACAGGAAGGTGGGCCAGACGTATGATGATGCTGAGGCAACAAGTGGATGATGGGAGAACAGAGGTTAGAAGATACAGGCCACCCAGCACTTGGGAGACAGAGGCAGGAGGGTCTCAGAGTTCAAGGCCAGCCTGGTCACAGAGGAATAAGCAGCTGTATGGGAAGAAAAGTAATTGAATCTTGGGTATGGGTGGCCTTGATGTATGGTAGGTGGATGCTAAAGGCTGGAGTACAACAGTGGGGAGACAATATTTGTGGGATAGCAATGCATTCTGAAATTAGGAACAATATAGGTTATTTGTTTTTGCTGTACTGGGTTTGGAACCTAGGGTTCATAATATTGAACTACGCCCCAACTGGGGCTGGGTACTTGAGAATTTAAGTTTTTTTTGTCTTTGTGTATGCCATATGTCTGCTAGTGCTTGTGAAGGCCAGGAGCGGGCATCAGAGCCCTTGGAGCTGGGGTTAATGGGTGACCAGCCTAGGTACTAGGAACCTTGCTCCGGTCCTCTGGAAGAGCTGTAAGCATTCTTTTGTTACCTGATTGGTTGGTTTGGTTTGGGGTGGGAGGTGGGGCGGATGGGTGGGTGTTATTTTCTCTTATATTTTAAGGTAACATCCATTACTGAGGGAAGTCAGGGCAGTCTCAAGCCAGGAATCGGAAACTGAAGCAGAGACCACTGAAAGGTGCTACTTTCTCTCTCTGACTTGCACATCCAGCTTTTAAAGTTAAAATATAGTCATAATTTCCCTTTCCTCCCTCTCTTTACCATGTCCCTCTTTTAAAATTCATGATCCTTTTGTTAAATTGTTACTGTTTTACACACACACACACACACACACACACACACACACACACACAAAGACAGCCTGTTGAGTCTGTTTAGTGTTGTTTGTATGTATAAGCTTCACCCGAGATACCTCAACAATATGGCTGCCTAAACAAGATCTGAACATGGACAGCAACAATGCACATGCTAACCTGAAGCTGCAGAGGGGTGGGGGTGGGGTGACCTCATTGGCCCCACCCATAGACAGTCACAGGGAACTAAGGGATGCCGAGAGAATATGAGTGTCCAGTGTTCCCAGGGATGAGCTCCCTAATCGACTCTTCCCATGCAACAAGCATTCATTCTAACTGGCTGAGCCATCTCCATTCAGGACATTGAAGCCAATGTTAAGATTTTAGAGGTAATAGGGCTAACCGTGGTGTAGTTGGTGGAATTAGATGCTTGAATTTAGGGTAGGAAATGGAACTTAGATATCCGGAAAGTCTTATAGTAACATAGAATAAATAACAAATGTTGAGAAGTGGGTAATTTGGTTTGGGGACTAGAGGAAGGAATTACTGCCGGGATCAGATGATACAGTCACACCTCAGACTGTAAGTGAGAGACAATGGGGACTGTGTGCTTGGAAAGCATTAGCCCATAAACAGGGATCCATCCAGTGGGGAGCAATGCTAAACGTCAGCACTAGATCCAGTATCCACGGGTACAACCGGAAACTGACATTACTCTTTTGGTACCTTGGAGATGTGATTTGGGGGAACAGTGCCGTTGATGATGGTTAGAGGGAATTACTGTAAACAGGCTGTCGTCAGGGACCAGTGGGTGTCAGACTTGTGGCACTTAAAGTGCAAAGAAGCAAAAATACCAAATGACATGGTGGTACGGAATCAGGGAAGACCAGAACAGTGAAGGGAGGCCCTTCTATTGGAAAACAATTGATAAAAAACTCAAGCTGGGTCAATCCAGAGCTTAGCTGAGCCAGAAGCCTCTTGATAGGGATTGAGTGGGATTCTTACACTGAGCAATGGGGAATGGCACCATGTGGCGAAGTCAGACTGCTGTTAGGGGACTGTGGAACTAGGAATCTGGACATAGTGGCAGATGCCACAGAGGGGCCCGTATAGCTATTTGGTGTGGAGAGATTCTGTACCTAGAAATGCCGTGTAACCAAGTCAGCTTTCCAGGGAGAGTGGGCAGGTTTTAAAGAGAAGGGAGTGAAAGCTAGAGCAGAACAGGAAATCTGTCAAGGGCCATCATACAGCTGGAAGCTGGTGGACAAACGAATACAGAGGACACTGAGAATATGATTTATTCCATCAGACATGCTGCAATTATAGACATTTCCACAGAGTATAGCAGTGTCAAAAAGTTTTGCATTTGAACAGCTGACATGAATAAACAAACAGTGGGTAGGTGAATAACCTGCAAACGCGAGTTCTGGTATTCACTTTTTTGAGTCTGAGATGACAGATTTCAGCAGGAACTCTGTTACTGACAGTCCTTAGTCCCAGCCTCTTCATCTTGGTATCACAGCTTTAGAAGGCCTCCAGGCTGAAATGAAGTCACCATAGAATTCTCTAGCACAGTCCTCCTATGGGCCGCAGCAAAGGAAAGCCCTCAGTCTCATCTCATGGAACACACGAATTCTATCTAGGCCTCCATCTCTGAAGACTTGTGGTCTACTTTTCCACACAGTCCAAAAACCCATCTTGAGCGTTGACTCTCTGGTGGTCAGTTCTGGTAACCACAAAACCTGAAATGGCAAAAATACACAGCCCGCGTCAGCCCCAACTCCTGGTGGGTCAGAATCATCTTGACAAAACGCCACTCACCTCCTCCAGCAGCCAGCCATATCCGCTGCTCTCCCAGGTCCGCCAGCTTGGTGCTCAGAGTCCTAACCAAAAGAACTAGGCACAACTGGCTCATCCCGGTGTGACGCAGCATCATGAGGCTCCAGCACTCCGAGCCAGGGTGCTGATTCTCCTTGCGGTACCTTCTCAGGGAGGCCGCAGACTCGGGTCTGGTTCATCCTTTAAACAACAGAAGGCTGGACTCTGCTCTACAAACACCAAAATGCTAGGCCCTCACGTCACAAAGTGGTAGGATACAGAGACATCCTAATTACAAACTGGGTTCAATTCAATCCAGGATTATACTAATTGCACTCAATGTACGGGTGCAAGCAGCACAGCTATTTCATTGCCTGCAGCGACTCTGGACCGTCTGATGAACAGTTAGACAAAGCGACAACAAAGAAAAGAAGCATCGAATGCTAGATGAAGGGGGTGCAGCGCGTTTCCGAAACAAAAGGCTACGCTTCTCATTCCTCTCCCCTCCCCTCCCCTCGACTCTGCGCCCACCCCGTCGGGGCCCTGGCCACTTAGGCAAGCTGCAAATGGATATAGGTGAAGATGCAGGAGGTGATGGAGAAGGCGATGGCCGCGTAGATGAAGATGGAGAGGTGCGGGAAGTGGTCAAGGTAGCAGCCCTCTTCCACTGGAGGCTCTTCTTCCTTGGGCTCTGGACGCACGGCGGCCTTTCGGGACAGCCCAGCGCGGGTCCCCGGAGCCCTCCCACTCAAACGCCGACCAGATTTCCTGCCAGCCGAGGATGCAGACTTAGGTGCACGCGCAGTGTGGCCCTCCTCCAGGGGAGGCTTATCGAACAGGCCCTCGTACTCAGGGTCAGAATCGAAATACATCTGCTCTGGACCCCAGGGCTTGCGCGAAAAGGGACCTTTAGCCATGGGCGCAGAGCACGGGCAGATAAGCTGCTGAGACTAAGAGGCGAAGTCCCTGCTGGGTCGCAGTGCAGTGGGCGGTGGCCCGGACTGCAGCAGTATTTCTATACCCTGGGTGGGTGGGGGTGATAGGGGCGGAGCCAGCAGAGCAGGGGGCCTCTACCGGGTCCGGGGCCTCTCTGCCCAGAACACTCTTTCTCTGGCTCCTCCTTTCCGCCCACAGCCTGTTGCAGAGGTTGGCCAGCCAGTTTCTAGCACCTTGCAAGTCTTGGCGCAGCAAAGTCTATCTCCATAGCAACGAGACTGTCTTGCGGGGGGGGGGGGGGGGAGGGGAGAAGGAGGCGAGAGACATTGGGATCTCTCAGCTAGTAAGGGGGACTTGGCAGTCTGGAAGCAGAAATGCAGGGGGCAAAGCTCCAAGCTGTGTGCAGAGCTTCCCCCAGGGTTTTGTTTCTAGTTTTAAAGACATGAATAATGTAAGAGCTTAAAATTTGATGGGCATACAAACACATTTAATGAGATGGCGCACAAATGCGCAGTTTTATAACCGAAGGACATTGCATTGCTGTCTGAAAGCCTCGTACATGAAAATCAGCGAAGAAAGGCCAACTGACAAACTGTTAGCCACTTACTCGATAATTATTGTCTTTCCCTCACTAACTCCTGATCCCTTTCTGGCTCCAGCATGTATGTTTGTGTAATGCATGAAAAAACTAACAGTCTTGTAGAAAACAACAACAACAACAACAACAACAACAACAACAACTGACACAGGAAACTTAGCTATGTACGAGCTTAGGAGACTGAGGTAGAAGATCAGTAGTTTCCATCCAGCCTGGATGTCTAATGAGGCTCTGACTCAAAAGACAAAACCAAACAAAACAATCTAACAAAAACAACATCACTCTGGGCGTGGTGACGCATGTCTTTAATCCCAGCACTTGGGAGGCAGAGGCAGGCGGATTTCTGAGTTCGAGGCCAGCCTGGTCTACAGTGAGTTCCAGGACAGCCAGGGATACACAGAGAAACCCTGCCTCAAAGAAAAACCAAACCAAACCACACAAACCAAACAAAAAAACAAAACAAAAAACCCCTCAGAACATCACAACAAAACTCTCACCAACCCAGGGTCCGGAAGTAACAGAGGCAGACTTCCCTTTCCCTCCCTCTGCCTCTCTCCTCTCACTGCTATCTATATCGCACATTTCCACACTCCTCATCTGCTCCTAGTCTTCAGTGCATCTCACACGTGATTGGAAACCAATCTCAGGGAGCAGCAAGGTGGCTCAGTAGGTTAAAGGCGCTTGCCTCCAAGCCCGAGAGCCTGAATTTGATGCCTGAGAGTCACATGATAGGAGGAGAGAACTGATGTCTACAAATTACCCCCTGAACTTCTCTCCTATGCTCTGCGATGTGCATGTGCTCACATATTATACATTAAACATACGTGTACACACTGAGTATTTTTTAAAGTGTTGAATAAAACAGGAAAAAGAATCAATTTCAGAAAGGAAAAAAAAAAGAAAAAAAAAAAACTACTCCAAAGAAAAAAATAGGAATAAAAAGGAGCCCATTTCTCACTTTTCTTCCCAGTCAGACTCTTTGGTACCTTCAGTACTTGATGGGTACCACTGGTTCTTTCAGTACTTGTTGAGTACCACTATCTCCTGGCACCTCTGTTGTGTCTGAAATTCCAAGGCTGGTTGTCAGTCCCTTGTAGGATTTGGGGAGAGCAATCACATGATTCACTGGGCCCTGGAGTTGGAGGAATCCATTGGCAAGCCTGTCAGTATCAATAGAATCGACTCCTGCCCACCAAGTCATTCTAATTCATCCAACAGAACCCAGAATGGAGGTGTTGATGTGATCAGACTGTTGTGTCTCCGTCTCAAAGCATTCAGGACTCCTTGCAGCAGGAGTGAATCCCACTAGGTCGTGGTATCATACTGATGTTTGTTGAGAAAGCGATAGGTCGAATGAGTGACTGGCTGTTGTCAGCAAGAGGCTACATTTTCGGAATTTAGCAGCTGCAGATAAGAGCATCCCTTAGGACAAAGAACCTCAGCTGTGATGTATAAAAGGGTGGAGAGTCTCTAGAAAATAGTCTGACAGTTAAAAAAAAAAAGTTAAGCTTATACCTTAGATATAACCCTGGGGGCTGGAGAGACGGCACAGCAGTTAGAGCACTGGCTGCTCTTTCGGATGATACACGTTCTATTCCCAGCACCAAATGGTGGCCTGCATGGGACTGCACAGTTCCAGGAAATCCAACACCCTCTTCTGACCCACATGGGCACCAGGCATGCACATAGCACAGAGACATACATGCAGGGAAAACATCCATATGCATAAAATTTTTTGAAAGTTAAAAAAAAAGAGATAGGACACGAGTCTTAGCCCCAGATGTGTGGCAGGTCACCTGCTGCAGCTTTCCATAGTCTCTCCCACTCCCAGAGGACCACAGATCTTCTACAGCCTTCCTCCACCACTCAGCCTTTTGTCCTAGCTGCCAAAAGCCAGGAGGCACTCCCTGGAAACAGGCTGGCCACGATGGCCGAGGAATCAGACCAGTACCTTGCAAAGCCATCATTAGATGCTTCCTCCTTCAGTAGATGAGACCCAGAGCTACACCATGTGCAGAGAGTGAGAGACCTCTAACACTCTGTCTTAATAGGGATATCTCCAGCAGTCTCCCCTCAGGGCTCAGGGAACCCGGTAGAAGAGTAGATGGAAAGATTGCAAGAGTCAGAGAGGATGGAGGTTACCAAGGAAACACGGCCCTCTAAATACAACAGGACCCCACACACATATGCATTCACAGAGACTGTGACAGCATGCACAGGCTGGCATGGGTCTGTGCCAGATGGAGTCCCAGCACTGGGACAGGAGAGAAGTGGACACCCCCCCCCCATTCCTAACCCAGACTCTACCTACCATTGATTACTACTCACAAATGAAAAATTAGTTTTCTCCTAGTGAGTCTCACTGAGTAAACAAACCACTCTTTTTTTTAAAAAAAGTTATTTCCATTTTTATGTTCGTTTGCTTGCCTGCATGTCTGTGGAAGCATGTCAGAAACCCTGGAATTGGAGTTACAGACAGGTGTGATATGCCATGCAGGTGCTGAGAATTGAACTCAGGTCCTCTGGAAGCACACAGCCAGTGCTCTTAACCACTGAGCCATCTCTTCAGCTCTGAAACAAACCACTCTTAAGGGCAGACCCCATGCCCAGCAGTAGATGGTCAACCAAAAACAAGTGCTCAAAGCATCTTTGGAAGTTTTTTGCCTCATAATATTTTGTCAAGACTTCTCTGTGTCCCTCCCTCATTACAGGTTCTTTGTGTATATATCATGGCTTCCAGTTTGTGTTTTTATGATTTCTGTGTGTATGAGCATGTCTGTCCTATTCTGGGTTGCTCATTTTTGTTGTATTGCATTGTTATTCTTTAGATGCCTGTTGTTTGCTAACTAAAAACAGGGAAAGTGTGGATTCAGATGGGAGGGGTGGTGGTGGTGATTTTGGAAGAGTTGGGAGAGGGGAAACCATAGCAGAATATATTGTAAAAAAAAAAATCTATTTCAAAGAGAAAAATAGGAGTAAAAAAAGATAGGACCCAGTAATTCCACTCCTAGATTCTACCTAAGAAAAATGACAGCTCTACATGGAGACTAATGTTTAAACATCTACACCAACACTATTGGTAATAGCCAGAGTTGAGAATAATTCAAATGGCCATCAAATGGTGAATGGATGTGGTTCAGCTATACAGTTGGAATACTACCCAACAATGGAAAAGAGTGAGCTACTGATACCTGTTGGACTAGGGTTGGTCTAAACAGCATGCTAAGCAAAAACGAAAAGCCAGGTGAGAGAATAGATGTGAAATGTTCAGAAAAGACAAATTTATAGAGGTAGAAAAGAGATTTGTTGCCTGTGGCTCTGGGAGAAATAAAAATGTTAGCTGTAAACAGGCTCCAGGCAACTTTCTAGTAACAGGAATGTGTTTAATGCTCAGTTGTGGTATAACCTTATACGTTTTCCTTCTTAAAAATCCTTTTTAAAATTTTATGTGTGTGGGTGTTTTGCCTCCACCTATGTTTGTGTACTCTGTGTGTGTAGCCTGGAGAGGCCAGAAGAGGGTGTCAGATTCCTCTTGGCTGGAGTTAGGGATGGTTATGAGACGCATTTGGGTGCTAAGACTTGGACCTGGTTGCTAAGGAAGAGCAGAGAGTGCTCTTAACTGGTGAGACATCTCTCCAGCTTCTTCTAATTAAAATAAAAATGGTTTTATTTTACTTATGCACATACACACACACACACATATATATATGTACATATATATGCACACATGCATGCAGGTGTCTGTGAATATCAGAAGTCAGCATCTTTAGTCTTATTATTTTAATGTATGTGTGGTGTCAGTGTGGGAGTGCTACACATGTGGGGATGCCCAGGGAGTCCAGATGAGGGAGCTGGGTCCTCTGGATCTGGAGTTACAGGCTTGAGGTGCTCAATGTGGGTGCTGGGAACCAAGCTCAGTTCTTTGGCAGAGTGATACATGTTCTTAACCACTGAGCCATCTTTCCAGCCAGAGTCAACTGTCCTGGAACTCACTATGTAGCCCAGAGTGCCATCTAATACATGGGCGATCCTCTTGCTTCAGCCTAATGCATGCTCACATTACAGATGTGAGTCGCCATATCAGGCTGGAAGTACAGTTCTACCTTTTATCACAAACACACTTTCAAAATGGGTGAACGAAGAAATGTGTTATAGCCTGTGAACTGGTAAAAAAGAGCCAGTAGATTTTGAACTCATTAGCAGAATTATTTTGATAATATAATAAATCAGAGAATCATGGCTAGATCCTAGAACGCAGGGTTGGTGCTGGCTATGGTGCTATTCAGATGATCTGTTCCCTAGGCAACAAATGAAGAGGTAACAGTACAATAGCCAGTGTGGGAAGATCAACGACTTTGTTAGTCCTGAGAAAACTGACACCATGGTTGCAATTTGCTGAAGAATGACAGTCATAGATTATTTGTGTCTTTTGATGCAATTGTCTTATCTCTGGGGGTTGACCCCAAGGCAGGCTCTTTGCAGAAGGGTATGTATTTCAGTACTCTTGATCAGGGCAAGAAATTGGAAGCAAATTCATTTTCAGAATGAGAGGAGCCTAGTTAATAAAATGAGGCTGTATTTGAGACTTGAGGCATGTAGTTCAGTGGCAGGGTGTTTGCAGGGTGTTGGATGTGGGCTGATGGGGTTACCGGAGAGGAATATCCTGGTGAAGTCTAACAGGTTTTTGTGGTTATCTAAATCAGAATAAAATGATTTAATACATGATCACATGTATTAAAATGATAAGAAAAATGTGAAATGCGTTGCTATAGAGGAAGCCTGGGATGGAAAGGGTGAAGATGGTAATTTTCATCTTGTTGGATGGAAAGATCACGTGGTGTTCTCATTCTCTATTTTCCAGGTCTTGCACGTCATTGTCATGCTATTTTTGTGTGTGACAAAGGCAATTAGGAGGTGAGAAAAATACAAGTAACAGACCTAATGGCCGTTGTCAGGAGTAACAATACCATTGTTCTGATGTTCTGATCAGAGCCCACACACTTTAAGGTCCTTAGCCTACTGTCTAGATGGCCCTATATTGTCTAGCAACCACTTGCTCAACAACAGTTTCTAGGCAACTAGGGACAAGGCTGGACTTCTGAATAACATCCTAGCATCAATGCTTCTGACTGCCTCTTCCCATCAGCGTCTCTCTAGCTGTGTCATGCTCTTGTCTTCTCAGTCCCTTTCTCCCATTATCCTCCTCCAGGCTCCTGCCTGCCTGGGGCTAACCTACCAATAGCTCCCAATGGATCCCCTCTACTGTAGAGCCCACCACAGCACAGTCACAGGATCTATAAATCTTCTTCCCTATGGGCTTCTCACGATTGTGGGAAATGACCCTTGGTACTCTGCATGCCTCCTTCCCACCACTCCTACCTCGTCACTCCATCATTACTTTTGTCTAGAGAAGCTCATCTGGAACCTCCACTTACTCCCCCAGTGACTGCTCAGTTCAGGACGTGCCTGTAATCACACCACTTGGGAAATGGAGGCAGAAAGACCAGAAGGTCAGGATCATCTTCAGCTACCCAGTACATTCATGATCAGCCTGGGCTACACTAGACCTGGTTTCAAACAACAAAAACAATAACACAAAGAGAGAGAAAACAGAAGTAGACAAATTAACATGAAATGCAGCTATAGAATCCCCTAGACAGGCCCTCCTGGGAACAGCAGTGAGCCTCCTCTGTAAATGGGATCCTTGGTGTGATTCAGTGCTCTGAGCACATGCATTGGCTCCCTGCCCTAAGGTCTTCCTGCAATGTGTCTTCATCACTGGGGCTAATTTTTTCCCCTTTGGTTGGGATAACAGATAATTATAGAAGGCAACCATATTCATTAATATTAATTAATTAATTGATTAATGCTCATTCCTTCAGAGAGGGCTAGATCTTTAAAAAGAAGATTTGTTCCCAAGAATGAACTGCTAAAAGCATTTAAGCCACTTTTATCTTCACACTACTGGCCTTTCATACAGACTCCCTCTGCAGTGTTGTAACCAGCCTAGCAGAAGTCATCAACAAATAAATCTACCCAGCTACCCTCCAGAACTGCATGCCAAACTAATGTGCCCAGCCTCAGGGATTCTGTTATAACAACAGAGAACAGACTGAGTCACCATGGGAAAGCCACTGTGAGTCTCAGGCATCTGGACAATATGGTCAGCTGATGGGAGGACAAAATCTTCTAGCATAATTAGGCTCTTCTTGGTGGTGCTGAGTCTTATGTGTGAGTCGTCGTTTCTTAATAGCGTTCTCACGCCCGGCCAGGAAGAACACAACAGACCAGAATCTTCTGCGGCAAAACTTTATTGCTTACATCTTCAGGAGCTAGGAGCGCAAACCCCCAGCCCCAAAAGCGAAAGCCCCTTCTATAATATCTTTAGGAGCCAGAGCTCCGGCGCGCCAAGGCGCAGAGCGCGCTCTATTGTTTACATCTTTAGGCAGCGAGAGAGCGCAGGGCGCGCAGAGCCAGAGAGATGCCAGCGAGAGAGAGTGGCGGAAAACCCCGTCCCCTTTAAGGAGGAGTTATCCTTCGCTTAGGACGCATCACTCCCTGATTGGCTGCAGCCCATGGCCGAGCTGACGTTCACGGGAAAGGCAGAGTACAAGTAGTCGTAAAATACCCTTGGCACATGCGCAGATTATTTGTTTACCACTTAGAACACAGGATGTCAGCGCCATCTTGTGACGGCGAATGTGGGGGCGGCTCCCAACATCTCCCCCTTTTCTTTTAATAAGAGCAAATAGGCCACCCATATTAATGAGAGTGGAGATAGAGGTCAAATCCCCAGTGTGTAGGTAAAGGAGCCGTACACATAACCTCCTCCCAGGCTCATCACCCAGAGGGGTCCTGGTCTGGTCCCGTGTTGTTTTTCCTGGGGGAAGGACACTTGAACACTCAACCTTCTTGAAAGATGACATGTCTCCCTAGAATAGGCTCATTTTATGCCGCAGAGCCCTTCTATTGCAGTGCTTAGCCGTGCAACTCTCTCGGGCTGCTGAAGCACACTCACTCTATCCCGTGCAATGAGACTAGCCTCATGGGATATAAGAGCTGAGTGGCCAGCGACCTATTGCCTAAGCATAGATATATCAGGGGAAGCTCCATGTTCTAGTCCTGCAAGCGCCTGGGCAATAACTACCTTGTCTCTCCTAGTTTGGGCCTTAAGCTTACAGACCAATCAAAGAAGCAACACTAATCCACAGCAAAGTGTATCTCCAAATAATATCAATCCCACCCATTCTTTAAAGAAGGAAAATGCTGAGGAGATCCAATTGGGTAATCCTTTGGTCAGGGACAGGTCCAAGCGCGTGGAGTTGACCTGAAGTCTCAATTCCCGAAGGATCTGTTCAAATTCAGCCGTCCAATTCTGTAACATATACTGAAAAAGACTTTTTGACAAATTAGCTGCCCTAGTAAATTTAACATACTGAATGGAAGTAACACACAATCCCGGAAACTTTTGTTTACATCCCAGCTGAGTTATTTGTCATAATACATCTAGTTGTATCTGGACAAGATCTATGAGTTGATTAACCAGCATGAGACCTCTCTGTATCTTGACATTAGCTGAGGCCTGTTTATCTATGACTGTAGTCACTGAGGCTGACAAAGTGTTAATGGTGTCAGTCGTCTGGACCTGTCCAGACAGAGCCAAGGCTGTCTGAATCAAGGCTAAACCCAGTTCCTAGTTAGTGGTAAAAAAGCAGGAGAATACTTGAGCATTATACATCACCGTCATTG
This sequence comes from Mus musculus, assembly GCF_000001635.26. Taxonomy (NCBI): domain Eukaryota; kingdom Metazoa; phylum Chordata; class Mammalia; order Rodentia; family Muridae; genus Mus; species Mus musculus. Next base: position 71,041,769 of record NC_000077.6, read on the forward strand.
GGAGTGGAAATGTCGACATTATCCCCCAACGCTGCTCTCTCTTTATTATTGACGCCCTGGACATCACCAAGACGAGGGACATCAGTATTCCCTTGGTCAGTCTGGATTTTTCGGGTGAGTCTTTCTGGTATCCAAAATGGGTTGTCTTCATTCTGTGGGAAAACACAGACCGCTCCCCTGGATCTTATCAAAATAGGATCCGGGCCATACCATTTATTATCAAGGACATTTTTCCATTTAACCATCTCATTGGGCCTATCTGGCTCTGAACAATGACGTTCAGCCGCAGTATGGCCATGAGCATCAATATTTAAAAAATTGAGTGTAAAGAGTGCCATAGACACAGACACTCTTGGTGCTCGGGGTACAGTCTCCTCAAAAGTTCCCCTCTTCTGTTTTATAAGATAGGCTTTGAGGGTGCGATGCGCACGCTCAACAATACCCTGTCCTTGAGGGTTGTATGGAAGTCCAGTCAGGTGGGTTACGTCCATCTGACGGCAGAACTGCTGAAATTTTTGAGACGTATAAGCTGGTCCATTATCAGTCTTAAGGAGTTTGGGTTTCCCCCAAGCACTCCATGCCTCAAGGCAATGTTGAATCACATGTGAGGCTTTTTCTCCGGTTAACGGAGAAGCAAACATGATGCCAGAACATGTGTCAATGGACACATGGAGATATTGAAGTTTTCCAAAGGAAGAAACATGTGTAACATCCATTTGCCAGACCTGTAGAGGTCGAATACCGCGTGGGTTAATTCCCACATGAGGAACTGGCAAGAACTCACAGCAGCTTTGACATTGAGTAACAATGTCACGGGCTTCTTTTCTTGTCAAGGAGAAACGACTGCGTAATGTTTCAGCCGTCACATGAAAATTGTTATGAAAATTTTTTGCAGCCTCTACCGGGGATGATAGGGCAGCAGCCACCACTTTAGTGGCCTTATCTGCCAAATCATTTCCCAGAGCCATGGGGCCAGGTAGGCCTGAATGGGCTCTAACATGAGTAATATAAACAGGAAATCTTCTAGATAACAAAACTAATTGTATCTGCTGAAAAATATTGGCAACTCTACTGGAAGGCTTAATCACTCCAGCCACTTCTAAAAGATTTACTGCATTAACCACATAACAGGAATCTGACACAATATTAAGGGGTTCTAAAAAGGTTTTTAAAACTTCTAAAACCACTAAACATTCTACCACTTGAGGTGAATTTTTATTATATTGTTTGGATACCACTTTACCATTAGCCACATAGGCACCTATGCCAGTTTTTGATCCATCAGTATATACCACAATCCCATTTTTAAGTGGGTTTCTTACTGTTTCTCAACAGCTTTTGAAAATCATTTAAGGTATGGAGGTGATCTCTTCTTATCTAAACATATAAATATTGATTTCTCTCAAAGGAGGAAATATGCGTGACATCCATTTGTCAGACCTGTAATGGCCTGACGCCACGAGGGTTTACCCCTACGTGAGTAGATAAAATTTGACAACAATCTAAAGGCATTATTAAGTAATCAGAATCATTTCTAGTAGAACCAATCCCTCTTGCAGCTCTAGGAATACCAGAGGAAGAAAAAACAGCCATGTAGGCTTGGCAAAATTATTAGTTGAGCTATTCTGTCCCCATGTGATATAGAAAAGACAACTTGAGGACAAGAACAGAGAACCTGAAGTTCCCCTTTATAATCTTGATCTACAACTCCAGGGTAGACAATAAGACCTTGTAGGCTGCAAGAGCCTGCCTCTGTCATTATTGTCCAGTGGCTTCACCTGCTCGGGAGAGCGCCTTCCAGGCCCTAATAGCCTTTTCATCTGATTCAGAACTATTAAGAACTGGCTCCTTGAGCTCACCTAGTGATGAGTAGAGGCTCCTTCTCCTAGAAGCCTCCGCTGATTGATCTTTTTTCTTTTCTTTTTCCTTCTCCTTCCTTCTAATCTCTCCCCAGGTATTCTTACCTGACCTAAACTTTTCCTCAGGTTCAAGACCCGTGGAAAGGCCTGTATGCTTATTTTGTGTACCATATTTTCTCTTTGCTCCTACTCTCTCTCCCCGCTTTACTTCTGATAGATTGTCCTGAATTTCATCTAGAATCCTCCCTGCCTTAACCACTTGATAACATGTGAAAAGGAACAAAAGGGCTTCTAACACTAGAAAAAGTTCAAGGCCAAACATACCTTATAAAGCTATTTTCCACTTTACTTCTGATAGACTGTCTTGAATTTCCTTAGAAAGTTCAAGGCCAGGCTTACCTCGTAAAGCTGTACTCACTGGTACTCTCGTTCCCCAGCTGAAAAGTTCTGAATTCATGCAGTTGAATCCTTCTTAACAGTCTGCTTTACGGGAACCTTTATTACCGCGACCCGCAGTTCTGGTTCTGGAATGAGGGATCTTCCTTGCGCCGGTCCCGAGTTTTCTTGTATTTTTTCGTCCCGGATTTTTTCTCGTCCCGGATTTCAGCACCAATTCTTAATAGCGTTCTCACGCCCGGCCAGGAAGAACACAACAGACCAGAATCTTCTGCGGCAAAACTTTATTGCTTACATCTTCAGGAGCTAGGAGCGCAAACCCCCAGCCCCAAAAGCGAAAGCCCCTTCTATAATATCTTTAGGAGCCAGAGCTCCGGCGCGCCAAGGCGCAGAGCGCGCTCTATTGTTTACATCTTTAGGCAGCGAGAGAGCGCAGGGCGCGCAGAGCCAGAGAGATGCCAGCGAGAGAGAGTGGCGGAAAACCCCGTCCCCTTTAAGGAGGAGTTATCCTTCGCTTAGGACGCATCACTCCCTGATTGGCTGCAGCCCATGGCCGAGCTGACGTTCACGGGAAAGGCAGAGTACAAGTAGTCGTAAAATACCCTTGGCACATGCGCAGATTATTTGTTTACCACTTAGAACACAGGATGTCAGCGCCATCTTGTGACGGCGAATGTGGGGGCGGCTCCCAACAGTCGTTGTACACAGCATCAATGCTGGGCAATCGGACTGTAACATGAGCTGGCACTGAGATATCATTGTACGTGTGGTCCCAATCACTCCCACAGAAGGAGGGTATACGACGCTACTGCAGAACACTCGGAGTCCAAGCTGGACAGAAATGTGATAGGCTGCCTCAGAGATGGCAAGTTTCCTGTTTTAAAATGTCCAGGAAAGGTAGCCACCTTTCTGTGGTGTTTTTTTTTTTAAACAGCTTTATTATATTTTTATATAGCATTGTTATATAGCTCTGGAGGCTAGCTAGGTAGCTTTATCTGATAATGGCTTCTGCTAAGCCAATTAGAAGGAGAGAGTCTGTACCAAAGGCCAGCAGTGTGAGAGACATAGAAGTGACAGAGGAGGCCGGATGCTATAACGATTCACTCCCAGGAACTCACACAGTACTCTGAGAGCTACCCCTCTCCAGAGAATTCTACGAATAGAATTTTGTATAACTGGAATCACAGGGTGAACACTCATATGTTTTCTAGCATTTTACCTAATATTAATATTATTAATATTACCTTTTCAAAATTGTTATGCTTTTAAAAATGATTTATTTTTATTTCACGTGCCTTGGTGTTTTGTCTGCATGTTTGTCTGTGGGAGGGTGTTAGCTCTCTTGGAACTTGAATTATATAGACAGTTATGAACTGCCATCTGGGTGCTGGGAATTGAATCCGGGTCCTCTGGCAGAGCAGCCAGGGCTCTTAGCCACTGAGCCGTCTCCCTAGTCCATTTATGCCATTTTTCAGTAGTTTAGTTTTTTTTTTCTTCCCAACACTTCTTAAAATTAATTATTTGGGAGTTTCACCCCAATTACACTTGCTTCCCAGTCCACACTCCCACCCTTGAACCCTCAGGGGCTTATTTTTTTAATTGCTAATTTTAATTTTAATGTAGTAGTCTGCCATATGTACATCACCATAATGTGGTTTTATATTTATCTGTTAGTGGGTTTTGGGTTGTTTCTGGAATTAAAAAATAATTCACTTATTTTTATTTCATGTGTATTGGTGTTTTGCCAGCATGTATGTCTGTGCGGAGATGTGATTTACAGTTTTGAGCTGCCATGTGGGGTGCTGGGAATTGAACTCAGGTCCTCTGGATCATCTCTCCAGTCTTGTTTCTAGATTTTAACCATTAAAGCTTTAGCTTCTAGGCCATTTGTTTATAGGTCTTTGTATAGACATGTGCTCTTGCACGCGCTCAACTGGCCAGGAAGAACGATGCTGCAACAGGATCCTTCTGCACACGTTTATTGGGAGAGCATTGATTGCATAGGCGAAAAAAGAACCCCGAACAAGGAAAATGATGCTGCTTATATACCCCTCCATGTGACGTGTCAGCTCCTGATTAGCTGCTCACTCATCACCCCACTACTATTCCCTGGGATGGGCAGTGACTTGGTACGAATTTACTCTTGCACCTGCGCACATTACTTGTTTACCAGTTAGGCACAGCGGAGGCTCATGATGGCAATTGCTCACGGCTCTCCACAATGTGCACTTGTTTCTCTTGGGCAGGCACCAAGTTATAAAATGCCTTATGTTATCATAATGGCAGCCAGTACCCTAAATGGAGGAGGTACTTTAAGTTTGTGTGTGTGTGTGTGTCTACGAGTGACATTAGTCATTAGGAGGATGTTGATTCTCAGTGACACCCTCACTCTTCCCAACACAAAGCCTTACTCTTAGTCTCCGTTTTGGCTCATGCTCCCCTCCTGGACCCTAGTTCCTCCTCAGTGACAACCCTGCGTTTAGCCTCCTTCAGAGTTAAGGGTGCAGTGGTGGCTTCCTTTTGCAGGTGGCAGAAGTGGGCAAGGTCTGAAGGCCCAACTAGTTGCTCCTAACAGAAACTTTGAGCAGACCCTGAGGCTTCTTTTATGCCCAAATGGGAGGATGCACTTTTGGGTTCCCCTCCTTCCCCTGGTTCTGTAAAGCAGATCAGTCGACCTAGCTAGAAGTTCAAGTTTCAGACTTCTTTTTATTTTATTTTATTAAAAATTCTTTTTTTTATTATTTTATGTATATGAGTACATTGTTGCTATACAGATGGTTGTGAGCATCATGTGGTTGCTGGGAATAGAACTCTGGACCTCTGCTTGCTCTGGCCCCACTCATTCCAGCCCAAAGATTTATTTATTTATTATGTAAGTACACTGTAGCTGTGTTCAGACACACCAGAAGAGGGCATCAGATCTCATTACGGATGGTTGTGAGCCACCGTGTGGTTTCTGGGATTTGAACTCAGGACCTCTGGAAGAGCAGTCAGTGCTCTTCACCGCTGAGCCATCTCTCCAGCCCAAGCTTCAGACTTCTAAAGTAGAACTTACATTCATTAACCTTCTTATCCTCCAAGATATGGTAGTGTTAGATGCTGTTTATGGAAGACAAAGCCTCATTTTAGTTTCAGAGGGGTTCTTAGCGAAATGTTTCTGGAGGAATCAGCAGACATCCTAGACTTAAAATGCTATAATAGTGAGGACGGATGAATGAGAGTGGTTGAAATGAATCTGGCCAAGCTAGGGAACAGGATGAGGAAGCATTTGTACTCGTTACGTTTGTCTATGTTTGAAAACATTCATCACTAAGCTTACTTTTCCATTATCAAAGGCACACACCCAGCATCTCAGTCCTGCCCCTGCTCCCCAGCCCTGCTCTGTAAGGAGGGAGGACACACAGGAGATCGGGGTGGATGCTGCTGTCATTGGAATCCTTTATGGGGAGCAGAATGGAGAAGGCTAGCTCACTCACTGGTACAAGTTTCTTTGTCAACCACCTCAGTAGCCACAGGTCCTGTGCAGCCCTGGAAGACATCTCTAGTCCTCAGAGACTCCATGGGCTTGTAACCCGGAGAAAAGTAAGGTGAATGGAAGAGTTTCTTCCTGGAATAGGCAGGACAGTGGTCACTCTATATTGTCTGGGCATGTCTCCCCAGACCTCTCCTGCTATACTGGAGGCTAGGCTTTTTCTGAGGTCTGGCTACAACAAGGAGTATGTCTGCCATCTCTGTCCTTGCATTGGGGATTTCTTTGTTTCTTTTGATTGTTGCCCCATTCCTCCCTCCTTCCCTCACTCACCTTCCTCCTTTTCCTTGTTTTTACTGCTTGTCTTCTGAGTGCTGCCAACCACCACAACCCTGGCATCTACTTCTGACTAAGCCCCGGCCTTCTTCTCCCCTACTGGTCCAGAAGTGTTCCTCTTCCCAGCATCTCTCCAGTTGAGAGAAGAGTCTAGCTTAAAAGATGGATGGGCAGGGGAAGGGAGGTGATTTCTAGGTCTTAGCAGCTGATAATGGGGCATGAGTTCCTGATATAGAGTCTGAAGCACGCTCTAGGATAGCACTGGAACCCAATCCTGTGAAAGAAGAAAGCAGGGTACCCCTCCCCTAGATTCTAAGCATGAAGATTTCCCAAGGGACATTGCTCTTTCTAGTAGGGAACCTGCTTTGTCCCATCTTAGAGATGGGATAGAAATGATGGTCCTATTATGATGCTTCAAGTTGGTCACCTTCACATACCTGACTGTAGTCTGTGCTCCTTGAGTGAGGATGGGTTGATTCATTTCTCCTTTATCCAGACCTTAAGTAGAGACTTTCACATGTGGTTTCCTATACACAGAGTTGTTCTTTCCCTCAGATGTCTGGGAAAACTAGGGCTGTTGATAAGATATCCTTGCCTCCAGTCTAACTCATCTGAACTTGAACTAAGGCCACATGGTTCTCCTCTTGGCCATGTCTCTGTGATCTCCCTCATCCCCACATCTCCTTAGGCACCCACGTTACAACTGAGATCATCTTGACTCCTTTTAAAATCAACGTGTTTTGAATGTGTCTATCAAGGTTCACTCTAAAGTTAATCTCCAATGCACCCATGCTGGGAGGAGAGAAATAGGAGGTATTCAGGACTTAAGGGCTCTGCCTTAGTCAATGGTTGGTGTCATTACCACAGGAGCAGATTCCTGGGATCGTCACAAAAGCCAGCTGATCCTCTCATCGTACTCTCTGGTCCTTCCCTGTTTTGCCCTGGGATGTCAAAAACAAGAACTCTAGATGCAGAGCCCACAGCTTTACACTTCCTAGTCTTTAGAGCTCTATCTAGCAAATGATTTCACTCTTTTCAACGTATCCAGTCATTGGTAAAGTAGCATAAGAAGAACTAGGACAATGACCCACCCTGACAGCCCCTCCCAAATGTCTGCTGAATACTTGTTCAGTGAATGGATGGATAAGTTTCCTATGTTTATAGGAAGGCATGTCTGGTAAGGCATAACAGACAGGAACTTGGGGGACAGATAGATTTCATACTCATAACCTGAAATGTGTCAAACTGGGAGAACATAGAGCTAAACACATTCCCTAGGTGGAGAAGCTGATATTCCTGTCTGAAGAGTCCCTCTTTTTTTTTTATTAGATATTTTCTTCATTTACATTTCAAATGCTATCCCGAAAATCCCCTATACCCTCCCCCTGCCCTGCTCCCCTACCCACCCACTCCCACTTCTTGGCCCTGGCGTTCCCCTGTACTGGGGCATATAAAGTTTGCAAGACCAAGGGGCCTCTCTTCCCAATGATAGCCGACCAGGCCATCCTATGATACATATGCAGCTAGAGACACGAGCTCTGGGGGGTACTGGTTAGTTCATATTGTTGTTCCACCTATAGGGTTGCAGACCCCTTCAGCTCCTTGGGTACTTTCTCTAGCTCCTACATTGGGGGCCCTGTGATCCATCCAATAGCTGACTGTGAGCATCCACTTCTGTGTTTGCTAGGCCCCGGCCTAGTCTCACAAGAGACAGCTATATCAGGGTCCTTTCAGCAAAATCTTGCTGGCATTTACAATAGTGTCTGCGTTTGGTGCCTGATTATGGGATGGATCCCTGGGTGAGGTAGTCTCTGGATGGTCCATCCTTTCGTCTTAGCTCCAGACAGGAGTCCCTCTTCTAACACAGGGTGTTTGTGTGTATATGTGGGGAAAGATGGGTAAGGGAGCACACTGGCTTTCACCAAACATCCCTCTATATCTTTCTCTGCCTTTGGTGGCAACTTCTTTATTATTCCAGTGTTCTGGCTTCACAGTGGAACTGGTGGCTGTGTGTTATCATCTGCTGTGACCAGAGGACTTGACAACCATTTATAAAACAGAACAGAACAAAACAAAACAAAACAAAACAAAACAAAACTTCTGTTTCCTACAAAGGGATTTAAGCAGGAACATTGTTTGATTCTATTTTCACTATTAAAAAACAAACGAAGCCAGGCAGTGGTGGCGCACGCCTTTAATCCCAGCACTTGGGAGGCAGAGGCAGGCGGATTTCTGAGTTCGAGGTCAGTCTGGTCTGCAAAGTGAGTTCCAGGACAGCCAGAGCTATACAGAGGAACCGTGTTTCGAAAAAAACAAAAACAAAACAACAAACAAACAAACAAACAAACAACAGAACAAATGAAACCAAAGCAACCTATCTCATGCCTGTTGCTATGGTTTCCTAGTTTCTTCATGTCTTTATTTGTCTCTCCTGCCATCCCAGGACTATCTTCCCCATCCCTGAGCTCTGGACCAGCCATAGGATCTCAGTTTGGGACACCCATTACCATTCTCTGTGAGCATCTTGGGATTCTTTTTCTTTAGAGCCTTCAGCTTCCCCATCACCTAGTCACTCAGAGGGCTCTGGCCCAAGACAAGGGAAGCCACACTTCCTAGAATACGCTGAGGAACAAGGACTCAGTCACAGTTAGGTTCCCCAGAATTGGGCTCTGAGACAAAGCAGTGAGGGAGCTTATTGGGATGTGTCTCTTGGCCAACACTAGGACAGAGGAGGGAGGGCAGTAGCCAAGGAGAGAAGGAAATGTAGCTGTGATGTGTCAGTGAAGTCTTGGCCAGGTTGTAGGCAGGTTCAGACTGGACGAGGCCTTTGGAACTATCTAGAGTTGTTCTTTTATACCCTTACATGGACCAGACACTGGATACGAACCATCCTAAAAAGGAGACCGTGGATGAGGTAGGATTTTTTTTTTATGATTTATTTATTTATTTATTTATTTATTTATTTAATGTATGAGTGTTCTATCTGTATGTACACCTGGATTCCAGAAGAAGGCACCAGATCTTATTATAGGTTTCTGGGAATTGAACTCAGGACCTCTGGAAGAGCAGCCATGCTCTTAACCTCTGAGCCATCTCTCCAGTCCAGATGAGGTGATTCTTATGAGTAGAGAGCATTCTTGCAGCCATCAACATCTCAGTGATGGGGTGGGGTGTCATAGCTTTGTCACTGAAGGGACTCTGGACAGTTGTTTAAAGAGAACACAGAAGGTCTGTGTTCTAGGAGTTTATAAAACAGAATCTTGGTTATGTCTTCCAGCCCTTTTCGATGCTGGAGATGAAGGCTATGTTCTCACACACACATGCTCTCTATTGAGTCCCAACCCAGGCCCTGGATTCCGTTCCCACAGGCTTCAAGTCCCAGAATTGATTTAGGAAATGGCCATCTTCCCTGGGCCTCCATGTCCATGACAAGGGTTACTATCACGTCCTCTAAGGCTGCCATGAAGCAAGGACAAGGTGGGAGGAGAAGAATCCTACACTTGAGTGAGGCTGTGCAATGTCACCATTGCTAATCCTTTGGGCTACCCACCCTGTGGAGGGAGAGGAGCCCTTGAGGCTGAAGCTTGTTTCTATCTCTAGGAGGGAAGGAGGCAGCTAAGATTTGAAAAGTAACTGAGATATGTCCTGAAAGCAGACCTGTGGCAGAGGCCAGCACTGGACAATCTTGTCAGCAAGTGGGAGACAGTCATGGGCTGGGCCGTTTCTACAATCGGTGAGTTCAAATTCAGGCTCTTCGTTGTTATGTCCTACTCTGTCTATTCCTTTAGGCTTGAGAGTTTAGGTTTAGGTTTTCCTGGTGGGGAAAGTCATGAGCCATAGGTTTCCTGAACCCTCTCTGCCAAATGGAAGACCAGGAGGGCTCTGGACACAGGGGTCTAGAGCCTTCCGTTGTTCCCTGAGTACATAGCAGGGGGGCTCTGTTCCTCTAGGCTCATGCTGGGGAACTAGAAGGGAGAAGAAGCTGGAAGCATGGAAGTAGAGAAGGGCACACATGAGGGAAGCTTTCCTGGTTTGCGTGCCTATCAAGGGCATGGAGCTTATTTCATTTCAGCATCACAAGGTCCACTCAAGGCTCCTTTAAGGCTCTCTGTCTGCCCAGGGCTTCCTGAGACATGGGAGCTCAGGAACCACACAGCTCTGAGAGGAAGCATCCTCAGCAGAGGGATTGCAGCTCCCAGGGTGTGTCTCCCCAGCTGAGCTCAGGAGCTCAGGAGCCTCAGCCCTGTTCCTCTTTGCTTCTTCTTGTCTTCTTCTAATGAGAGAATCACATCACAGACTTATTTTAAAGAGATTTATTGGAGGATCCAGGGTGTGGAGGGATGAATTCAGGGATGGCTGCCCTCTGTGGCCAGGAGTGAACAGCAGGGAAATGGACAATGGACAGGGCTTATATAGGGTTTCTGAGGGGGCGATTTTCAGGGCAGAGATTTCCAGATTGAGGATTGATGGGATTTCAAGTCCTGAGCTTGGACATGTCAGGAATTTGTGGGTATTCCTGTTCAGAAATTGGTGAGGTTTTGTGCTCAGAGATTGGTCGTTTGAGTGGCTGCTTGCAACCCCACTAATCTGGCTAAGATAGGAGATGTTATGTAGGAAGATAGGGAGCCCAATGCAGCTTTTCTAGAGAAAATTGTGACAACATTCTGGATTTTTAACCCTACCCTGCTAGACCTGGAGTCACCAGAGAACAAGTCAGCAATGATGGTAACCTTTGCCAATCAAACAGTAACAGACATAAAGAGTAAGTCACAAAGAGTAGATAAGATACAAGAAAAGTCCCTACAAAAAATGTTGGAAAGTAAATAATAACCAAGAGTCTCCTGAAGACAAAACAGGCCTGATCCAATGCCATACAAACACAGGATTAGGCTAAAATCTTCCTGGCCACTGCAGCTGACACGAATGTGGAAAAACAATGACAACTGTGACATCTAGTGGATGACAAAGGTAAGAGATCATCAAGAACAGCTATGCCCCAGCTTCCAAACAAAAACCAATCTACATATTGTAATAGATAGGACATTAGGTCAAAGATTGCCCTAAGAACCCTCCAGAAAGATAGAAGGATTGCAAAAGTGCTGAACATAGAACTAAGTGACTAGGGGAGATGGGTTTTCAGCCTCCTTCCCGAACCCAGGGTGACCATCAAAGGGGAAGGGAAACCTATCAAGCTTCTTTTTTTTCCCCACTTTTTATTAGGTATTTAGCTCATTTACATTTCCAATTCTATACCAAAAGTCCCCCATACCCACTCACCCCCACTCCCCTACCCACCCACTCCCCCTTTTTGGCCCTGGCGTTCCCCTGTACTGGGGCATATAAAGTTTGTGTGTCCAATGGGCCTCTCTTTCCAGTGATGGCCGACTAGGCCATCTTTTGATACATATGCAGCTAGAGTCAAGAGCTCCGGGGTACTGGTTAGTTCATAATGTTGTTCCACCTATAGGGTTGCAGATCCCTTTAGCTCCTTGGGTACTTTCTCTAGCTCCTCCATTGGGAGCCCTGTGATCCATCCATTAGGTGACTGTGAGCATCCACTTCTGTGTTTGCTAGGCCCCGGCATAGTCTCACAAGAGACAGCTACATCTGGGTCCTTTCAATAAAATCTTGCTAGTGTATGCAATGGTGTCAGCGTTTGGATGCTGATTATGGGGTGGATCCCTGGATATGGCAGTCTCTACATGGTCCATCCTTTCATCTCAGCTCCAAACTTTGTCTCTGTAACTCCTTCCATGGGTGTTTTGTTCCCAATTCTAAGGAGGGGCATAGTGTTCACACTTCAGTCTTCATTCTTCTTGAAGTTATGAAACAAATGGTCCTATCAAGTTTCTAATAGGTGCAAGAGCTTGACATTCAGTCCTCATAGCGGTGCATGGAAAATTGTCAAACAGAAAGTCATGGGTACAAGCGGCTAAAGGCATGAACCAATACACATAGATTACCCAAAAAATTGCAGACCTCTGAGCAGGCTGATTATCTCACCCTTTTAAAACCATGCCAAATGTCCCTACCCCTTAGTAGGAAGAGACTTACTAACCAAAATTGGGGCTCAAATGACTTTTGACCCTGAGGGGATTTTCATCACAGGTAGAGATGGACGGCCAATACCGGTCCTCATTTGATCTTTAGAAGATAAATACAGACTACACTGAAGTATTGAGGCCACTAGAGAAGACATCTCCATATGGCTACATGCTTGATGGGCAGAGGTATATGGGGACAGTATGATTCTGGGACTGTCTGGGCCTCAGCCTTACCTGCCTACACTTAAGCCCAATGAGCAGAGTTGATTGCCCCGACAAAGGCCCTCAACTTGGACAAAGAAAAGCAGGTTAATATTTATACAGATAGCAGATAGGCCTTTGCCTTTACACGTGTTCATGGGGGCCATCTATCAAGAGAGGGGACTACTTATGGCAGGGAGAAAGACTATCAAAAATAAACAAGACATTTTAGACTTATTACAGCCATCTGATTACCCAAAAAGTTGGCAATAATTCATTTCCCTGGCCACCAAAAGGCAACTAATGAGGAGGCCAGAGGCAATCAAAAAGCAGATGCAGCCACCCTTAACCCTATCCTGGCCCTAGATTGCCAAATCCTGGGCCACCCACTGTACCAGAAAAACCTAAATATTCTAAGGACATTGCTTACATGAAAAAGAAATGGCCTATGTGTCACAAGTGTAAAGACTGGTGGCTCACTAGAGGTGGTAACTTAATCCTGCCTAATGACCTCACTAAGAAATTGCTCCAACATATCCACCAGACTGCCCACCTGGGTACGAGGAAACAGGATCTTATTCAACACGTGGACTTGAAGGTTTTTCACCTAAAGTTTTTAGTGGAACAAATTGCCTCTAAAATGTTCACCTACAAACTCACAGATGTAGACCATCAACACAAAGAAAGGGGTTCTCAAAAAAGAGGAATCAGACCATTAAGAAATAGACTTCAGTAAGGTAAGACCAGGCAAACATGGTAACTCCTGTTACTCACTTTTGGGCCCTACATCCTTAATAGCCTGGTTAATTTTGTCAAAGACCAAGTTGATACTGTACAACTCTTGGTCCTTAAGTCTCAATATCAAGCATTAAAACTTAAGACCATAGATACTAATGTCCTTTTTAGGTGCGTGTGAAAGGGGGAATAGAGAGCCCAACTGAAATGAAGAGTCCAGCTTTATTTTACAGATTCTATTTTGCTTTCAGACTCCATTTTATAAATAATGAGCCCTCTAAATGAACTCAGCTAATAGAAAAACACCAATTTGTTCCAAAAACGATGTCACCTTGACAACAATCACAATACCCCCAGGCAAATAACCACTCCATTCCTAGCAACAACCAATTAGTACTTAAGGAAAAAGTACCTAATGTCTTAAAGTAGATTAATTAAGCTAGCAACCATTGTTCATACCAAGCTAAAATCATAATTAGCCAACAAAAGTGCACCAAACAAATGCCAACCAATTATATAACTGCCAAATTGAAAAGTCCCTCATCCTACTCCATGATAAAAAGTCAAGGCTTGTACCAGGTCAGGACCTTCCATACCTTTCACCGTTCTAGAGAGGTTAGAAGGTCCAAACTCGAACTTAAATACTCTACTTTTATGTACAAGTTAGACTACTGATGTCTCTAGTGGTCTTTGGACACCTCAAGATATAGACATATCTTTGTGAATCATTTTTTCCTGCCTGTTGTCGAGCCTTCAGGGAATCACCACAAAATTACACAGCGATAACACTCAGTATCTATGGTCTTAATTCTTCAATAAAAAGACACAGACTAATAGATTGGATTAGAAAACAGGATCCACCTTTCTGCTGCATCCAAGAAACACACCTCATCAAACATTATTTTGGCACAAACTGGAATTATCTGGGAGGAGGAACCTCAAGAAAAGGCCTCCATCATATAGATTGTAGGTAAGTCTGTAGGACATTTTTTGATTAATTAATGATTGATGTAGGAGAGCCCAGCTTACTGTGGGCAGTATCACTTCTGGACTATTGGTACTGTGCTGTACAAGAAAGTAGGGTGAGCAAGTCATGAAGAAGAATCCAGTAAACCTTGTTTCTCCATGGCCTCTAAGTTCCTGCCTCCAGGTTCCTGACTTAAGTTCTTACACTGATTTCCCTTCATGATGAACTATGTTGTGGAAATTTAAGCTGAAGTAAATCCTTTTCTTCCCAAGTTGCCTTTGGTCTTGTTACTTCATTACAGCAAAAGAAACCCTTACTAAGACATAATAATCTTATAAAAATGAGTCTTTTCATTGAGCCATCTTCATGCATGCATATATTTATGCACGTATGTATATGTATTTATGTATGCTTATCATCTATCTATCTATCTATCTATCTATCTATCTATCTATCTATCTATCTATCTGTTTCACTGTCCTTATATCATACGTTGATTGCATTTATTCTCTTTAACCCATTCCCCCTTTTTTCCTCCTTATCTCTTTTCTGTTGTCTAATAGTCACCGTGGCAGTTTGAATGAAAATGGCCCTCATAGATTCAGTGTTTGAATGCTTGGTCCATAGGGAGTGGCACTATTAGGAGGTGTGGCCTTATTGGAGAAAGTGTGTCACTGTGAGAGTAGGCTTTGAGGTCTTATATGCTCAAGTCTGGCCAGTGTGACACAGAGTCTCCTTCTACTGTCTGTGGATCAAGATGTAGAACTCTCAGCTACCTTTTCAGCACCATGTCTGCCTGCATGCTGCTATGATTCCTGCTATGATGATAACAGACTAAACCTCTGAAACTGTAAGCCAGCCCGAATTAAATGTTTTCCTTTATAAGAGTTGCCATGGTCATGATGTTTCTACATAACAATAAAACTAAGACAGCCACTCTATTACTTAAATTTTTTTTCTATTTTCTCATTTATTAAAAGGCAGACAGCAATTTCAGACTACCAACTTAGATGTTTCCTATTATATACACCAAATTGATTCATTACCACGAAATTTCTTGCAACATAAAAGGTGAGATAATTAAATATTTGCTTTAGAATACAACAACCAATCTGATTCATCTTTCTGAGACTCTGAAATGACCAGGATGGTGACACACTCTTTTGTATGAACCTTCCTCTTCAGAACCCCGGAGGTTAGGTAACTAAAGAAGCGCACAAGGAGCCACAGTTCTCAGTTCTGTCAAACTGTTACTAGGTTAAAAAAAATTTTTTTTTAAGACAGGTGGAAAATTGTGGGACTACTCCATACAGTTTTTAGAAATATTTCTCCAACAATTTAATTAAAAGGACCTAAAATGACCCTCTAAACAGTGTCCTTGGAATGCTTGTTAGTGTCAGGATGAGGGCCACTTCCCACCTCTACTACTGTCCCTTTTGTTATCATAGTCATGGCTCCAGCCATCATGATTCCTGTCGTCATAGTAGAAATCTTCTCGGCCTCCTCTGTAATGATAGTCAGACCCATGGTCAGAGTAATGCTGCTCACGGCTATAGTGTCTATCTGCTAGGTAGGGGTGAGAATTCTGTCTTTTACGCTGTGATGGCAGTGCATCTTGGCGCCACTGGGAGCTGGAAGACTGGTTAAAGGTATGACCATGTGGTTGAGCTGATGGTGAAAATCGCAACTGATCTGCATGTGGAGTACCAAATTTCCCAGTGTATGACATCTGTCTGAAAGCATTGTTTATCTACCATTGCTTGCCGCTGATAAGCTTCTGGAGAAGAAAAGGACCTCTGGACCATCTGAGCTGTCAGAGTCACGTTACCCACTGTCCTTTCATAGCTTTTAGGAGATGTGGAGGTTGGGCTTAAATTTCCAACACGATGCTGGGGATATGACATACTGGCATCCTGAGAGGCGTGACTACATCCTGATCTAAACTGAATTTTGATAGGCCTTCTGAAAAGTTTGATTCCATTGAGCAGATTCATGGCGTAGGGAACAGACACTTCGTGTTTGAAGTTCATGAATGCAAACTGCTTCAGTTTGCCATCTTTATCTTTTGGGATTTTTACCTTTATATTATTGGCCCAGCCTGGTGGAACAGCTCGAAGAGGAGCTCCTCTGTCACGTTCGTCTCCAGGTTACCCACGAACAGAGTGCGGTCGGCATCTGCGGACGGTGCCCCCATCTCCGCGTAGTTCCAGTCCCTACTGTTAAATTTTTTAAAGGTGTGGTTTTTTTTTCCTGTCTGTTGCTCAGATTATTCTTTTTTTAAATATTTTTTTATTAGGTATTTTCCTCAATTACATTTCCAATGCTATCCCAAAAGTCCCCCATACCCTCCCCCCATTCCCCTACCCACCCATTCCCACTTTTTGGCCCTGGCGTTTTCCTGTACTGGGGCATATAAAGTTTGCAAGTCCAATGGGCCTCTCTTTCCAGTGATGGCAGACTAGGCCATCTTTTGATACATAAGCAGCTAGAGTCAAGAGCTCCGGGGTACTGGTTAGTGCATATTGTTGTTCCACCTACAGGGTTGCAGATCTCTTTAGCTCCTTGGTTACTTTCTCTAGCTCCTCCATTGGGGGCCCTGTGATCCATCCAATAGCTGACTGTGAGCATCCACTTCTGTGTTTGCTAGGCCCCGGCCTAGTCTCACAAGAGACAGCTATATCAAGGTCCTTTCAGCAAAATCTTGCTAGTGTATGCAATGGTGTCATTGTTTGGAGGCTAATTATGGGATGGATCCCTGGATATGGCAGTCTCTAGATGGTCAACCCTTTTATCTCAGCTCTAAACATTGTCTCTGTAACTCCTTTCATGGGTGATTGTTTCCAATTCTAAGAAGGGGCAAAGTGTCCACACTTTGGTCTTCGTTCTTTGAAATTCTTATCATACAGATCTTTCACTTCCTTAGAGTCACTCCAAGATATTTTATATTATTTGTGATTATTGAGAAGGTTGTTGTTTCCCTAATTTCTTTCTCAGCTGTTAATTCTTTGTGCAGAGAAAGGCCATTGAATTGTTTGAGTTAATTTTATATCCAGCTACTTCACCGAAGCTGTTTATCAGGCTTAGGAGTTCTCTGGTGGAATTTTTAGTGTCACTTATATATACTATCATATCATCTGCAAAAAGTGATATTTTGACTTCATCTTTTTCAGTTTGTATCCCCTTGTTCTCCTTTTGTTGTCAAATTGCTCTAGCTAGGACTTCAAGTACAGTGTTGAATAGGTAGGGAGAAAGTGGGCAACCTTGTCTAGTCCCTGATTTTAGTGGGATTGCTTCCAGCTTCTCACCATTTACTTTGATGTTGGCTATTGGTTTGCTGTAGATTGCTTTTTATCATGTTTATGTATGGGCCTTGAATACATGATCTTTCCAAGACTTTTATCATGAATGGGTGTTGGATCTTGTCGAATGCTTTTTTTTGTGTCTAAGGAGATGATCATGTGGTTTTTTGTCTTTGAGTTTGTTTATATAATGGATTACGTTGATGGATTTCCGTATATTAAACCATCCCTGCATCCCTGGAATAACACCTACTTGGTCAGGATGGATGATTGCTTTAATGTGTTCTTGGATTCGGTTAGCGAAAATTTTATTTGTTGAAGGATTACTTTCTTGCTTTTTCTAGGGTGTGATTTCCGTCCTTGTATTTTTTTTTTTTTTGGTTATTATCCTTTGAAGGGCTGGATTCGTGGAAAGATAATGTGTGAATTTGGTTTTGTCGTGGAAAACTTTGGTTTCTCCATCTAGTAATTGAGAGTTTGGCTGGGTATAGTAGCCTGGGCTGGCATTTGTGTTCTCTTAGGGTCTTATAACATCTGTCCAGGCTCTTCTGGCTTTCATAGTCTCTGGTGAAAAGTCTGGTGTAATTCTGATAGGCCTGCCTTTATATGTTACTTGACCTTTTTCCCTTACTGCTTTTATTATTCTATCTTTATTTAGTGCATTTGTTGTTCTGATTATTCTGTGTCGGGAGGAATTTCTTTTCTGGTCCAGTCTATTTGGAGTTTCGTAGGCTTCTTGTATGTTCATGGGCATGTCATTCTTTAGGTTTGGGAAGTTTTCTTCTAAAAGTTTGTTGAAGATATTTGCTGGTCCTTTAAGTTGAAAATCTTCATTCTCATCTACTCCTATTATCCCTAGGTTTGGTCTTCTCATTGTGTCCTGGATTTCCTGGATGTTTTGAGTTAGGATCTTTTTGCATTTTGTATTTTCTTTGATTGTTGTGCTGATGTTCTCTATGGAATCTTCTGCACCTTCCGTCTCTTGTATTTTATTGCTGATGCTTGCATCTATGGTTCCAGATTTCTTTCCTAGGTTTTCTATCTCCAGCATTGCCTCACTTTGGGTTTTCTTAATTGTGTCTACTTCCATTTTTAGGTCTTGGATGGTTTTATTCAATTCCATTACCTGTTTGGTCGTTTTTTCTTGCCATACTTAAAGGTATTTTTGTTCTTCCTCTTTAAGGTCTTCTACCTGTTTAGCAGTGTTCTCCTGTATTTCTTTAAGTGAGTTATTAAAGTCCTTCTTGATGTCCTCTACCATCATCATGAGATACACTTTTAAATAAGGGGCTATCTTTTCGGGTGTGTGGGGGTGCCCAGGATTGGGTGGGGTGGGAGTGCTGAGTTCTGATGATGGTGAGTGGTCTTGGTTTGTGTTAGGAAGATTCTTATGTTTGCCTTTCGTCATCTGGTAATCTCTGGTGTTAGTTGTTGTAGTTGTCTCTGGTTAGATCTTGTTCCTCAGGTGTTTATGTTAGCCTCTATCAGCGACCTGGGAGACTAGCTCTCTCCTGAGTTTCAGTGTTCAGAGTACTCTCTGCAGGCAGGATCTCCTCTTGCAGGGAAAGTGCCCAGATATCTGGTGTTCGAACCTGCCTCCTGGAAGAAGTTGTGATCCACTCACCAGAGGTCCTAAGATCCCATGGAGGGTCCTGTGGGGGACCTTGTGGGTGTCCGCAGACTCTGCGTGCAAGGAACCCCGGTGCTGGTGTGGCCTGGAAGGGACTTGTGACCCTGATCAGGCTGGGTTTTCTGCTTCCCTAATTAATGCAGTCTCAGGTCCCGTGCTATTGGATTGGAGCAGATGCTGTGTTCCACTCACCAGAGGTCTTAAGATCCTGTGGAGGGTCCTGTGGGGACCTTGCTGGTGTCCGGAGACTATGCGAGCAAGGAACCCCGGTGCTGGCATGGACCGGAAGGGACTTGTAAAAGATGTTTCTAGGACAGTATCACAGGGACCACTTGCCACATAGGCAGCAAGGAGCTAAGCGCTCAGATTATTCTTAAAGTAGTTTGAACTCCATTGATTTACCTGCTTTGTCCTTTTGAGTAATGGTCTGATAAGCCTCTGTCAACAAGTTCAGTTAAAATGTAAGCTCTATCATGAAAAATGCTTGGAAATGGGGAAATAGAAGACTCTAAACAAAAAAATACAAAACATTTCTTCCCTGAGAATTTTTCCCTTTCTGGTCCACTTGTGTCAACAGTCTCTTCTATGGTACCTTGTATGTGGTTGACCATTGCAAGTGCTATGCCATGTGGTAAATAGAGTAGAAGACCATCTTTTCTCCCAAGTCGTGAGGTCCATAGGGCAGCAACTGTATTTTCTGTTTTGTGATCAGTAGGGCTTGTCATAAAGTCAGTGCTTAGTGAATGTTTATGGAACAACACAAGGGGAGACTGAGATTGAGACTGATACTGAGTACTGGCATTGAGTAACCTCTGCAGCATAGAGTCATGTACCCTGGGAAGGAACATCCACCATGCTGCTAGAGCTAGGGGGTTGACAGGATCTATTTTAGGCTGAGTACTAAGGCCATTGTGGCATCATTGTTCAAGGAAATCATCTTTGTAGAGAAAAATAAGAACTCTAACATAAATATATCTATAGGCATTCTGAGGTGATCGGGGAAGACCTCAGGGCTAAGGTCATTGTAATGGGGGGGGGTATTGAGGTGGTTTGAATAGGTTTGGCACACATAGATTCATGTGGTGAATGCTTATCCATAGGGAGTAGTACTATCAGGGGTGTAGCCTTACTGGAGTAAGTGTGGCTTTGTTAGAGGAAACGCATCACTGTGTAGGTGGGCTTTGAGGTCTCCTGTGCATACGGTCTTTCCAGTGTGGAATTAGAGATTCCTCCTGGCTGCCTGTGGGAGACAGCCTCCTCTTGGCTATCCTTAGATCAAGATGTAGAACTTTCAGTTTCTTCTCCAGCACTATATCTACACGGACACTGCTATGCATCTTGCCATGATAATAGTGGATTGACCCTCTGAAATGGTAAGCCAGCATCAATGAAATTCTTTGTCTTGGTAATGGTGTTTCTGCACATCAATAAGATCCTAACCAAGATAGAAATTGGTACCAGGCACTGGGGTATTTCTGGGATAGGTCTGACCATGGTTTTGTTTGGAGAAATGTATTTTGGGATTTCAGATTAATAAAGCAGTGGAATGCTTTAAGTGGGGCTTAATGGTGCTTAGAGTGATTTGAACTTTTGAGGCCTGGATCAAGACATTTCAAAGAAGAAGAATCTTAGTATGTTGCCTAGAGATCAGTTATGTGATATTTTGGTGAAGTGTGTGACTGGTTTTTGACCTTGTCTGAATATTCTGCCCAAGGTTAAGGTGAAGAGATTCAGATTAATCACACTGACCAAGGAAATCTCAAAAAAAGCCTAGCATAGACCCTGTTCTGTGTTTCACTCTTATGAAGAACATTTTGATCAAGTGTAGCAAACTGAGAAACGAAAAATACAAAATGTATGGTTCAAAGATTAAAGGGGAAGTAGGAAATAGAGAGGAACTAAATTCAGTTTTCCAGGACAACTGAATGAAATTAAGGGAGTGGGGAAATATCCCACCCAGCTAAGCTTATTATTTATATGTTAAAAGTTGAAAAAAGTATAGTTATGTTAGGTGTTAATATGACCTGGTTGTTGTTTTCATCTAGACATAAGGAAATATGCTTGTCTCTCCTGGGCATATATCCAGAAGATGTCCCAACCGGTAAGAAGGACACATGCTCCACTATGTTCATAGCAGCCTTATTTATAATAGCCAGAAGCTGGAAAGAACCCAGATGCCCCTCAGCAGAGGAATGGATACAAAAAATGTGGTACATTTACACAATGGAGTACTACTCAGCTATTAAAAAGAATGAATTTATGAAATTCCTAGGCAAATGGATGGACCTGGAGGGCATCATCCTGAGTGAGGTAACACAATCACAAAAGAATTCAAATGATATGTACTTACTGATAAGTGGATATTAGCCCAGAAATTTAGTATACCAGAGATATAAGATACAATTTGCAAAACACATGAAACCGAAGAACGAAGACCAAAGTGTGGACACTTTGCCCCTTCTTAGAACTGGAAACAATCACCCATGGAAGGAGTTACAGAGACAATGTTTAGAGCTGAGACAAAAGGATGGACCATCTAGAGACTGCCATATCCAGGGATCCATCCCATAATTAGCCTCCAAACAATGACACCATTGCATACACTAGCAAGATTTTGCTGAAAGGACCCTGATATAGCTGTCTCTTGTGAGACTAGGCCAGGGCCTAGCAAACACAGAAGTGGATGCTCACAGTCAGCTATTGGATGGATCACAGGGCCCCCAATGGAGGAGCTAGAGAAAGTATCCAAAGAGCTAAAGAGATCTGCAACCCTGTAGGTGGAACAACATTATGCACTAACCAGTACC
The DNA here is from genome assembly GCF_000001635.26 of Mus musculus. Classification (NCBI taxonomy): domain Eukaryota; kingdom Metazoa; phylum Chordata; class Mammalia; order Rodentia; family Muridae; genus Mus; species Mus musculus. Next base: position 71,063,512 of record NC_000077.6, read on the forward strand.
CCGGAGCTCTTGACTCTAGCTGCATATGTATCAAAACATGGCCTAGGTGGCTATCAGTAGAAAGAGAGGCCCATTGGACATGCAAACTTTATATGCCCCCAGTACAGGGAAACGCCAGGGCCAAAAAGTGGGAATGGGTGGGTAGGGAAATGGGGGGAGGGTATTGGGGACTTTTGGGATAGCATTGGAAATGTAATTGAGGAAAATCCGTAATAAAAATATTTTTTAAAAAAGGAGATATGCTTGTGTGTCAAATTGACAAGGGATGGATTGTAATGGTTATTCTTGGTTGTCAACTTGACTATGTCTGGAATGAACTACAATCTAGAACTTCTAAAGATCTTCTGAGGAGGTATTAAAGAAAAGCTTAGGTCCAGGAATGGTGGTATACACCTTTAATCGCAGGAAACAGGTAGGCAGATCTCCAAGTTCAAGGCCAACCTGGTACAGAGCAAGTTCCAGGTTTAAAAAAAAAAAAAGAGGTATGCAGATCTCTGAGTTCAATGTCAGCCTAGTCTACAGAGAAAGTTCCAGAACAGCTGAATTTAGATGGTGAAGGAAAGCATTGAAAATAGAAAGCCAGTGAAGATGTAATAGATCAAGGGGGGCATGTTCCAGCCCCAGCAAGCCATAGAACTTGGCAGCTTTGACCATGTGACTCTGACTCAAGAGTCAAGAATAGAAGGAGTTGTTGAGACAGTTGATGCTGTTTATCTGGAGATAATAAATTAGGGGTGATTAAGAAAAGACCAGCATCACTGAGGTGAAATCTTCTAGAAGTGTTTTCTTAGAGCATAAAGAAGCTGTGTTCCAGAGATAGACCTCATGCTGTCAGCCAGACTTGGTAAAGCGTAAGAATCACCCAGGTAGTACTGGTTTTGAAGGCTTTAAGGGTTCATGGAGGGTAGCTGAGGCTTGGAACTCTGAGAGGCTAGGAAAGACCATTGGTGAGGGTGCAGACTTAGTGGTGGTTGAAGGCTCAGGACTGAAAGAGTTTTGCAAAGAAGTTGAGGCTTGACACCGTGAAGAGAGCCTATGAGAGGTTATTGGTGAAAGTGCAGCCCAGTTTCAGAGGAAGACCCTAGCATATTGTAGATGCCAGTACCATGGGATGACTATCAAGAACAGTAGCAGCAGTGGAGCAGAATCAGCCAGAGTCTACAGTGCTTCAGAGGGCAGAGCTGGAGAAGTGACCAAAGCCCTTTGGAGGATTTCAGAAGATCATGTGTGGATCTCAGATAATGGAACAGAAGCTGTGAAGTGTAGTTGCCTTGGAGACCTCAAGATGTTAGAAATGCCAGAGCCATAGAACATGGGCAGAGGAAATCTGCTAATGGAGTGGATGACAGCCCAAGGGAAAGAAGAGTATTGTAGCTAACAAAGCAGAAAGGAGTTGACATTAGACATGTAGATGCAGAGATTGGAGTTTGCCCAGATGGTTTTCTATCTTGCTTTTTGTCCAGTATTCCCTCACTATGACATTTTGGAATGGCAATTATATCCTGTTATCCTGTGGTCAGGAGCAGTTTGCTGCTTCTCTGAAGGGGAGAGAGAGAGAGAGAGAGAGAGAGAGAGAGAGAGAGAGAGAGAGAGAGAGGTCTCCTGCTAGTCAGAGTCAAGGCAGGTTAGGGTCTGTTGATAGATTTCCTGGCCTGCTGAGGCATGGAAGAATAAGAGAAGGTGCATTTGAGGCTCAAGGTGAGGGACTGAACATTCTATTGACCTTGGTAGAAGGAACAGGGAGGCTTCTGGATGAGAACAAATATCTTATGTGTCTACTTCAGCAATTGTTTCTGTTAGCATGTGGCTTTGCTCCCCATGGTACTTTGTAGTATAAAAAGGCTGAGAAAAACAAACTCAAGGCTGGCTGGCATGGTATTGACCTCCAGCCCTCCAATATCTTTTGTATCTTCTTTCTGCTTTCCCTATCTTTATTCCTTGCTCCCCCCTCAGAGACTGTTCAACTCTGTCTGGTACAATCTTGTGATGTTGGAAGTATGTGACCTACTTTTTGATTTTATTTTGATTTTATAGGGAATTACAGTAAAGAGATTACATGAAGCTCAGAAGAGAGTTTGAACTCTTCAACCAAAGTTCCATTCTTTGGCTCTGTATGCCCCAGAATCAATGTAAACTTCAGTTCATAGTGTCACTCAGTGTGAAAGTAGCAGAGGTAACTCCAGGTTCACACAGCTAGTTATGTCTTACACGCGTTCTCACGACCGGCCAGGAAGAACGCAACAAACCAGAATCTTCTGCAGCAAAGCTTTATTGCTTACATCTTCAGGAGCCAGAGAGCAAGAGAGCAAGAGCTCTATTGCTTACATCTTTAGGAGCCAGAGCGCAAGAGAGCAAAAGAGAGCAAGAGTGCAAGAGAGAGAATGGCGAAACCCCGTCCCTTTTTAAGGAGAATTATCCTCCGCCTAGGACATGTCACTCCCTGATTGGCTGCAGCCCATCGGCCGAGTTGTCGTCACAGGGAAGGCAGAGCACATGGAGTGGAGAACTACCCTTGGCACATGCGCAGATTATTTGTTTACCACTTAGAACACAGGATGTCAGCGCCATCTTGCAACGGCGAATGTGAGGGCGGCTCCCAACATCTCCCCCTTTCCTTTTAATAAGAGCAATAGGCCACCCATATTAATGAGAGTGGAGATAGAGGTCAAATCCCCAGTGTGCAGGTAAAGGAGCCGTACACATAACCTCCTCCCAGGCTCATCACCCAGAGGGGTCCTGGTCTGGTCCCGTGTCGTTTTTCCTGGGGAGAAGGACACTTGGACACTCAACCTTCTTGAAAGATGACATGTCTCCCTAGAATAGGCTCATATATGCCGCAGAGCCCTTCTACTGCAGTGCTTAGCCGTGCAACTCTCTCAGGCTGCTGAAGCACACTCACTCTATCCCGTGCAATGAGACTAGCCTCGTGGGGTGCAAGAGCTGAATGGCCAGCGACCTATTGCTTAAGCATAGATAACCATATATCAGGGGAAGCACCATGTTCTAGAGCTGCAAGTGCCTGGGCAATAACCACCTTGTCTCTCCTAGTTTGGGCCTTAAGCTTACAGACCAACCAGAGAAGAAACACTAATCCACAGCAAAGTATATCTCCAAATAATATCAATCCCACCCATTCTTTAAAGAAGGAAAATGCTGAGGAGATCCAATTGGGTAATCCTTTGGTCAGGGACAGGTCCAAGCGCGTGGAGTTGACCTGAATAATGGCAATTCTTAATTCCCAAAGGGTCTGTTCAAATTCAGCCGTCCAATTCTGTAACATATACTGAGAAAGACTTTTTGACAAATTAGCTGCCCTAGTAAATTTCTCATACTGAATGGAAATAACGTATAATCCCGGAAACCTTTGTTCACATCCCAGCTGAGCTATTTGCCATAATACATCTAGTTGTTCCTGGACAAGATCTATGCGTTGATTAACCAGCATGAGACCTCCCTGTATCTTGACATTAGCTGAGGCCTGTTTATCTATGACTGTGGTCACCGAGGCTGACAATGTGTTAATGGTGTCAGTCGTCTGGACCTGTCCAGACAGAGCCAAGACTGTCTGAATCAAGGCCAAACCCAGTTCCTTGTTAGTGGTAAAAAAGCAGGGGAATACTTGAGCATTATACATCACCGGCATTGGGAGTGGAAATGTCGACATTATCTCCCAATGCTGCTCTCTCTTTGTTATTGTCGCCCTGGACATCACCAAGACGAGGGACATCAGTATTCCCTTGGTCAGTCTGGATTTTTCGGGTGAGTCTTTCTGGTATCCAAAATGGGTTGTCTTCATTCTGTGGAAAAACACAAACCGCTCCCCTGGATCTTATCAAAATAGGATCCGGGCCATACCATTTATTATCAAGGACATTTTTCCATTTAACCATCTCATTGGGCCTATCTGGCTCTGAACAATGACGTTCAGCCGCAGTATGGCCATGAGCATCAAGATTTAAAAAATTGAGTGTAAAGAGTGCCATAGACACAGACACTATTGGTACTCGGGGTAGAGCCTCCTCGACTCCTCTTTTCTGTTTTATTAGATAGGATTTGAGGGTGCGATGCGCACGCTCAACAATACCCTGTCCTTGAGGGTTGTATGGAAGTCCAGTCAGGTGGGTCACGTCCATCTGACGGCAGAACTGCTGGAATTTTTGAGATGTATAAGCTGGTCCATTATCAGTCTTAAGGAGTTTGGGTTTCCCCCAAGCACTCCATGCCTCAAGGCAATGTTGAATCACATGTGAGGCTTTTTATCCGGTTAACAGAGAGGCAAACATGATGCCAGAGCAGGTGTCAATAGAGACATGTAAATATTGATTTCTCCCAAAGGAGGAAATATGCGTGACATCCATTTGTCAGTCCTGTAATGGCCTGATGCCACGGGGGTTTACCCCTACATGAGGAGTAGTTAAATTTGACAACAATCTAAAGGTATTAAGTAATCAGAATCATTTCCAGTAGAACCAATCTCTCTGGCAGCTCAAGGAATACCAGAGGAAGGAAAACAGCCATGTAGGCTTGGCAAAATTATTAGTTGAGCTATTCTGTCCCCTTGTGATATAGAAAAGACAACTTGAGGACAAGAACAGAGAACCTGAAGTTCCCCTTTATAATCCTGATCTACAACTCCAGGGTGGACAATAAGACCTTGTAGGCTGCAAGAGCCTGCCTCTGTCATTCTGGCCACAAAATCTGAGAAGGACTCCTGAGGTCCCTGGACAATCTTTGTTAGTTGTCCAGTGGCTTCACCTGCTCGGGAGAGCACCTTCCAGGCCCTAATAGCCTTTTCATCTGATTCAGAACTACTAAGAACTGGCTCCTTGAGCTCATCTAGTGATGAGTATAGGCTCCTTCTCCTAGAAACCTCCGCTGATTGATCTTTTTTCTTTTCTTTTTCCTTCTCCTTCCTTCCAATCTCTCCCCAGGTATTCTTACCTGACCTAAACTTTTCCTCGGGTTCAAGACCCTTGGAAAGACCTGTATACTTATTTTGTGTACCATATTTCCTCTTTGCTCCTACTCTCTCTCCCCGCTTTACTTCTGATAGATTGCCCTGAATTTCATCCAGAATTTTCAGCCCTGCCTTAACCGCTTGATAACATGTGAAAAGGAACAAAAAGGCTCCTAACACTAGAGAAAGTTCAAGGCCAAACATACCTTGTAAAGCTATTTCCCACTTTACTTCTGATAGACTGTCTTGAATTTCGTTAGAAAGTTCAAGACCAGACTTACCTTGTAAAGCTATTTCCCACTTTACTTCTGATAGACTGTCTTGAATTTCGTTAGAAAGTTCAAGACCAGACTTACCTTGTAAAGCTATACTTACGGGTACCCTGTTCCCCAGCTGAAGAGTTCTGAATTCACGCAGTTGAATCCTTCTCAACAGTCTGTGTTGCGGGAACACTTCATTACCACCATTCCCCAGCTGAAGAGTTCTGAATCCAGGCTGGATCCTTCTCAACAGTCTGTTTTACGGGAACACTTCATTACCATGACCCGCAGTTCTGGTTCCGGAATGAGGGATCTTCCTTGCGCCGGTGATGGTAGTTTCCGTCCCGGGTTTTCTCGTCCCGGGTCTCAGCACCAACTCTTACCCGCGTTCTCGCGACCGGCCAGGAAGAACGCAACAAACCGGAATCTTCTGCGGCAAAGCTTTATTGCTTACATCTTCAGGAGCCAGAGAGCAAGAGAGCAAGAGCTCTATTGCTTACATCTTTAGGTCAAGAACCCCAACCATAGCCCAAATTACAAATGGAGGTGAGAAGAATTCAGAGGTCTGGTCTAATTTACCAGCAGATTACCAGCCCAGATCAAATACGGCTGCCACACCTTGTGGGAAGCACTGCTCACCGGCTAAATTAAACCAGACTTCCAGAGTGGCCATAGTGGCAAACACAACCACAAACCTGTTGAGCTCCTGACACTAGACCTTATGGACAAGCATAGAAGATTAAGGATTCACATTGTAATGGGGAGTGATAAGGAATTTGTTGGTGTACTGCTAGTATGAGACCCCGACTTAGATCGTTTCTCCCTGGGAGTTAAAGCCCCTAAAACATTCCCCCAAGCTTGTTTTCCCTGTTCTCTAAAAATACAGCTAGAAAGAAGCTCTTTGTTCTCTATAGCCAGCAAAAAGCCGTTTTCTTTCCAAACCTTACAACCAGAGATGCGATAATTGTAAAAAGAGCTAGCCAGTCGCTGTGCCAAGGATTACCGCCCCCCCACCCCCCGCTGGAGAAGAGCAGTAGCCAGACTCCTCCCAACTTCTCCCAATTCCTCACTTTTCCTTTAAAAGCCCCCTGCTGTTGCTGCTGGGGGTCAAACTCCCCTGCCTTGCGTGGCAGAAAGAGTTCGGCCTCAGCTAGCTGATAATAAAGCCTCTTGCAGTTTGCGTCAGGTGTGGTTTTCTCTCGAGTTATTGGGGGGCCGGCCAGCTCATCCCAGGACTTGAGCGGAGGCCCAGCTTCTGGGGTCTTACACTAGGGTTTGCTGATTTTGTCACTATGATGTTGGAAGATGCCACAGATTGAAATTACACCAGAAACAAAAAAGATAGAAAATTAGATCTGAATTTGCTAAATGGAAAGAATATAACAATACTTGTTTCTGGAGGAGAAAGGCTTGGAGTATGATTGTATTTCCTTGACTTTTGCTAGATTCTGGCTTTTTTCAAATCTTTAATGTTTAGATTATATAAAACAAAAGTTTTCATTACAATGAAATACTTCAAAGACACACACCCATTTTGTGCTAATCATGATTATTTGGAATAAGTTTTTTGTTTTTTGTTTTTGGTTTTTTTTTGTTTTTTTTTGTTTTTTTTTTTTTTGTTTTGTTTTGTTTTTTTTTTTCGAGACAGGGTTTCTCTGTTGTGAGGAACGGTTGTGGCTGCGGCCCCAAAATGGCTCCTGGAACTGCTGCCAAGTCTTATGACTGGCACCTGACTTCCTCATATCCTTCAAGATAACCACGTACCTTGAGCTGCATTGCGCAGATGCACCATGAAGTAAGATTGGATGATGTGACGAACAAGGACCTAACCCTAACCCTAACCCCTCCCCGCCTATGGGGGGGCTCCAGCTGGTGGATTCAGATTTCAAAGGCCCTCTACCAGCAGATACAGTAGGGTTGATCTTAGGAAGGAGCTCTGTAACAATGCAGGGCCTGATAGTCCATCCTGGAGTCATAGATTCAGATTATACAGGACAAGTCAAGATCATGGTCTCTTCACCAAGGGGCATAGTAGCCATCTCCCCTGGAGATCGCATAGCTCAGTTGCTTTTATTACCTAGTTGTCATTCTCAGTTCCCAGCTAAGGAGGAAGAAAGAGGGGACAAGGGATTTGGCTCTACTGGCACTTCTGCCATTTTTTCCCCCTAGATTTAGATGAAAGACCTTTATTGCAGCTTATCATAGAGGGAAAATCTATTTCTGGGCTGTTGGACACTGGCGCAGATCGCAGTATCATCAGCGTCAAGAATTGGCCCTCTGGTTGGCCACGTCAGCGATCAGAGCAAACCCTGAGAGGACTTGGATATGCTTAGATACCAGAAATGAGTTCCCGCCATCTAAGATGGCGTGATGAGATAGGGCATTCAGGGCATGTGCTGCCCATTTCTATTTTATTATGGGGGCCTGATTTGATGACAAAGATGGGTTTTAAACTGACCAGTGAAGGACCATATAGCACCCAAGCCCAGCGAATGATGTTGCATTCGGGATATAAGCCTGGTAAAGGTTTGGGTCGCTATTTACAAGGTAGACTATCCCTGATACCGGTTGAAAGGAAGAATGACCGAGCTGGCTTGGGTTTTTCCTAGGGGCCACTGAGGGAGCTCTACCCATTACTTGGAAGACTGAGGAACCAGTGTGTGTTCCTCAGTGGCCAAAACCCTCAGAGAAATTAATAGCAGCATAAGAGCTGGTTAGGGAACAGTTGAACCCAGGCCATATCAGACCCTCTACTCCCCCCCTAGAATACCCCGATTTTTATTATCAAGAAAAAGTCGGGAAAATGGAGGTTATTACATGATTTGAGAGAAATTAATAAACAAATGGTAATTATGGGACCTGTACAGAGGGGATTACCCCTTCCTTCTGCCATACCTAGAAATTGGGCTTTAATTATTTTAGATATTAAGGATTGTTTTTTTTTTTTTTTTTTTTTACATTCCATTGCATCCCCAGGATGCAGTCAGATTTGCTTTTACAGTGCCCTCTATTAATCATGTTGAGCCTGATGAGATATTTGAATGGGTTGTTTTGCCTCAAGGCATGGCTAATAGCCCCACCATGTGTCAACTTTATGTAGATTCTGCTCTTAAAGGGGTAAGAGATCAATTTCATAGGTTGAAGTGTTATCACGATATGGATGATATACTTCTTGCTGCACCCACAGAGGAGGTGTTGTAACACGCATATAGTGTATCGATCCAAAAATTAAAAGAAAAGCAATTGATTGTAGCCCCAGAAAAGGTTCAGAAAGAAAAAGTGGTGAATTATTTAGGAACAAAAATTTTTGATAGTCGAGTATCTCCCCAGAAAATTCAGATTCAGACAGATAATTTTAGGACATTGAATGATTTTTCAAAAGCTATTCGGGGATATACAGTGGGTATGTCCCTATTTGGGCCTAACCAACAAACAATTACAACCATTATATGATATTTTACCGGGAGATATAGAATTAAAATCTCCTCGGCCGCTTACTGATTCTGCCTGAGTAGCGTTAAGTTTGGTTGAAAAGGGTATTCAAACAGCAGCATTAAAGAGAAGAGATCTGTTCAGTCCTATTATTTTGTGCATCCTGCCCTCGGAGACCCAGCCTACTGGTGTCCTCTGGCAGGGTGCCCCTTTGCTATGGATACATCCCAAGATTTCACCCGCAAAAATCTTGTCTTATTACCCTGCCTCGGTAGCACAATTGGGCTTGATTGGCCTACAACAATGTATTCAATATTTTGGCAATCCCCCTCAGGAATTGATTGTTCCATATAATATGAAGCAAATAGAAGTATTATCAGCTACTGTTGATGATTGGGCAATTTTGAGATGTAGCTTTATGGGAAAGATGGATAATCATTTCCCTAAGGATCCCATTTTGCAGCTGATTAAGCTCATCCAGTTGTTTTTCCATGAATTACTTCTTGAGTGCCATTGCCTGATGCCCCTTTAATTTTTACAGATGGGTCTAAGACAGGCTGCAGAGCATATTTGGTCCATGGCTCCACGCCAGTAACTTTACAGTTTCCCCCTCCTTCTCCCCAAGTTATTGAGTTGCAGATTGTTATAAAAGTTTTTGACTTGTATTATGAATCTTTTAATTTAATTTCAGATAGTCAGTATGTGGTTAATTCGTTAGTAGTGCTGGAAGTGGTGGGGAAGGTGAATTTTCGATCCACTATAGGGGATTTGTTAAATAAATTGCAATCCTTAATTTTAAATAGAGGTTCTCCATTTTTTGTCCAACACATTCGGGCTCATACAGGTTTGCCTGGCCCTTTAGCAGAGGGCAATGATTTGGTTGATAAAGCTGCTAGAGCTGCTTCTGCCTTTTTGATTCAAACACCTGTAGAACTGGCTCGTGAATTTCATTCACAGTTTCATGTGAATTCCAAAACACTTTCTTCTCGATTTCATATTACTAGAGCAGAGGCAAGGGATATTGTTATGGCTTGCAAAGCCTGTGTCCCCCTATTGCCTCAGGCGAGTGTGGGAGTAAACCCTTGTGGCCTGCTTCTCCTCCACATTTGGCAAATGGATGTGACTCATTTTTCAGAATTTGGTAAACTGCGATTTGTTCATGTTTCTGTAAGTACAGCCTTTGGGGTGTTGTTTGCCTCCCTGCATACTGGTGAAAAGGCACGCCATGTCATTGCCCATTGCTTTGAGGCATGGGGTGCATGGGGTCAGCCCAGAGAGCTTAAGACTGATAATGGACCTGCTTATACTTCAGCTTCTTTTGTTTCCTTTTGTAAAATGATGGGTGTCTGCTTGGTGCATGGTATACCCTACAATCCTCAGGGCCAGGGCATCATTGAAAGAGCCCATCGCACTCTGACAGAGTGTCTAATAAAACAGAAAGGGGGAGTAGCCTCTGGTGCTAGGGAGAGATTAGCCATTGCTCTCTTTACCTTGAATTTTTCGAATAAAGATAAAAATAATTTGACTGCTGCTGAACAGTTTGCCAATCCCGAGGCATCCTACAAAGGCACAGTCAAGTGGAAGGATGTTCTGAGTGGACGATGGCATGGGCCCGATCCTGTGTTGGTCTGGGCTAGAGGGTCTGTTTGTGTGTTTCCACAGGATCATCGCCAGCTGCCTTGGGTTCCAGAGCAATTGACGAGGGTAGTTCAAGATGGACGGAGGTGCCCTGATGAAGCTGCTCCTGGGGGTGATGCTGCTGCCTGCAGTGATGACTGAAGATCTACAATGGGCCCCCTTTTGTAGGGGGTATTCGAGATTCGCTACCCCATGGGCCGGCTGCCAGTCCAGGAAAGCTGCGTGGGCCGTGAAAAAATATTTTACCTTTTCCCCTTATATTAGTACCAGTCATAATCAAACAATTTCAGGGTTTAATTGGACGTATCAAAATCCAGCCCAGAGAGGGGCAAGCAATCCCTTTAATGTTTGGCTGTTGTGTGGGATAAATTGAAAGTTATACAGATCTTTCTCCTTTGAGTATGTTAATGGGTGGGGCGTGGGGAAATACCAGATTTTATTGGAATGGATCTGTATTATTTGAGTCTTCTGTTATTCAATTTGCTTATGGCTTTAAAGCCACGCCTGTATGCGTTTGGCCTCCTTTTTGTATTTTTAGTTTATAATGGTAGTTATTTTGATGATGTTGTAGAATGTAAGGAGGATAGTTGTTTTTATAGTAGGTGTTGGTTGGAATGCTTCTATGTTTTCTTTAGCTATTGTGACCAGAATGCCCATGCAGACCCCTTCGGTTATGACCTTGTTTAGACCCAGAAGAGATTTTGGGATAGTCCATATCAATTCCACTTGGGTGGAGGTATCCATGGCTGAAGGACTTGCAAATTGGATTGCCATCGCTATGTCACACCTAAAGGAATGGGCCGGTATTGGTGGATTGGCACTGTGCTGCATGCTCATCAATGTCCTGGCCTTTTGGTGCATCTGCCGCATGCAACATTGCCATCGCAGGGCTCAAGCTCTGTTGATACAAGCCTTTGCAGCTGTGGAGATGGGACAGTCTCCTCAAGTGTGGCTTGGCATGCTAGGGAAATAGTCAATGACAGGTAAGACTCCCTGGACATGTTACCAACCTAAGACAGGGATCAGACCACTGCTGTCTGTCTTCTGATGACAGGTAAGGAGCATTGTTGCAGGGGGCAACCTAAGACAGGCATTCTCTCTGCCAATTTAAAGAATAAGGGGGAGATGTGAGGAGCGGGTGTGGCCGCGGCCCCAAGATGGCGCCCGGGACTACTGCCAAGTCTTTTTTATTTATTTTTTATTAGGTATTTTCCTCTTTTACATTTCCAATGCTATCCCAAAAGTCCCCCATACCCACCCCCCCACTCCCCTACCCACCCACTCCCCCTTCCTGGCCCTGGCGTTCCACTGTACTGGGGCATATAAAGTTTGCAAGTCCAATGGGCCTCTCTTTCCAGTGATGGCTGACTAGGCCATCTTTTGATACATATGCAGCTAGAGACACGAGCTCCGGGGTACTCGTTAGTTCATATTGTTGTTCTACCTATAGGGTTGCAGTTCCCTTTAGCTCCTTGGGTACTTTCTCTAGCTCCTCCATTGGGGGCCCTGTGATCCATTGTCCTTGTAACGTTTCGCCCAGCAAAACACACTCGGACAATCAGATCCTTCTACGGCAAAGCTTTATTGCTTACTTCTCAGGAAGACCCCGAACCCGGAAAAAGGAGCTGCTTAAATACCCCCCCCCCCGTGTGATGTGTCAGCTCCTGATTAGCTGCTCACTCATCACCCCACTCCTACACCCCGGGATGGGCAGTGACTTGGCACGAATTTGCTCCAGCACCTTCGCACATTGCTTGTTTACTAGTTAGGCACTGAGGAAGCCAGTGTCATCTTGTAATGGTGATTGTTCACGGCTTCCCACAATCCATCCAATAGCTGACTGTGAGCATCCACCTCTGTGCTTGCTAGGCCCCGGCATAGTCTCACAAGAGACAGCTATATCTGGGTCCTTTTAGTAAAATCTTGCTAGTGTATGCAATGGTGTCAGCGTTTGGAAGCTTATTATGGGGTGGATCCCTGGATATGGCAATCACTAGATGGTCCATCCTTTCGTCACAGCTCCAAATTTTGTCTCTGTAACTCCTTCCATGGGTGTTTTGTTCCCATTTCTAAGAAGGGGCAAAGTCTTATGACTGGCACCTGACTTCCTTATATCCCTCAAGATAGCCACGTACCTTGAGCTGCATTGCACAGATGCACCACGATGTAAGATCAGATGATGTAACAAATGTAGTCCTGAGCCAATGAACTGTGCCTACGTGGACTGGGGTGAGGGGGAGTGGACTAGAGGGGATAAAGGGGGATGGCCGGGAGAGGTCAGGGCATTCTTTTTCCTACACATTTGTGAAGTTCCAGCATAAACTGCCTTGAGAAGTACGTTGGGTTTGTCGCTTCTTTTCTGCTGGAGATGGTAGCGACACTCTGTGTAGCCTTGGTTATCCTGGGACTCACTCTGTAGACCAGGCTGGCCTCGAACTCAGAGATTTACTTGCCTCTGCCTCCCAAGTGCTGGGATTAAAGGCATGTGCCACCAAGCCCAGCAAGAATTTCTTTAGTATACTACAAAAAGATAATTTTGGTTAAAAAAGTAAAACCTTTGAGGTGTCAGAAGTCAAAAGCTTTTGGTTTTGATTTTGTAATGTTTCTCCTGGAAGACAAAAAAATGTTATATAAAAAATTCTAATGCCATAAGGAAGGACAAGCCTTGAAAACACAGATATGCCCTCACTCGAGACTCCCCACCCCCTGCCTCTGCTTCAGCAAAGAAACTGGATCATTCTGCTCTCTGTTGTGACTAGTGGTATCAGGTCACACAGATAAACATATTGACACCTAAGCCACAATTGGTAACTTGGCACAAAATAGTCTCCATAAATGGGCATTTACAGTTAAAAAAAAAAAAAAGCTTTTCCCCAGCAGAGTACTACTTAAGCAGATAGTTCCATTTTATATTCCTTAATAAGTTTTCCTTATGTAAGACATTTAAAAATGATGAACCCTTAATCATCCTAAAGATAAATTTTAAGAAAATTACTGTTATAATTTGGTTTAATTATCATTAACACAAAAATGTAAACATATCAATAAACTCTTTTATTTTATAAAGTATATTTCTCCCAAATCACTGGCTTATGTTAGATGAATGTATACTTTAAAGTCTCCATTTCTAAATGCTTATTGTCCCTTTGGACTTGTTAAAGGATCTGACTCTTCCTGCAGTTGCAGGTGTCTCTTGCTGGCACCACACCATGTGTTTGTATTACCAGGACACCAGCTGTGCAGGCTGCAGATCACATCTTTAGACACAGAGCCCAGAGAAGGAATAGTAACATTTCTTGGATGAAAACCTAATATTGAGATATTCTTTTCACTAGTACTCCTTTCCCTGCAAATGTGCTATCTGAATGAAGCACCGGTCATGACTGCTGTCCATGCTGCTTGTCCTCTGGACAAGCCACGTTGAGAACCTCGGTTATGGAGGCTGTTTCAGTGCAATTTTGCTGTTGGCCACAGAAAGTCTGTTCTGTCAGGACTTGTGTCTCAGCCCATCCTAACCAAATCTGAATGGAGACATGGGTCAGACAGAGCACTCGGTCACCTTGCAGGAGACAAGAGAAAGTGAGGTGACTGTGTTTTTTAAATCAATAATTCATGAAATCACATTTAAGAGACATGAATATATTCCCTTTTTATAGACTTAAAGAATCTTTTATCTTTTTATAGACTTAAAGAATCTTAAATTTTAAATTTTAAATTTATAGACTTTTAAATTTAAATTTATAGACTTTTAAATTTTAAATTTATAGACTTAAAGAATCTTAAATTTTAAAGACTTAAAGAATCTCAGAGTATAAAATTTGTATTTAATATTTTAGCACTTTTACTTATTTACAAATAAGCTCAATATTTGGCCCAGTGTGTCTTATATGTCACACACATTTAAGAACCTTGACTGACAGCTCAGTGTGTCCTATTTGTCACACACATTTAAGAACCTTGATTGACAGCCAAGTGTGCCATATCTGTCAAATATGTTTAAGAACCTTGATTGATCTGAAGCCCTGAGGGCCAGCAGAAAGAATGGAAACAAGCAACCTCGGGAGGTAGGAAGTGGGGGAACCCTCGAGAAAGTGTCAGAGACCTGGGATGTGAGAGACTCTCAGGAGTCAAAGGGAGGGACCTTAGATGAAATGCACAACAGTGGGGAGAGGAAACTTATAGAACCCACATCCAGCAGGAAGACAGGACATCAAGTGAGGGAAGGGGTTGCCATACCACAGTCAAAACTGACCTATAATTGTTCCTGTCTGAAAGAACTGTAGGGATGGAAATGGAAAGGAGCCTGAGGAAAAGAAGGTCCAGCAATAGGTTCAAAGTGGGATCCAGCTCAAGGGGACATTCACTATTACTGAGGCTATGGAGCACTCACAAAAAAGGACTTATCATGATTGCCCTCTGAAAGACCCAACAAGCAGCTGAAAGAGTCAGATGCAGATATTTGCACCCAACTAATGGACAGAAGCTGCTGACCCCTGTGGTTGAATTTGGGAAAGGCTGAAGAAGCTGAGGAAGAGGGTGACCTTGTAGGAGGGCCAGCTGTCTCAATTAACCTAGACCCCTGAGATCTCTCAAATACTGGACCACCAACCAGGCAGCATGTGCCAGCTGATATGATGCCTCCAATACATATACAGCAGAAGACTGCCAGGTCTGGGTTCAGTCAGAGAAGATGCACCTAACCCTTAAGAGACTGGAGGCCCCAGGGAATTTAGAAGTCTGGTTGGGTAGGTGGTGGGTGGTGGGTGGTAGGGACATACTTGTGGAGACAGAGGGTGAGGAGGAGGTATGGGATGTGGAACAGTTGTAAGGTGGGTGGGGAGAATAAAATCTGGAGTGTAAATAGATAAATACATAAATACATAAAAGACTAAAATACAAAATATACTCTCAGAAGAAAAAACAAAAGGAAAGATTTTAATGTTTTTGTATATTTTCTTTTTTCTATTTATATAAATAATATGTTAAAATTAGATAAGAAAACAAAGAACCTTGATTGACAGCTCAGTGTGTCATATCTTCCACACACATTAAAAAAAATTTATTTATCATTATATGTTAGTACACTGTAGCTGTCTTCAGACATACCAGAAGAGGGCATCAGATCTCATTACAGATGGTTGTGAGCCACCATGTGGTTGCTGGGATTTGAACTCAGGTCCTTCAGAAGAGCAGTCAGTGCTCTTGACCACTGAGCCATCTCTCCATTCTCTGCCACACACATTTAAGAAACTTGATTGACAGCCCATTGTGTCATATCTGTCACACACATTTAAGAAACTTGATTGACAGCCCAGTGTGTCA